>NC_143546.1:2254150-2562483 GCF_031878675.1 Megascapheus bottae
GGGCTTTCATTGTCAGTATTGTTCTGCTGTGTACTAAATGTCATCCGAAAGTGGCAACTTGACACTACACTATACCTTATCGGTTTTTACCTTCTTCTCTTGTATGCATTCAGTGTTTCCAGATGCCTTTAGTTTTAGCTGCTATAAAATAGCTTTGTGTTATTTGATACAAAACCGTCTTTTTTAAGGAAGAGAACTCCACCTATTTATACAGAGACATTTATAATATTTTACAGTCTTATATTCTGAATAAATATTTCTAATTCCATGCCGTAGTTTGTTTTGTTTTTTTTTTTTTAAAGAATAAAGCTGTCCATCCATAAAACTGTCTGTGGTATGAACAGCAAGCCTGCGACATCCACGTAGAAGTAGCGTCCTGGGAAGGTGGAGACTAAAAAGACGACTACTAGCTCACCCACCAGTGTCCGAGGAGCTTTGCTTAGCACCTCTCCAGTTCACCTGCCTGACTATAAGCTGGCTAATTGTTTTAAATCGGGAGTCCCACACCAGTTTTATATTGAACTGTGTAAACGATCCCATTTATACATTTACACGTCTCATCAGTGCAGGCATGACAACCCAGAAACGATCCACTCCGATGTACAACAGCCAGCAAACAGCAGCAGACGCCCAGACAAGCTGGTCACAACTTGCCCACTACCGGGCGGCCAGGCTCACTGGCACCGTGTGACAAACCTCGGGACTGGGCGGCCGTGTGCTTGCCTTCTGCCAGGGCAGTGCTGTCAGGCAAGGGAGCTTGTACGTCGCAGGGCTAACCTCCAGTGGAGCCGGCACAGGGCCACATCTCTGGGACTCTCCACTGGTTCCCCAGGGCTCCCGGAGGCGAGAGGCCCATCCTCACCCTGTGACACCACAGGACCCAGAACAAATCTGCTCTGAGAACCGTTGCCTTCCCCTACTTGTGACGACGACAACAACAACAACTACAAATCGGCAAGAACTTTATTACTGCCACAGGGGTCACTTACAATCCATCCCAGGCACTGAAATGCACTACTGGAGGGAGGGGCATTCAAGCAAAACTAGTATTATATTATTTCATAGAAGACAAAGGTGATTGGGGAAGAAATGAGACTATATTCCATCATGCTACAACAATCCACTTTAAACCTATCTTGCAAACCAACACAGTATTTGAAAACAAACGAATTCTTACTCCATTTTCCCACAAACTAAACCAGTCTCTGCTTTGGTTAGATAAAAGCCCATCTTAGATATTTCTCACACGCTAGCTAATATATGAACATTGGTTTAAATACTCATTAAAGCCAATAGGTAAAATTCTGAATAGATCTAGGATCAAAGACAACCTAAAAGTAGACTAAGGTTTTAATTCAGTAAGCAAACTTAGAAGGTGATTCTAAGAAAAAAACGTGGGCGGGGGGGAGCAGTAAGGCAGGGACCCACGGGTTGGAAGGAAACAGGACAAATGCAGCGCACACACAAAGTACAGGACGTGAACGCTGAGTGCAGAGATGGGACAGGGGAGGGGTGACATTGCTTGAGGCACGATGGACTCCCAACCTGGCTTGCTGAATGGGAACCTCTGTACAACCACTTTATCTGCATGTATGCAAGTGTTTACACACACACACACACACACACACACACACACACACACACACACACACACGTATATACTCACGGTTTTGTTGCCCTCCCTTACCTGTGACTGGTCCTAACTTAAAGCAAAAGGCTGTCTTCTCACTTGGTTGGACACTTGCAAGTTGACATTTAACATTGTGACTTGCACACCATCCAAACACACACCCAAAATGCACCTGCAGGACTCCTGCTGTTTCTAGCGGCCAGGAAGGGTCCACGGCTGAGAACCTGTGCTTTGCTCGGGTTCTCGCCCCCCCTGGTGGTCACTCCTCACGTCACAGCACAGGCTAATAATAATCTTTTTTACAGCTGGAGAAATGCAGACTGCGGCTGGCCTCAAGTGTTTAGGCATTTAGACCCAAGTGGATAGTAGAGGAAACCACGTTATCTTGTACTACCTGCGACTCAAGACCCACAGAGCTGCGTGCCGTCTTGCCTGGTGGCCACACAAAGGGTCACCGAGGCGCCGCTGTCCGCCTGCAGCCAGGGCAAAAGGGAAGCAAAATATACCCACACATGTTCACAGTGGCAGGCAGCTTCACAGGAGGCCACGCCCACAAAGAGATGGCTTCACAGAGGGATGGGGCAGGGAGCCCCCCGCCAGCCTCCCCAACACCAAGGGTAAATACGTTTTCAACATGGCTCCAAGAATTGATCAGCCAAAAGCCAGCGATGGAAGAAAAAAAATCCACTCAACTGAGTAACTGCTCGCAGCAGACAGATACTTCTGCAAGTCTTCTGCGAGGAACGGCACTCACACTCACACTCACACACACACACACCCCGGCTAAATGCCCTGCAAAGGGGGCAATTCCTTTAAAAGCAGCTACCACCAACTGATCCCCTCTCTGCTAACCTCAGGAGACGCGCGGGTCATTGAACCTCTTGATGTCTGCAACTTGAGGCCTCAGCATGGGGTGTCACAGCTGTGGCACACTCGTCTCTGTGTGCAGGCAATCCTTCAGCTCCACCGCTCTCAGGCACCAGTAGTTGGCTTCACGTTCTCTACAGACCCCATTTCACACTCAATGCCGTTGGCCACAAGCGAACTATCTCCTATGAAACCCACTGTCATCCAGAACAAATGTGAGAAACCAGGGCGCCGGAGCTCCATAAAGCAGCACCAGAAGGGTCAGATTCCTAGCCAGTCCTTAAAATGACAACAGTGGCATCTGACTTACAGATTGCTGGGTAATCACCGAGGAAAACAAGCTAACTCGGGTGTAAACTGTTTGGCAATGCTGGCTCAATTGATCTGCTGTTCTGCCTGCAGCTTTGGCTGCCACCTGCGACAGAGACACAGGCGGCACGAGGTATCTCAGTTCCAGGAAGAAAGATGCATCAGAAAGCCAGTTTTAGAATTTGGGGAAACTATGCAAGTGGACTCTTATCTACAATTACCTCTAGAAAACGCAAAGTGGTGCTGTGGCTCCAGTGGTAGAGCAGCAGCTTTCAGCTGAAGCACTCAGGAACAGGGCCCAGGCCAAGAGTTCAAGTCCCATGACCCACGAGAAAACAAAAACAGAAACACAAGAATGTCTTCTCACAGGCTATAAATTAATCAAAGCAAAATCACCAGGAAGAAGAGTTAATTAATACAACTATGATTATAACACGTGAAGGAAATACTGCCTAAGAGAATCTAAAGACTAACAGAAATCAAGTAAATATGATCTCCTGGCAGAGAGGTGAACTGGCTCAAGAATAAAGATAAAAAGTCAAGGAAAACAGGCCGGGAGCGTGGCCTACTAGTAGAGTGCTTGCCTAGCATGCATGAAGCGCTGCGTTCAATGCCTTGGTACCACACACACAGAAAAGGCCAGAAGCAGAGCTGTGGCAGCAGAGCGCAAGCCTTGAGCAAAAAAAAGTGTCCAAGGACAGTGCCCAGGCCCTGACTGACCAAAAAATAATAATAATAAAAAAAAATCAAAGAAAACAATTTGGCAAGCAAACTAACTTCTCATCGATTTTTGCTTTCATACTATTTAAATGTTGAAGACAGAAATAAAGGGCAGGTGGGGAGGAGTAATAAAATGATTTTAATGCACAACAGTGCTCACACCTTCACGTTTCTAGAAAACACAGTATGAGCCTTGTGACAAAGAAATTGAATTCCCTTGTTGCTGACTTACAGTTCATTTTTTTGACATTATATACGTAGTGCTAAAACAGACTAAAGAAAAAGTACAAGCCAATCTTACAAAATAGAATTGATCTGCTAAATATCTTCATTGTCTGTAACTAATATCAAAACAATTATATTCAAAGCACAAAACAGCAAGCTGTGGCCACGATTTCTCTGACAGCATTGGGAGATTTAGCCATTACGTATTAGTACAAAAGTCAAATTTAATATTCCAACATGTTTAACAACCCAGTCACACCCATGGGGACAGAAAACTATCAGCCAAGTGGCTTTCCCCTGTCATCCTAGCAACTCAGGAGGCTGAGAACTGAGGATCATGGCTCAAAGCCACCCAGGCAAGAAAAGTCCATGAGACTCTTATCTCCAAATAATCACCAAAAAGCTAAAAAGGAATGGTGGCCCAAGTGGTAGAATGCTAACCTTGAGCAAAAAAGCTCAAGGACAGTGCCCAGGCCCTGAGTTCAAGCCCCAGGACTGGCACAAAAACAAAATAAAAAAACAATCCGCCAGAAGTTCTGACTCCCCTCACGTGCTCATCACTATTTAAAGTCCTGTTAACCATCCATCTGCTTTTTCTGAACAAAAACCCACAGACAGCACATAAACTGTACTCTTACCTCTTCAATTACAATGGCTACGTACAGAACAACTGATTCCTTTAACATCCTACAAATCATTAAAGTTACCAATGAAAGCACCTATCACTTTTCTTTAGAAGAGAGCTTCAGCTGGATGCCAGTGGCTTGCACCTGTAATGCCAGCCACTGGAGAGGCGGAGATCTGATGAGCCCAGCTGGAAGCCAGTCCAGGCTGGAAAGCCTACCTCCAATTCACCACCACCATCACAAAAAGCACCCCAGAATGTGGTGTGAATTCAAACAGAACATAAGGTAGCCAACATAACCCATGAGTGGCTTCTCACCTCTTAGAACACAGCCTGCCCATGGATGGCACTCTCCACACCGCCATGTCTCCAGGAAGGACGCACACAGCCAGAACACAGAGGAGAAAGTACACGTGCACATTGCCCACTGCACACTGGCTACAGACATGTCCCCACAAACACAGAGACCCCTCACTGTTCCAAGAGCAAAGCCACCCCCCACCCCAGGTCAACCCACCCTTGTTTCCTCCCACCTTGCAGCAAAATGGCCAAGACCATGATCACTGAAAGGTCATTTGTTGAGGCTTCAAAATGTCACCTGCAGAAGCAGCCAGGGCTCTGGTGTGCTGGGGTACAGAGAGGGGCCAAGCCCACTCTCTAGGAACCAGACTGACCCAGGCACTCGTTTAAAGAGAGTCACATCACACCCGCACACGAGCGTGCGTGCACACACACACACACACACAGTAAATGATTTCCAGATGGCAGTAAATGAGCAAAAGTGGTTCATCTACAGGCAGACTCACCATTTAGCAAAAATCTGGACTGCTGAGAGCAACTGTAAATACAGTTTGAGGAGACGCAGGCCAGCAAGCAGCCGTGTTTCTAAAATGAACGGTAAGGGCTTGTAATCGTGTAACACACCATAAAGCCAAGCCACAGAAGGATTCACAAATTAAGTCACATTAAAAGATAAGGGGGGAGGGAGGCTTGTTTAATCAGGATCGCGGCCCAGTGATAGAGTGCTTGCATGGCAGGCACGAAGACCCGTGGAACCACATGTACAGAAACAGCGGGAAGTGGTGCTGTGGCTCAAGTGGTAGAGTGCTAGCCTTGAGAAAGCCCACGGACAGGGCTCAGGCGAGTTCAAGCTCCAGGACTGACAAAAAAAAAAAAAAAAGATGCAGGGATCAAATTGTGATTCTCCAGCTCAGCACCGAGTGAACTTCCATTAATAAATGATTGCTCCTTTAAAAAACAAAACAAAACACAAAAAGAAGCAATACCAAGTGAGTTCCTTACACTAGCCTTTCTTTCCACGTCCACTGGGTTAAACAGGGCACCTATACAGAAAAAGGCTTCCACAGGAACATGCACGGGCAGATGTACACTTGGAGGACACCACTTATAAAAAAGACTTGGAAATCTCAGGACGCACGCACACACAGCCGTCGCTGTGCCCCATCCGTGCCCCCCCATCTTCAGTGAGGTCACTGAACGTCTCACCTCCTACAAGCTCTGCTGCCAGTCCCCGATCACAGTGGAAATCCCTGGCGTGGGCCTGCTGTTCTTTTCTGGACGTGAGAATCCTCAAGGAGCAAAACACAGCTCCAGGGGTTCCAAGTGCTCCCCTCGGGCCTGACCCTCGCCTGGGCTTTACGTCCACCCAGGAGAGCTGTGTGCGTCGTCCCTCCTGACGCCACACACACCACAAAAGCACGCTACGCTCTGCTGCTGAACAATCAGTATAGAAAAATCAACACTGAGGCGCAAGCAAAACTAACGACAGCTGTCCGGACATATTTAGACAAGTGGACGAGGACTTCACACGAGCAGAATCGCTAAATAATACTGAAGAGGCTGAGGCCGGGTGGTAAACACGCCACCCACCCCGGAGTCGGCGGCAGCCAGGAGCCTGGCCTCCACACCAGCGCCTCTCCAGGGTGCTGCGCGCTCAGTCCTCAGGAGCGCTGAGCTCACTGTGCACGTGGACGTGGGGCTGCAGACGCCGGCTCTCGCATCTTCCAACTGAACCCCAGCAGAAGAGCAGAGAGGAGCAAAATGCCAGCGAATTCACGGCCTGCAGCACTGGCATTCTGCTCACGGCCAGCTGGGTGCTTGAGTACCTTCCCCAATTCCAGCACACGTGGAGAACGTCTGCATCACTCCCCGGGAACGCGGGACGTGGCCACCTCCTTAGCGCTTGTTGGTGACTCCAAACACTGTTTTCCTCAAGTCACACAGGAGCGACGTCCTCAGAAGAAAGCAAGCAACTGAAACCTCAGCTCCCAACACTGACAAGGTAAATGTGAATAAAGGCCTAAATGCATTTCTAATGCAAGTGCGCGTTCTCCTCTCCCCGCTCTGCCCCAGAGTCTCTTTGGAGCTGGGCTCCAGTAAAGGCAGGGCCAGGAGCCGCCACAGCGCAGCAGGCCTCTGGTCTTGGGACTCTGCAATACACCCGCGGCTGTCAAAGGTCCAAGAACTTCATGATGGCGTTCTGGTCAAACTTGAAACTCAAGAAGGCTCTGGAAGAGAAGGGAAGCTTGCAGTGCCCGTTACAGGTCACCGCAGGCCCCTCTGAGTGCTCCAGCGACACTTCCTCACCGGAACCGGGCAGGTCAGACACGGAATCTGCTCAGAAAAATGACAGAAACACCCCGTACACTCAGCAGGAATCAAACACAGCCCGCTGCCCCTCACACAGAAGCCGGATGCAGACACAGACGCAGCTGTCCAGGCGCCACAGGAGACCGGGGGACAGCCTCGGAAACGGCTCTCCCTCAACCAGCGCTCACTGAGTGAACCACGACTTCTTCCCACATCTTCACCTCAGCCTCTCTTGGAGAGTGGTGGCCGTTTTCAAAATGAGTGCCATTTTTTAAAACTGTATTTTATTGTTGGGTAATGTATAGAAGGGTTACCGTTATTTGTCAGGCACTGGGGGTGTTACTTCTCAAACACTGATACCCCCTGCTCATGTTTTTGTCTCTTACATTGGTATTTTGTGCCAAAACAATAAGACCTCTTTGACAGATATCAAAATGAAAGTACTGTGGAAAGAATAATTACATTGGAAGGATGGGAAAGATTACAGTGACAGAAAAACAATGCTGAAGGCTGCCAGTGTCTAAAGAATTAAAGAAAATCTGAAACTACAGTTCAATAAACACTCAAAAAAAAAAAAAAAAAAAAACCAGAGCAAAGATCTCCCAGGAGGGTTGAAATGGACATCAAGGACGGAAGACACTTTGAAAGTCAGTCAGAAATGCTTCTTTTTTTTTTTTTTTTTTTTTTTTTTTTGCCAGTCCTGGGCTTGAGCTCAGGGCCTGAGCACTGTCCTTGGACTTTCTCAAGGCTAGAGCTCTACCACTTGAGCCTCAGCACCACTTCCGGCTTTTTTCTATGTATGTGGTACCGAGGAATCGAACCCGGGCCTTCCATGCATGCTAGGCAAGCACTCTACCACTAGGCCAAACTCCCGGCCCCGCTTCCTCCCCCCCCCCCTTTTTTTTTTGCTTGTCGAGGGCTTGAACTCAGGGCCTGAGCTCTGTCCTTGGGCTTTCTCAAGGCTAGCACTCTGCACTTGAACCGCAGCACCACTTCCAGCTTTTTTTTTTTTTCTATGTATGTGGTACTGAGGAATCGAACCCGGGTCTTCGTGCATATCAGGCAAGCACTCTACCACTAGGCCACACTCCTGGCCCAGAAATATTTCCTTCTAAACAAGTTTGCTCATCCATTTCACACCCAACTAATACTCCTACAGTAAACCTGCTATAATGTAAACTTGTGGTAACTGAGTTATGAAGTGTGCTAGCATGGTTCACCACAAAGGTGGTCCCCAGCTCCTACCAGAAGGACTTCTCTCCTGACTTCCCTCAGCCAAACACACCTGATGCTGTGACCCTGGGGCTGGGTTGAACGGGGATTTGTGCAAGCTTGTAATGAAGGGAAAGCAAGAAAAGCAGCAATATACCAAAGAAAGGGAGGAGCAAACCTCTCAAAAACCAATACAGTCTACAATCAAAACACAGCAACTCCCCACCCCACAACAGTGAGCCTGACATGATCTGAAGACTTAGATTGGTGGAGGGGGGGGACTGAATTGGGCCTAGTGGTAGAGTGCTTGCCAAGCAATCACGAAGACCCAGGTTCGATTCCTCGGTACCACACACATAGAAAAAGGCAG
The DNA here is from genome assembly GCF_031878675.1 of Megascapheus bottae. Taxonomy (NCBI): domain Eukaryota; kingdom Metazoa; phylum Chordata; class Mammalia; order Rodentia; family Geomyidae; genus Megascapheus; species Megascapheus bottae. Next base: position 2,262,719 of record NC_143546.1, read on the forward strand.
AAGTGGTGCTGAGGCTCAAGTGGTAGAGCTCTAACCTTGAGAAAGCCCAAGGACAGTGCTCAGGCCCTGAGTTCAAGCCCAGGACTGGCAAAAAAAGAAGACGTAGTCAAGCCACAGTATGACTTTTTGGATATGTCACCAAACCTAGAAATAAAGGAGACCACACCAAGCTAAACAACGCCTGGTTCTCTCTCCTACCCCCAACCCGCAGGTGCCCACTCTGTGCCCGTGCTGACCCTGGGCTCTGGGCCCTGCGGGCCAACATCGACCATCACCAAAACCCGCTGCTGCAGCTCCCTATTAGACAAGTCACCCCCCAACACAGGCCACACTCTGCAGAGCCACCGAGACGCGGCCGGGTCCCCCACCACGAAACCACACCCCAGGAAAATCAAACCAATGCCCATAAACATTAGTAGTAGTAGTAGTATTTTGTGGGTCATGGGGCTTGAACTCGGCCTGGGAGCTGTCCCTGAGCTCTTCAGCTCAAGGCCACCACCCTCCCCTTGAGCCAAGCCCCACTTCCCGTTTTCTAGAGGTTAACTGGAGATAAGAGTCTCGGATCCTTTTGTGCCCTGGCTGACTTTGAACCTGGATCCTCAGATCTCAGCCTCCAGAGTAGCTAGGACGAGAGGCGTGAGCCACCTCACCCACCTCAAATATTGTTTTTTAAATAGAAAATGACTTGCCTGTTTCAAAGTTGTCCTGAAGTTTTCGTGGGTGCAGTTTCTTTTCACATTTCTATAAAGAAACACAATACACACAAGAACAATTACCGTGTATTTATTAGAAACTTCTGTTTCTTCTTTTACAAAATGTTCATGCTTCACCTATCACTTAAGATAAAAAAAAAAAACAAGTTCAAATTTTTCTGTACCAATTTGAGAGTAGTTTATGAAGTATCTCTAAAAGAAAACCCACAGGAATTCTGACTAAGTTCTAGGTTATTGGAGGCATGTGCGGTCCTTAAGGAAGTATTTCCCAGTTCCCGCCGCATGGAACTGAAGCCTGCTCATTACAATCACCTTCTCGTTCCCGGGCATGCTTTCTCAGAGCACAGGGGATAAAAAGCAAAGTCTAACAGTAATGTAACGAGCTCACCGTGGAGTCACAATAGCCAAGCTGGAAATAACAACACCCCAGGAAATGCAGGTTAAACTATTTCTGCTCAAAATCTGACATCGTGCTTATGATCCACTTTTTAAAGAAATGACAAGCAGGGGAAAATACAGGAAGAAAACCCAGTATCGGGACTTAGAGCACAGGTGAGGAAAGACACGAGGAGTTATTAACTTACATAGCTTTGAAGAAGCTACCTTAACAATCTTTAATAGGGGATTATTATAAGGGGAAAAAAATCATAGGCAAAAAAATCCTCGAGGGATTGCTTTGCTGTGTCCTCAAATCACTGTCACAGTAAGTCTGTAATGCTGGTCCTGTGAATGCATGCACTGGAGTAAGAACAAGGCCCGCGTCGCTCTCAGCACGGCCCTGAGCTCTTACCATCATGGGAATCTGCTGCTTTGCTGGCTGGCTGTGGACTCCGTTTGTTCTTTTCTTTTGGTTAGGCGAGTCTTGGTATTGTTTTCTGCCATTCCCCCTCAAATTCTGATTCTGTTTTTCCAGTAAGAAGAAGTAAAATGTAAGTGTGTGGTATAATGGAGTTATCCACAAGAATGTGTCTCTACAACTGTGTTTATAGTTGCTTAAGGCCAGAGTTCAGCAGAGGTCCGCCAGCCACACTCTTATAACCGCCATGTCAATGTATTTTCTTATGAAAGGTAGTTCGTCCTAAAGCATCCGAAATCCACACCTAGATGGTCTCTAAGATCTTTCCACACCCATCCCCTACTGCATCTGTGCTTGGCACAGCCCTGAGCTCATAAAGTTAGCCTGAGGGAGGGGCCCTGGCTCAACGTCCAGTCACAAAGCAATGAGAGGAAAACAGAAGTACACACACAGCATGGAGGGATGAGGAGCGCATCTGAAGGCCACAGCCCTCACTCTGGGAAGGAAGGCTGCCACACAGGGGTATGACTCTCTTTTGTTCCTGGTCCTGTGGCTTGAACTCATGGCCTAGGCACAGTCCCTGAGCTGCTTCTGCTCAAGGCCAGTGCTCTACCACTGGAGCCACAAGGCACTTACAGCCTTTTCTGTGGCAAGGCTCAGACTTCGCTGCCAGGCTGGGCGTCAAATCTGCAACCCTCAGATCTCAGCTAGGATGACAGGTGTGGTGTAGGGCACAATTCTTTCATGTAGAAAACGGGTAGTCGTTTTACTAGGAAAATCCAACTTACAGTATTAACAACCCTTATTCAGTGAATACTCTGCCACAAAAATAGTGAAGATGGGTCTTCTGAACTTTGGAGTATTTCTGTTTTGTGTGGCTTGGGCTCAGGGTCTGGGTAAAAGGGAAGCTACTAGAGCCACAGCTCCACTTCTGGGTTTAACTGGAGGAGAGTCTCATGGACTCTCCTGTCTACCCACACTCCCATCTCAGCCTTCTGAGCAGTTACTTATCAGGCATAAACCACCGGTGCCTGGCCAGAACATCAACTCTTCATCATTTTCACTTACCCTGAAAGGTAACTAAAGTGGTGTGCCTCAGAAAACTTCTTTAAAAATATATACAAATGAGGGCCGGGAGTTTGGCCTAGTGGTAGAGTGCTCACCTAGCACGCACGAAGCCCTGGGTTTTATTTTCTCAGTATCACTTACACAGAAAAAGCCAGAAGTGGCACTGTGGCTCAAGGGGCAGAGTATTCGCCTTGAGTAAAATATGTCTATGGACAGTACCCAGGCTCTGAGTTCAAGCCCCAGGACTGGCAAAAAAAAAAAAAAAAGTATCTGATTTACATTCCACCTACCTACAAAAAAACTAAGATAGGTAGACACAGTAAAAGATCTCAAATAAGGGCAGGGAGAATGGGTTCCAGACCCTCACTCTGTCATCTGCCTGTTCTCCCTGGGACTGGGCTTTCGCTGTGGAGTGTCACACACACACACACACACACACACACACACACACACACACAGTCTACCACTGCAACTGCTTTATCTGTATCAGGAACAGGCGTCTTCACTGTGCACTCTGGTCTTGCCTTGAGCAAGAAAACAAGCACTGCACCACAGAGCTCTGCTCTGCAGGGACACTGGAGCCCACACCTGGGCTCCCTTCTCCACCTCCAGCTTCAACTGCTGCGCATGTGTATTCGGAAGTCTCTGCCTCTGGCAGGGTCTGTCTTCTGTGCCTGCCACAGGAACGCTGGCAGGAGGCTACCAGGTGAGGCCCCTGCTTTTATTTTTGTGTGGTCGTGGGGCTTGAACTCAAGCAAAATGTCCCTGAGCTTTTTCGATCGAGGCTTGCACTGGATCACTTTGAGCCACAGCTCCACTTGCAGTTTTCTGGTGTTTAATTGGAGATAGGCATCTCACTGACTTTCCTGCCTGGGCTAGCTTTGAGCTGCAATCCTCAGCTCTCTGCCTCCTGAGTAACTAGGATTATAGGCATGAACCACCAGTGCCTGGCTAGGCCTCTGCCTTAAATTCTTTCATTTACACACCTAAGTGTGGCCCAGTTACGTGGTAACCACATTTAACCAGCTGAGAGGCCACCAGCTATTTCTCTAGCAAAACATTTCACATTCCTACCAGCCATGCAAAGGACTCCAATTCTCCCCACTCGTATGGACACAGGTCACTTTCCTTCTTGGGTCTCATTACTACCAGAACTGCTGTAATGCCTAACCGGCATTTCATTCTAATGCTGCCTTGTACTTCCCTAATGATAATGTACACCACCTTTTTGCTTGTATAGACCACCTGAACACCTTCACCTGAGAATTTTCTAATCAGGTTGTCTGCTTTCTTTCAAAACAGGATTGAGCTTTCGCTATAATTTTAAAATATGTGTGAGTATATATATATATATATTGTGTATATATACACACATATATACACTGTATACATACACATACTTATTCTGGGATACATGACTGGCATATACTTCCCCCCATCTGTGGGTTGTTTTTATTACTCTCTTCATTACAGCCTGTTTTTGATTTTGAATAGTCCAGTCTATACTTTTTTGAAAACAGATTACCACTCAGATGCAAAGCAAAAACAAATTTAAAAAGACAACAATTAGGGCCGGGAGTTTGGCTTAATGGAAGAGTGCTTGCCTAGCTCGCACAAAGACCTGGGTTTGATTCCTCAGTACTGCATACATAGAAAAAAGCCAGTGGTAGAGCTCTAGCCTTGAGAAAGTCCAAGGACAGTGCTCAGCGCAGGACTGGCAAAAACAAAACAAAACAAAACAAAAAAACAATTAGTATATAGAATAATTCTACCGCAGAAAGCCATCCTGGCGAGTCCCCCTGGCGAGTCCCCCCCTTGGTAACTGTGTCACAGTTCATGTCATCCATCCCATCAGACTCACAATCAAGTCGGCTCCAGATCACATGAGAACACAGGAGCCCAGAGCTCACTGGGCCATTCCCACGAGCTCCCATGGCAGCGGGAGTGGCTGGGCATGCCCACGGCACACGCACCTTGGCTCTGAGAAGGTCGGAGGCCTCGTGGCTGCTGCCGGGCTTCAGCTGCGGCTGCTTGTACTTCCCCCACTGGTCGCCAGGGGAGCCCTCGGGAAACAGCTGCTGGCTGTGGCGGAATTTGGTTCGGCTACACCAAGATTTGAGAGGCACAAGTCAGCTGGAAAGCTGTCATCTGGCTTCTTTGAACAGCCTGACAGCTGAGGTGACACAGGACACATGCGTTCATGTACCGCCCACCTCTTTCCACTGGGACGGTAGGTGCCCCGAAGACAAAGATTCTGGTCTGCTTTGCCTACCACTTCCCCAGCACGGGAGTGACTGGGGCTCTCTGTGTCTTGATATTTGTTTAATCGTCTACTTTTTTGAAACCAGACTTTTGGGGAAAAAATAAAAAGTACTAAGTGGTTTGAACTTGCTACTGCCTACCTCTCAAGCCACTTTTATATTTCACCTCAGGTCTCGCATTAGCCAGGCTGGCCCAGACCACCAATCCACGGACGCCTCTCCCCTGTCAGGGAGGCCAACACCAGCCACCACACTGACTTCTAGTGATTAGGGTGAGGACTCAGGAACTTTCTGCCTGGGCTAGTGTTGAACTTCAGTCTTTCCAGTCTGCTCTCCCTGAGAGCAGGCATATTACAGGCATACACTACCTGCCTAACAACTTCTTAACTGGACACCATTCGCAGTCTTTCTAAATGAAAGGTTTCTGGTGTGGCATTTAGTTCTTTTGTTACACAGTGTAGCATACGTGTACATAAGTGAGCTCACCACACAGAATGCATGCATGTAATACAGACGAGTGCCAGATAACAAGACCTCATTACAGTGATGTTACTCAAAATGACTCTTCACCATCCCACTGAAATCTCAGCCTTTCTGTCCCTTCTTTTAGACAATACTTGGAACATTTCCTCTAACACATCATTGTAAACCTGAGACTACATGGTAACCCTAAGATCCCCTCCATGTCAACCTAAAATCAGAAGTCATTAAGTCAGCCTTCTCACCTATTTGTTCTCACTAGAACAAACCCTACCATGGCAGATTCCCCCCAAAATGAACATTTCTGTCATTTTTCTTTTCCAAAACACTACTTCAGAACTTTTTGGGAGCATCTTTTTTTTCCCCCCATGGGTCATGGGGCTTGAACTTGGCCTGGGTGCTGTCCCTGGCCTCTTCAGCTCAAGGCTACCACCCTACCCTGGAGCCAAGCCTCACTTCCCATTTTCTAGAGGTTACTTGGAGATAAGAGTCTCAGGTCCTTTTGTGCCAGGGCTGGCTTTGAACGTTGATCCTCAGATCTCAGCCTCCAGAGTAGTTAGGATTACAGGTGTGCGCCACCATGCCCAGCTTTGGGAGCATCTTTTCAATCTTGGCTATCATGGCTTCTTACAATCTGATATAATTACGAATTCTGAAAAGCTGAAACAATTCTTAAGCTCTTGTTCTCATAAAATGCCAGCTATAATTATGGTTTGTTCCTCTTGCTCAGTTTTTGAAGCTCTGTGGCAAACACAGAACATCCGTTTTAGAGAAAACGCAAAAATTCTTGATCCTACCAAAGGTAAAGTGATGGCAAGCCAATTATAAACACACATGCCTACTTAATAGTGACTTCCCGGGCCGGGAGTTTGGCCTAGTGGTAGAGTGCTCGCCTAGCATACATGAAGACCCAGGTTAGATTCCTTGGCACTACATACATAGAAAAAAAAAGCCAGAAATGGTGTTGTGGCTCAAGTGGTAGAGCTCTAGCTTTGAGAAAGTTCAAGGACAGTGCTCAGGCCCTGAGCTCAAGCCCAGGACTGCCAAAAAAAAAAAAAAAAAAAAAAAGAGAAATCCTATGCCTTGGCAAACTTCAGATGCAAGGAGAAGTCACGAGAAGTCAGAACTCTATACCTCAACTTCTCCACTGTGGGTTTGGCTGGGGTACTTCCAGCTGAGGAAAAGCCATTGTCGCTGTCTGAGGAATCTCCAAATCTTCGAGAAAGCCAGTCCCTTAGTGGTCTGTGAAAATATTAAAAATTCACTTTAATACCTGCAATCTCAGATTTATAAAGGTTTGTGTCCTCTTTTTTCTTCTTTTTAGCCAGTCCTGGCACTTGAACTCAGGGCCTGCGCACTGTCCATGAGCTTCTTTTACTAATGGCTAGCCCTCTACCACTTGAGCCACAGCACCACTTCTGGCTTTTTCTGTGTATATGGTACTGAGGAATTGAACCCAGGGCTTCATTCAAGCACTCTACCACAAAGCCATATCCCCAGCCCCTGAGCTTTGTACGTCAAGTAATGTCTGTAGAGAAAAGATAGCATCATATTAAATGGGAAAAGAACTACAATCATTTCCTCTCAAGTCAGAACACGACTCTTTCCATTCTTACAGTGCTTGAATGCGAGAGAAAAACAAAGGGGATACAATTAGGAAAGGAAGGAGCCCAAACCACCAATAACAATAGGAAGGGAGAAAACAAAAAGGAAAATAGGGCCGAGAGCATGGCCTAGTGGTAGAGTGCTTGCCTCATATGCACAAAGCCTGGGGGGGGAGGGGATTCCTCGGTACCACATAAAGCTGTAAGTGGTGCTGTGGCTCAAGTGGCAGAACGCTAGCCTTGAGCAAAAAGTGTCCAAGGACAGTGCTCAGGCTCTGAGATCAAGCCCCATGGGAACAAAAAAAAAAAAAAAATGGAGGAGGGGAGAGAATAGAAAAGGGGGAGGACAGCTTAATATACCTGATAAAGGGGATGGCCATAAAAAATTTGTTAGGTGCCAATCCGAGTTTGGATTTGGGGGTCATATCATTCCTGTGACAGGGCAATTTCTCAATGGAAAACCATTCAATGTTCTGAAACACAGAAAGAACAAACAAACCAAAGACCATTTAATTATCATCAAGGCGCTCTTACAGGAATTTCCCATTTGATTCATCAGGGGTACAGTTCCCATTTGAACGAGCATCCAGTACATGCCAGCAACTGCCACATACCCGGATTTCTCTCCTTGTTTTGGGGTTGAACTTTGTGTCTTTGGGGACCCCCGGAATGATGTACAAGCGCGCGAGCTGATCATTGATCCGAAGCTCAATGTAGTCGTCCTTGCAGATGTACTCTTTGATATCAAAACCAGTTTCCTCAAAGACCTGGAAATCAATACAGTGAAATGTCCAATTAGACATAGGATTAGACTTCCAGTTCAGTGAAATTTATAGGAAAGATGAAACTCCAGACGGAGGTACAGAAATGCTAGGCAGGAAGCTGAGATTCAAGTCTAGCTCTCTCTATACCACTATACACTATACGTGGCTACAGAAAAATGCGCTCAACCAATCCTATGGATTAAAGCAATGCAGTAGTGGTGGTTCTCCATTGGTGGGAAGTCTGTCCTAGATCACGTGTAGATTGTTATTCAGAGTCCATGAGTACACCCAAGGACAACTACAGACCTCCTTGCCTATATGTAGCTACTTTTGGGGGGCTTGCACTAGGGGTCTGGGTGCATGCCGTCCTTGACCTCTTTTGCTCAAGGCTTTACCACCACAGTGCCACTCCCACGTTACTTTTTAAATGTTCAGATTTAACTGGCGATGGAACTCATTCAGACAAGCAGATTTCAGAAGTAGAGCCAAGTGCACACGCCTGTGAGAGGTACTGTGCGCCAGTCCTGAGGAAGGAGGAAGAAAGTTAGTGGTCACTGACCAGGGGAACTGGATTAGAGGTTCTCAGTGTGTGTATGGTGGGGCGTCTCAGAGTAGATCACTGCTACACAAAACCCTCTCTTCCCCTCAGTCAGAGAAGCAAGGGAGGTTCACGTCCTCTAACATACTCAGCCGCTTAAAATAAAGACTAGGACGGACTATGTGACCCCTTCACATTCTCTCTTTGAACATTCCCGCACACCAAAACCTGTGAGGCTTTCTGCATTCCTGGGGCTAGAAGCGGTAAAGGAAGCCTTCACCTCCCTACTCCCGGGCTGTACACAAGCCCAGGTCTGCCCTCTGGGCCAGTCACCCCACAGTCCTGGAACTTTCTCAGGAAGTGTACAAGTATACTCTTCTTGGAAAGGTGGGGTCTGTGACTCTCATTAAAGCTCCTCTGGCCTGTGTTGATAACTACAAGATGTTGCAGGTACACCAAAAACCAGCACAGTGGCACAACGGCTGACATTCAAGCACCCAGAACAAAACACCAAGCAAGCGCTCAGTGCAGAGGCTTGCTTCCAGCGTTACACTTCCCCAGTGTTAACATTCATCTGCACAAGAGTGTGCCACTAGACGGTCACTCACGGTTTCACAGCTCACGCGTGCCGCTGAGCCCACAGCAGAAACTATGTGTTTTGCTGAGATTCAATCCACTTTAAAATGTGAATGTGAGTGTGGCAGTAGCAGAGTGCGCGCTGGGCGTGCAGAGGCCCACGGCTCACAAACAGAAACAGTCTGACTAGCAGCAAACCAGTATTGAGATGTCATCTGTTAACAACCGAGACTGCTTCAACCTAAAAGTGTACACATAGGGCTGGGAGTGTGGCCTCGTGGTAGAGTGCTTGCGTAGCATGCAGGAAGAGCCAGGTTCGATTCCTCAGTACCACATACATAGAGAAAAGCTGGAAGTGCATGCTGTGGCTCAAGTGGTAGAGCTCTAGCCTCGAGAAAGCCCAAGTGCTCAGGTTCTGAGTTCAAGGCCCAAGACCGGCAAAAAAAAAAAAAAAAAAAAAAAAAAAGTGCACACCTAGTGATAGTAAACGTTTCTCCTCAGACACTACTGAGTCAAAAGGGAGAACACAAACCAGAGAGTGCTAAAGTTCCTAAGCAGACCATATTAAACACTCTAGGCCGTCAACTAGACAAGTAAATGCGGAAACATATTAAAAGGGGAGTGTTAACATGTAAAAAGGTACTTAATGAGAAGATGATAAGGGCTACGTATCCTTAACTTTCAGGCAATGATACATGAGCCATTGCTAAAAAGATAAACTTGATAATCTTTTGGCCAGGATACAACCCACAACTCTTGTCCGATACTGCAGCTGGTAAATAAAATTGTACCAGCTCTTCTGCTCTGTGTGACAGCACATCCATGCGCAGAGAACTAAGCAATCCTTTCACTCACAACAGCCTTGCTCATTTGTCAAAAGCTGGATGTACTGCAATGCACAAAAAAATGGGCAAAGAACTGCGATACAGGTGTACACTGAAATACTCAACAGCATAAAAGAACCACGTACTCACAGGTGCTGCAACGCTCACTTCCCAGAGCCTGAGGCCACCTCCATGCCCCCTGCAGAACCCCGTCTACCCAAAGGTCAGAACACGCAACCCCGGCTCAAGTCAAAGCAGGGCGAGTGACGGGGCTGGGAAGGGTCTGTTGAGTGGGGGTAGTGTCTTAAGCATGCGCAGATGGGCAATCCAAGAGGGGCATTAGTACAGGATCTGGCCCCCAAGTTCCTGCCCCACTTCCCAGTGATTGTGCCCGGGGCACGTGTGTGGTGTGGGCAGGAGAACTACCACAGCCCCCGCCCAGCCCTGTACACGTGTGCTCATAATCAGAGTCCCTGGGACCTCATCCCCAAAATGCCACCCTTGAGACTGAGAGCAAGACGCCACATGGCTTTCCTGGGAAATCCCCTTCTCTGCCTGGTCCTAGGAGACCAGAGAACAACGGCCTGCAGCCCAGGGCTTCGCTAACTGAACTCCTAACCACAGCTGAGCTGTCACCCCACCAACTCCTCATCGACAACCTACTCACTGTGCCTCAGGGTCACGCATGAGCCCGCTGGAGACAGGTCTACACCTCAACACGGCCCGGGCGACCTCGCCTGGCACACCAGGCCAGCCTTCCTCCCCTCGCACCAGCATGGGGAAACTTTCAAAGGCAAAGGAGTTTTGTAACAAAAGCAACAGGTGCTCAACTCCAAAAGTGCTAAAAATGAACTTCCATTTCAAAGTAGGCACTCACTCTCCTCAAGTATTTACCAAGAGAAACTTAATAGCTGACTTACACATCGGCTACTTTTTCCCTGTGATTCAGAGAAAGAAAAACATTTCCTAGGTTCACAGAAACCCGGTGGCCAGAAGAAACAAAACAGCAGGACTATTGCCAGCTTCGTCCTCTGGCACACAAAATAACATTCACTTCTCAAATATTAAAAGTCAGACATTTTTTAACACTGAAAAACACAGTGAGACAATTCAACTCTGCCTATTATCTCTGTCCAAGAAGCGTACCAGAAAAGCAAAAGGAAACCAATAACTCTTCTCTACAAATCCTATTACATAAGTGCACAGCCAGCAATAATGAACATTTTCTGCCAAATAACAAGCCCCACTATACAATTCTGAAACCACAAGCGGAACTGTTAAGTACCATTTGCTTAACCTCAAGAAAAACATGGTGTAGAAGGTATCAGACAAGAGCGGGCCCCCCTCCTCTAATCAGGATGCTGCAGGAGGGTGGCCCACACCCGCTTAGCCTAAACAGCTCTCTAGAGCATGTCGGTGTTTAACCTGCCCACAGCTGCCTTTCTCTGCTATGTCTGCACCACACAGCTACCTGGACCTTTGCATCCATCAAGAATTACTTGAGGTTACAGAGATAAACACTTGATAAGGGGTGTGTGTGTGTGTGTGTGTGTGTTAATTCTGGTGCTGGTACTAGGGCTTGAACCCAGACGAAGCTCCTGCTCAGGATTTTTTTTCATGGCTGGTGCTCTACTGCCTGAATCACACCTCTAGTATGGTATTTTGCTGGCTAACTGGAGATGGGGTCTTTTGGACTTTTCTGCCTAGTATGGCTTAAACCAGGATCCTACAGGTTTCAGTCTCCTGGGCACAGAGATTTTGGGGTCTTTAACAGCTCCCCTCAAGCCTGTCCATTGAGGATATAGTCCATTCCATCTACCGTACCCTTCTCTCCACAATAAAGCTAGCACCAGTAATTGAGCATTTCTACACACCAAACACACTAGGCATGGTACATCGACTGAATTCATTGCAGGCCATGTTAGTAAACCTCACCGTAGGATCCCTGACTCCCTCATCATCAACAGCAAGAATCTTAGACATAGAAAAATCTACTTGTAAAGAACTTCGACAAAACATACATCCAGAATTTTTGTTATTCTACCTATCAGCAAAGGAAGAGGGTAAACGGATGCCTCGCCATCAATGACAGCAAAAATACACCAAGGTTACCCCAACAGGTCAGCAATACCTGCGAGTCATTTTCACATCTTTGTCCTAAATCTCAAAATAACTGGAGAAAAATCCACACGAAGGTGATAATTAGTCCATTAGCACTGGAAATTACTACTTGATGTTCACCATCCTTCCCGAGATGCTTGCACGCACACGCAGGCCGCGCAGAAATGGATCACGTTCCACCTCACCAATGTGGACAAGCACCTTGGCCTCCGTCTGCAGTGAACGGCTAGCACTGGTAAGCTGCAGGAACACTGAAAAAGCCCAGTGAAAACCTTACCAGCAACCTGAGCTAGCTGCGGCACCTGCAAGTCCGGAGACTCCATCTTTAATGAGCCAGCTGGCTCCCGTACTTTCAAAGCAAGGACATCATTCTAGGTCTAATTTAGAAAATTGGGCCGGGGGGGGGGTGTTAAGAGACTCTCCATGTATGTTAACTGGAAACCAAAAATGATCAACTATTATGAAAAGGGGACTATGGTTTTCAGGTAAGACACTGGTCTTCCACTTCATATACTGGAGTGCCACCTAATGGCAGAGGGACATACTGCAATTCTGGAACTGCTAAACTTTCACCATTAAAGAGTGGCAATGCTAGGAATGGAGCTGTGTCTTCTTGTAACCCCATCCCATCCAACCAAAACAATTTTGAGTTAAAGCCTCAGTCCTCTAGGCGACTGTACCAGAAGAGGGCACATGAAGGTAAACAGTTACAGAGCCCTGACACCATGACCCTCAGCTCATGGGGCACCACGGCCCTCTAGGCCTGCACCCGTGAGAATGCACAGCTGGAAAGTGACTGTCCCTTATGCCAGAGAGAATGCCCTCACCCGGAACCAATCTACCGACCCGGCACTGCTAAATAAGCTTCTACCCAGGTACCAACAGCTCTCACCTGTAATCCTACTCAGGAGAATGAGCTCTATAGGGTTACAGTTGAGGCTAGCCGGGACAGAAAAGTGCACCAGACCCTCCAAATCAGCAAAAACCATGCTGGAGACATGGATCAAATGGTCGACTGCCAGTCAAGCCAGCAAGACAAGCAGACTCATGAGGTCTGGAGTTCAAACCTCAGCACCACCAAAAAGAAAACATCAAAAGTTCCTAATGTTGAGCCAATCACTCTGTAACACTGTTATGGTATCTCAGATGACAACAGCAAAGCTTCACCTTAACCCCTAAACTTTTCTATGAATCAATCATCTAAAAATTACAAATAGCCAGGTGTGGTGGCTCACACCTATAATCCTAGCTACTCAGAAGGCTGACATTTAAGGATCACGGTTCAAAGCCAGCCCAGGTACTAAAGTTCGTGAGACTCTTATCCAGTTAACCACCAGAAAACCGGAAGTGGTGCTGTGGCTCCAGGGGTAGGGCGGTAGCCTTGAGCTGAAGAGCACAGGGACAGGCCCAGAACCAGAGTTCAAGTCCCAGGACTGACAAAAACAAAACCAACAACAAAGATAAACAACTAGGAATAAAGCTCAGGCTTGCTTTTAAACATTCTACTCCATAAAGCTACCGACACTAAAGTCAAGTATTTTGTCAATGTCCTTGACAAAAGGATGATACACTGATGGAGAAAGTCTAGCGGTGAGGACTATTGTTAAACCAAGGAATGTTTCTCCCACAAAATTACAAAATTCTGGATCGCTGGAACAGGTCTGTATTTCTCCAAAAATCCCAAACACAGGGGGAAAACAAATGCACCTTTGGAGAGTAAAGGTTAATGAGAACTAGCTCGTCTACCACGAGTCCCCTGAAGCTCATACCACAGTGAGTCTAGAGCACAAGCACGCGCTGGGCCGGTGGCTTCCCTCCGAGGGGTCACCTCCCCCATACACCCCGAGGCTCTCAGTGGAGAGCCGAGGAAGGACTTCCCATGCCAGAGCTTTGCAGATGAGGCGTGCTCCACCCCACCCCTTCTTCCATCGTCCACGCCCCACATGGTGAGTTTACAGGTGCTACTAACATGAGCAGTCCATGAACAAGAGGAGCTTCTGTGCTTAGTTTCTTGGAGTAGAAAACAAGATACACAGAAGCCTCAACATGGGGCCTCAGGTCACAGGTGAACTGCCCTCCGCATCGGGCTCTGCGTCGCTCAGATGCCGTCGGCCTGGGCTCCCTGTCAAGTTTTGTGGGTTGAAGCGTTTGATCTTCGTATGCTCCCCCAAGAAGACACCATTACAGAAAGCGCTGGTCCTACCGGATTCACTCTACACTTCTGTCATCCCATTGCCCCACGCAGCATGCAGGCAAACCTGCAGCCCCTGCTCCACTGCTCCTACTGTGTTCTGAGGGCACACGTCACAGTGTAAACAATCTGAAACACACAGGTCCTCACAGACTATCCCTTATGGAAAGGAAAAGCGATTAAAAGAGGGGTGATTTCAAAAGATGGACATAGGAAAAAAAACAAACCAGTTAGGATTAAGAGATGTGGACGAAATGCCTGCTATGGCCTGTTTCCTTACGCACTCAGAAGAGTCCACACTGAAATAGAAAGTGGGGAACCCAGCATGCGGTCTGCAACGACTTACCTCTCTAGCGGCGCAATCATGTGGAGCTTCTTCTTTATTTACTTTTCCCTTTGGAAATCCCCAGCCTGACTTTGCTAGGTACCCCTGAACCAGCAGTACCTACAGAACAAGCACAGATGAAAGTCAAACTTACAGGGCTGGGAGTTTGGCCTAGTGGTAGAGTGCTTGCCTAGAATGCACGAGGACCCGGGCTTGATTCCTTGGTATCACATACATTGAAAAAAGCTGGAAGTGGTGCTGTGGCTCAAGTCGTAGAGCTCTAGCCTTGAGGGAAAAGCCCCAGGACAGTGCTCAGGCCCTGAGTTCAAGCTCCAGGACTGGCAAAAAATAAAAAAATCTGTTTGCCAACAATAAAGTGACACTTTGACACAGTAACTAGGGCTTGAACTCAGGGCCTGGGTATTTTCCAAGGCTAGCATTCTACCCCAGGAGCCACAGTTCCAGCCTTTGGCTGGCTAAGTGGAGATAGGAATCTCATGGACTTGCCTGCAGGGCCAGCTATAGCCTCAGCTCTCAGGGTAGTGAGGATTGATTACAGGAGTGAGCCACTGGCTCAAGGTGACACTTGTTCACACTGAGCAAGTCTTAAGTGACACTTGTTCACACTGAGCAAGTCTTAAGATTCAAGAGTGCATTTATAAGGCAAAATTTGGCCTTTCAGCACTCAAGAATCTAAACATGTTGTAACTTCCTAACACTACATAATGATTCCTTATGATCATTTCACTCAAAACTCTGGTTTTATACTCACATTTTCAAGTGTCTCATCAAGGATGATTGCACCATATGTTGGCACGCCCATTTTATACTCCTTCCACTCGTCCAAAACTTTTTCCACATCTTCACCTTGTGGCAGCAGAAATGGACAATGGCTAAAGAGTATGAACAGTGTTAAGGAAGCTTCTTTCTCATTAACATAGCTTGAGAAACTCTACAGAAAGAATTATTTAAATGAACTACATACAATTACTCAAATCTTCATCTAAGTCTAACATATTTTCTCCCACAATCATCTTCTCTTGAGCAAATCACTACCACTGTCTGCATTTACCATAGACATTAATCAGGTAGAGCTTTGGAAAAACACTTCAAATAACAATTACCTTAAATACTTTCCACCAAATGGTCAAATTCATCATAGCAGACTCAACAGATACTAAAAGAAACCGAAGCACAGATATACTGTTTTGCACAAATATAATGTTAAAATGAAGAGCCCTGGCCGGGAGTTTGGCCTAGTGGTTAAAGTGCTTGCCTAGCATGCAAGAAGACCTAGATTCGATTCCTCGGTACCACATACATAGAAAAAAGCCGGAAATGGTGCTGTGGCTCAAGTGGTAGAGCTCTAACCTTGAGAAAGTCCAAAGACAGTGCTCAGGCCCTGAGTCCAAGCCCAGGACTGGCAAAAAAACAACAACAACAACAAAAAAAAACATTTAGGGCCAGGAGTTTGGCCTAGTGGTAGAGTGCTTGCCTAGCATGCACAAAGACCCAGGTTCGATTCCTTGGTACCACATACTTAGAAAAAGCCAGAAGTGGTGCTGAGGCTCAAGTGGTAGAGTTCTAGCCTTGAGAAAAATCCAGGGGCAGTGCTCAGGCCCTGAGCTTAAGCCCAGGACTGGCAAAAAAGAAAAACAAAACATTTATTTTTAAAAAATGAACTTGACCTTGAAAGCCAAACAAAAACAAAAAACAAAAAACCAAAACCATTTTCAACATGAAGATTGCTAAGGATTATAAAGACTCTGGCTATTAAGATTTCCAGAGAAACTGGGTGTGTTCCTCACAGAACTGAGGAAAGCAGTAAAGGAAAAAGTGGCACAGACCAAGGCCTGCATGGCCCGTGCAGGCACCAAAGGCCTGTCCCCTCACCACGGTCCCCGGGTCATTGTGACAGGGGTGGAGCGGGCAGGAACTTCCCGCCAGACCACTTCTCCAACCAGATCCATACTCTGGATACAAGAGTGTCGACGGCTCATCTAAGCACATGAACTCTGAAGTGTGCTCCAATGACCTGCAACAGCCACGTATAATACTTCTTGACCTCAGAGACCACGCTGGCACTAGACCCACCCACCTTTAATGGGGGTTGGTGATCACCCTGTGAAGAGCGCAGTAGCCAAGGCAGTCCCAACTGAATGCTGGAAGGAAGACGTCCTAACAGAGGGAATGGGAGCGGGGAGACGGGAGACGCAGGCCCACTGCTTTAACAAGCACAGGCCGAAAAGTCAGCATCACATTTACACTGAGCAAGCAATCACATCGCAGTTACTTGAGCCAGTATTACATCACCGCTTTTTGGGGAGGGCGGGGGGGGGGGGGGGAGGGAGTCATAGGGCTTGAACTCTGGCCCTGTCCCTGAGCTCTTCAGCTCTAGGTGATTAGTTGGAGATAAGAGTCTCATGGCTTTGTATTGCTGGGCTGGCTTTGAACCTTGATCCTCAGACCTCAGTCTCCTGAGTAGCTACGATTACAGGCGTGAGCCATGGTGCCAGCTGTCCCCTTTTTCCCCCAGTCCTGGGGATTGAACTCTGGACCTGAGCCCTGTCCTTAGGCTTCTCAAGGCTAGAGCTCTACCACTTGAGCCACAGGACCACTTACGGCTTTTCTATGTATGTGGTACCAAGGAATCAAACCCGGGTCTTCATGACTGCTAGGCCAGCACTCTATTACAAGGCCACACTCCCGGCCTCATACCTTATTTCCACACTCTAAATCATCAACAGTCCTCCAGTTTCTAGCCACTCAGAAAAGCTTCTTTTATAAAATCCTACACTAGTCATACAATTTTTTTGTAACTCGTAAGCCTAACAAACTGCTAATCCACGTGTGTAGCATTCAAGCCTCTCTGAAGCACTATTGTCACAGTATTGTGGTTTGAATATTCACTCATGAAGAAATTTCTAAACAAATCACAAAGCTTGGGGCTCGGGGTTTGGCCTAGTGGTAGAGTGCTTGCCTAGCATGCTCGAAGACCTGGGTTTAATTCCATGGTACCACATACATAGAAAAAAGCCGGAAATGGTGTTATGGCTTAAGTGGTGGAGCCCTAGCCTTGAGAAAGCTCAAGGATAGGCCCTAAGTTCAAGCCCCAGAAACAGCAAAAAACAAAACAAATCACAAAGTAATCCAGTCACAAAGCAATCCAGTTCAATAGCATAGCAAAATCAAAGCAAAAATACATGCAATCAACTGGCTAGTACCTCTAAAAGGGAAGAAAATTAAATTTATTGTAATCAGTGTTCATCTCCTAGGGACGTAGATAAATAGGAATTTTATTGGGTAGAACCCAGCCCCCACACATGTTAGACGAGTGCTCTGGGCTCTGAGCTACCTCACCAGCTCTTTCTTGTCCAGCTAATAGGAATAAAGGTACAGCACATATTATACAGTGGTTAAAAATCTCAAAGGTAAGCTCAAGCCCATTTCATAAGCAAGCCTGGAAGACCGTCATGACAGTTACAGAAAGGATATCAGCTTTAGCAAAGTCTCTTATCCCACACTGAGGTAATCCTGGTGTGTTCTGCATGTAGAAATCCAGGTAAAACCAATGGGCAAGTTCAATCTGAAAACACACTCGGATTGCATTGTCTCGCTCCTCACTGGGGATGTGCAAAATAAATCGGCTGTCAAAAACAAACAGCAGAAATTACATTCACACACTGTAACAAGTCATGTGAACCCACTCGTTCAACTGCTTTACCCGGACCCTCTACCCCAGAGACCACAGTAGCCCTCCATACATGAGGGAAATGGATACAGGAAAGAAGCTGGGTACATGCACAACGTCCCAGCTCATGGGTGGCGGGCAGGAGGGCCTTAAGAGGGGCCGGCCTGGACTACGTGGAGTTCGAGGGTAGCCTGGGCCTCACAGGGGTAAAGTCTGACCAGGGTGGGGTTGGGGGAGACATAGACAGACACAGAAACACCAGGAGGGAATAAAGAGACAGCTATGCATCAAGTGGTCCGCGTATCTTGGGCACAATGTGGTTAGGGTGCCTACCTGGCCAAACACAGGCTCTAAGTTCAAACCTTAGTCACCAGTAAGTAAATAAGCAGATTTCATCTACCTAAAGTCATCTGTATCTCAGTACACAAGTATCGAGCTTTTGGTGAAGCTTGTAGGCCCTCGGCAGCCATCACTCTGAGAGGTTATGATGTCCAGGACTGAAGAGCTGCCATCCACCACTGCTCCTGTCCTCGCTGCCCCTTTCCCGTCCTCCAGCAGCTTGCCAACTTATCCCTGAGACAGGAACACGGCCTCCACTACGCAAGTACACCTAAGAACACAGCCTCCGCAGTCTACGTGCACCTGACCCTCCAGGCAGACCTGCGCAGACTCTGCCCCCTGGTGTCGGCCGTCTGCTGGTGTGTGTTACCACACCACATGGCACCTGCAAGGCACAGCTCTCCTCAGACGTCCAGGTACCCGAATCACCTCCTACATGCCTTCCATTCTCACCCAGTGAACCACTCTCACAGGCTTCCGACACCCGGCCTGGCCCTCTCCCATTTTCTGTCTGCACCACTTCTAAGTGACTTTCCAATCAACCCTGCAGGGAAAGATGTGCCACCACGGGAGTGGTGGATGAAGCTTGGAGGAGCGATGGATGAGTCACTACAATACTCTTTCACCTCTGAAGGCAGTTAACTTTCCCCAAATAAAAAGTTAAAAAAAAAAGCCGTTAGCTACTCAGGAGGCTGGGGTCGGATGGGTGTGAGACTCCAGCGCCATACTCCCGGGCAAGTTTCAATCCTGAAGTATTTCTAGCATCGCTGTTCCTCCCCACGCACTCTAAAATACAAGCTGGAAAAAAATATTTTCTAAAGGGCCTCACAAACATCCTTCTCAACTGCTTCCCTTTCCCCAGTCTTGCATATAACCTCAAAAGGGAATTTTTTGGAATAACAGCTAACATGTATTGATTTGAACCATGCATCCATAAACTCTTCCAAACTTACTAAGAGCCAATATACTTTGCCTTTGTATTAGATTCATCATCTAACCTTTAATGGCAAAAATTACTCTGTAACAAAGCAAATATCCCCATAACGTGCTACAGATTTACTTATTAGCTATTTATGCGTACACTCTAAATTATAAAGCAAAGTTTTCCCAATGTAAGACGTCTTTTTTTTCCGTGTACACACACAGACAGAAAAAACTTAAACAAAAGGCACCATGTGGCTAAAAACTGCTGCGCTCAGTAATATATTACACACATGTTGTGACACACAAACACTTCCTTTCTGTCTCCCAGCTGGAAACTAACATTCTATATTCTGGATTATAACCTACCAAATGGATAGACAGTTCCATTTAAAATTTTAATTCTCCTCTAATATTTCACATCTATAAATTTTACATTTCTTTAAAACTTAACGCATATGGGAATGACTAAAATAGGCAAAATAACATGAAATAGTAAAATGTTCTCAATATACAACAGCAATAGGAAAGGAGAAAGAATGCGGTAAAAATGACAATCTAGACAAAATTTATATATTAACAGGTGTGCAGGAATGCAAAGAAGTCCAGAAAAAGTAACTTTACAATTTAATCTTTATTTTTATAAAAATAAAACGAATTCTAAGCGGGAGGAAAAAAAAAACGGAGAGACAGAAAAACTCACCCCCAAGTCTGGCCCAGTGGCTCACACCTGTAATCTTTAGCTATTCAGGAGGCTGAGATCTGAGGATCGCAGTTCAAAACCAGCCCAGGCACTAAAGTCCATGAAACTCTTTACCTCCAATTAACCACCAGAAAAAAACCAAAAGTGGGACTATGGCTCAAGGGGTAGGGTGGGTGGTAGCCTTAAGCTGAAGAGCTCAGGGACAGCACCTTGGCCCAGAGTTCAAGTCCCACAACTGACGACAAAAAAAAAAAGAAAAAGGAAAAAAAAGAAAGAAAAGAAAGAAAGAAAAAAAAAAAACACACCCCTGCTCAACACTCTGTCTCGGGGCCAGGAATTTGGCCTAGTGGTTAAAGTGCTTGCCTAGCATGCATGAAGACCCGGGTTCGATTCCTCGGTATCACATACCACATATATAGAAAAAAGCTGGAAGTGGTGCTGAGGCTCAAGTGGTAGAGCTCTAGCCTTGAGAAAGTCCAAGGACAGTGCTCAGGCCCTGAGCTCAAGCCCAGGACTGGCAAAAAAAAAAAAAAAAAAAAGACTCTGTCTCAAAAGGAAAAATAAAGTCTTAACTCACAATCAAAAGTTTGATTAACATATAGCCTCAAATTAATCAGCAAATATTAACTTTAAAAATAGCATTATCCAAAACCTGAAGTTTTAAGAAAATTATCTGGTAGTTTTAAGAAAGTTTATCAAGTAGCTAGTCCTACTTTAAAAAAAAATAGATTACATTTATATTATTTTTCTTAAAAAAAAACTTAAAGGATTGTGCTGGGTTGTAGCTCAGTGGCCTAGCAAGTACAATGTCCTGGGTCCAATCCCCAGTACAAAAAAGAAAAGATACACACACAAAACTAGTTTAAAGAAAGGAAAAAAAAAAAAAAAAAAAGGCTGAGAGTGGCCTAGAGGAGGAGTGCTTGCCTTGCATGCACAAAGACTCAGGGTCGCTTCCTCAGCACCATACATTTATAGAAGTGGTGATATGGCAAAAGTGGTAGAGCTCTAGCCTTGCGAAAGCCCAAGGACAGTGCTCAGGCCCCGGCAAAAAAACGAAAACAAAACAAAACAAAAAACCCCACAAGATTTATCTAAGAAAACTAAGTTTAAGTACACTTATCAGAAAAGCAGGCACCTCTAACACGCAATAGGTGTTGTTTATAAAACAAGCTTAATTATTCCACTGCGGCCTGGACCTGATGACCACAGCTGATGGCCCTTCTTCTGCGCCCCGGAAGGCGCGTTTCTTCCCCGCCACGCCCTGCTCAGCTTTCCTTTCTCTGTCACACGCAGGCACACTCTTTAGGACTGGAGGGGTTGCTCAAGTGGGGGAGCCCCAATCCACCGAGCCAAAGTCCCTGCATCCAGACCCCGGCACGAGACGAAGATGACCAGAACCTTCTAGACAGCATCGAGCGTGCAGGCCACGACCCTGCCATCCCGCGGTGGATTCATGCTCTTCTAGCCATTTTTCCACCTGCACCTACACCACACTCTTTTCATCCACTCGGGGAACAGAAGAAACACAGAGCATTTCACCTCCTGACTGCCACCCCTTCCTCCTCTGTGACACTGGTGACTGCTGTGCTGGCTGCAGGCTCCCCGTGCTTCTCTCCGCCTGTGTTTTTCTTTTCACCTCCTGACTGCCACCCCTTCCTCCTCTGTGACACTGGTGACTGCTGTGCTGGCTGCAGGCTCCCCGTGCTTCTCTCCGCCTGTGTTTTTCTTTTCACCTCCTGACTGCCACCCCTTCCTCCTCTGTGACACTGGTGACTGCTGTGCTGGCTGCAGGCTCCCCGTGCTTCTCTCCGCCTGTGTTTTTCTTTTCACCTCCTGACTGCCACCCCTTCCTCCTCTGTGACACTGGTGACTGCTGTGCTGGCTGCAGGCTCGCCCGAGCTTCTCTCCGCCTGCGTCCTCCCTGAGGTGTACAGTGCTGGGACGGGGCGTACACTACCCCTGCCTGGTGTGGAAAACCTGCCGGCTCCGGGAGGGGGAGGAGGGGGGGAGGGGGGAGGAAGGAGGAGGGAGGGGGAGGAGGGAGACGCGGGCGGGGAGGAGCACAGGTGAGTAGGCCGGGGGCGAGGGGCGAGGCCCAGCCCGGGCGCCACCCCGGGGAGGGGAGGATGGAGGGTGGAGGATGGAACGGGGAGGACTACAGGCCCAGGGGAGGGGAGGACGGAAGGACAGGTGAGGGGAGGAAGAGGGAGGACAGAGGGAGGAGGACAGCAGGCCCAGGTGAGGGAAGGACGGAGAAGAATGGAGGAGGACGGAGGGGGGAGGACGGGGGGCCCCGGTGAGAGGAGGACGGAGGAGGGCGGGGGAGGGAGAGGACGGAGGGGAGAGGACGGAGGGAGGAGGACAGCAGGCCCAGGTGAGGGAAGGACGGAGGGGGGAGGATGGCGGGCCCCGGTGAGAGGAGGACGGAGGGGGGAGGATGGCGGGCCCCGGTGAGAGGAGGACGGAGGAGGACGGCGGGCCCCAGGGAGGGGAGGACGGAGGGGGGAGGACGGCGGGCCCAGGTGAGGGGAGGACGGGGGAGGACGAGGACGGGGGTGGGAGGACGGCGGGCCCCGGGAGGGGAGGACGGGGGAGGACGAGGACGGGGGTGGGAGGACGGCGGGCCCCGGGAGGGGCCGCTCACCTGCAGAGATCATCCAGGACGCTGCCGGGAATCTCCCCCCGTTTGGTCTCCATGACGAGGCCCCGCAGCAGGAGCAGTGCATCCCGGCTCCGCAAGGCCGGGACCCGAGGTACTGACGGGGACTCGGACTCCGAGCCGGGACGCGGGAGGAGGGGGCGGCGGCGGCGGCGGCGGCGGCGGCGGCGGCGGCGGCGGCGGCGGTGGTGGTGGCGGCGGCACCGAGGGAAGCTCACTTCCGCTGGGCCCAGACGAGGGGCGGAGCCCCACCGGAAGTCACGCCCCCTCCGCTGGAAAGAGCCAATGCGCAGCTGTAGCCTCGAGAGCCCCAGCGCGCTGAACCTCGGAGACGGTGGCTTATTGAGACGTCCCAGTTCCGGTTCAGAAACCCAACTTCCCGCCGCTGGAGACGAGCCCGCCCCCTCCCGCACGCCACGCCCCCTCCCCGCGCGCCACGCCCCCTCCCCGCACGCCCCGCCCCTCACGCACGCCGCGCCCCCTCCCTGGCGTGGGTCCGCGCATGCGCGGCAGGCCTCCCATGCGCCTCCATTCCTTTGCCGCCGCCGGGTCGTCGCCCGGGCCCTCACCATGGCCCGGCGGGGTCTTCCTTAAGCTTCCGTGACGGCTGGAGCCGGGGCGGGTGCCGGGGCCGAGCGCGGGTCCCCGCCCGCGCCTCTTCCGGGCCCGGCGTCGGGTCCAGGTTGGTAAGAGGCAACTTTAACACGGCTGCTTCTTTATTTCTTTCGCTTCCATGTTTAAAAGAGACGCCTGGACGTCTTGCTCGCCGGCCATGGGGGGCGGGAGGGCCGGGAGGCCAGGGAGGGGAACGCGGCCCGCGAGGCCCCGGCCCCGACCCCGACCCCCGAACCCTACCCCCGACCCCAGACCACGACCCCAGACCCGACACCCCGACCCCAGACCCGATCCCAGACCCGACCCCAGACCGGACACCCCGACCCCAGACCCAGACTCCAGACCCGACACCCCGACCCCAGACCCGACACCCCGACCCCAGAGCCGACCCCCGAACCCTACCCCCGACCCCAGACCCGACCCCAGACCCTCCACCCCGACCCCACACCCTCCACCCCGACCCCAGACCACGACCCCACACCCTCCACCCCGACCCCACACCCTCCACCCCGACCCCAGACCACGACCCCACACCCTCCACCCCGACCCCACACCCTCCACCCTGACCCCAGACCCGACCCCAGACTCTCCACCCCGACCCCAGACCCAGACCCCAGACCCGACCCCAGACCCCAGACCACGACCCCAGACCCGACACCCTCCTCCCCGAGCCCAGACCCCAGATCCTCCACCCCGACCCCAGACCCGACCCCAGACCCTCCACCCCGACCCCACCCCTCCACCCCGACCCCAGACCACGACCCCACACCCTCCACCCCGACCCCACACCCTCCACCCCGACCCCAGACCACGACCCCAGACCCTCCACCCCGACCCCACACCCTCCACCCTGACCCCAGACCCGACCCCAGACTCTCCACCCCGACCCCAGACCCAGACCCCAGACCCGACCCCAGACCCCAGACCACGACCCCAGACCCGACACCCTCCTCCCCGAGCCCAGACCCCAGATCCTCCACCCCGACCCCAGACCCGACCCCAGACCCTCCACCCCGACCCCACCCCTCCACCCCGACCCCAGACCACGACCCCACACCCTCCACCCCGACCCCACACCCTCCACCCCGACCCCAGACCACGACCCCAGACCCTCCACCCCGACCCCACACCCTCCACCCTGACCCCAGACCCGACCCCAGACTCTCCACCCCGACCCCAGACCCAGACCCCAGACCCGACCCCAGACCCCAGACCACGACCCCAGACCCGACACCCTCCTCCCCGAGCCCAGACCCCAGATCCTCCACCCCGACCCCAGACCCGACCCCAGACCCTCCACCCCGACCCCACCCCTCCACCCCGACCCCAGACCACGACCCCACACCCTCCACCCCGACCCCAGACCCAGACCCCAGACCCTCCACCCCGACCCCAGACCACGACCCCACACCCTCCACCCCGACCCCAGACCCAGACCCCAGACCCTCCACCCCGACCCCAGACCACGACCCCACACCCTCCACCCCGACCCCAGACCACGACCCCAGACTCTCCACCCCGACCCCAGACCCAGACCCCAGACCCTCCACCCCGACCCCAGACCCGACCCCAGACCCTCCACCCTGACCCCACACCCTCCACCCCGACCCCAGACCCGACCCCAGACCCTCCACCTTGACCCCACACCCTCCACCCCGACCCCAGACCACGACCCCAGACCCTCCACCCCGACCCCACACCCTCCACCCCGACCCGACCCCAGACCACGACCCCAGACTCTCCACCCCGACCCCAGACCCGACCCCAGACCCGACCCCAGACCCAGACCCCAGACCCTCCACCCCGACCCCAGACCCAGACCCCAGACCCGACCCCAGACCCGACACCCAGACCCAGACCCCGACCCCAGACCTCAGACCCGACCCCAGACCCTCCACCCCGACCCCAGACCACGACCCCAGACCCGACATCCTCCTCCCCGAGCCCAGACCCAGACCCCAGATCCTCCACCCCGACCCCCGAACCCGACCCCAGACCCAACCCCAGACCCTCCACCCCGACCCCAGACCCGACACCCGACACCCTCCTCCCCGACCCCCAAACCCAACCCCAGACCCAGATCCCATACCCAGACCCCAGACCCGACACCCTCCTCCCCAACCCCAGACCCTCCACCCCGACCCCAGAACCCAGACTCTCCACCCCGACCCCAAACCCCAGACCCGACCCCAGACCCAGACCCCAGACCCTCCACCCCGACTCCAGACCCAGATCCCATACCCAGACCCCAGACCCGACACCCTCCTCCCCGACCCCAGACCCTCCACCCCGACCCCAGAACCCAGACTCTCCACCCCGACCCCAGACCCAAACCCCAGACCCGACCCCAGACCCAGACCCCAGACCCAACACCCTCCTCCCCGACCCCAGACCACCGACCCCAGATCCTCCACCCCGACCCCAGACCCCGACCCACGACCCCCGACGCCAGACCCCTCCCCCCGACGCCAGACCCCGACCCCAGACCCTCCACCCCGATGCCAGACCCCGATCCCAGACCCTCCACCCCGACCCCAGACGCCCGACCCCAGACCACGACCCCAGACCCTCCACCCCAGCCCCAGACCCTCCACCCCAGACCCCGACCCCAGACCCTCCACCCCGGCCCCAGACCCCAGACCCTCCACCCGGCCCTAGACCACGACCCCAGACCCTCCACCCCGACCCCAGACCCTCCACCCCGACCCCAGACCCTCCACCCGGCCCTAGACCACGACCCCAGACCCTCCACCCCGACCCCAGACTCCTACCCCGACCCCCGCCGATCCCAGACCCTCCACCCCTACTCCAGACCCTCCACCCGACCCCCCCCCCGACCCCAGACCTTCCACCCCGACCCCCAACCCCAAACCCCAAATTCGACTCCACACCCCTGACCTTAGATTACAACAAAGCAGCAGCTGACACCTGTCATCCCAGCTACTCAGGAGGCTGAAATGTAAGGATGGACATTCAAAGATGGCCTGGGCATACAAATCCCAGAAACTCTTGTCCCCAGTTAATCAGCAAAAAGCCAGAAGTGGAGGAGTGGCTCAAGTGGTAGAGCACCAACCTTGAGTGAAAAAAGCCAACGAAGAGCATGAGGCTCTGAGATCAAGTCCTAGTATCAACACAAAACACCCCAGCCTGCGGTGCCACGTGAAAGAGCAGGTCAGGAATGTCCTTGGAGAGCTCAGACTTCCAGCTGGCCCAGAAGCTGTGCAAAGATGCAAACTCTAACCGGGAGTCTGGCCTGGTGGCAGAGTACTCGCCTAGCATGCACAAATGTCTGCATTCTATTCCTTGGTACCACATACACAGAAACAGCCAGAAGTGGTGCATTGGCTCAAGTGGCAGGGACTAGCCTTGAGCAAAAAGTGTCCCAGGACAGTGCCCAGGCCCTGAGTTTAACCCCTAGGACTGGCCAAAAAATAAAAAAGATGAGAACTCTAGAACAGGCCAAACAAATTTGGCTGTAAATTTTAGCAAGCTAAAGTCTACAAGGATGAAATCCTAATAGTGATAAACAGGACAACAAAATGCAATTCTGTCCAAAGGCCCTCAGGTAGCCTGAAAAGAAAACCACTACGTGGTTTTGAAGGTAAAAGAAAGCCACTTCTGTTATTTCCCAGAAAGTCTTTAGGGGGGAGGCGGGGAAGGGGAAGGAGCTTGGGCCAACACTGCTTTAAGTGCAACACAAAAAGGCAAAAAGCAACCACACACACTAATGAGACTCAAAAGCTATCTTTGATAAAGTAATATAATTTTTTAAAAACTAAAGAGGAATGGCCAAGGGAAAGGCCCAGAGTCAGTGGACCATGGCCTGTGGAAAACAGTTTCTACATTCCTGTACTGGGACTCACAAATCCACCGGATTAACATAGCAGATTTTTTTTTTTTTTTTTTTTTTTTTTTGCCAGTCCAGGGGTTGAACTCAGGGCCTGGGCACTGTTCTTGGGCTTTTTCAAGGCTAGAGCTCTACCACTTGAGCCATAGCACCACTTCCGGCTTTTTCTGTCTAGGTGGTACCAGGGAATCAAACCCAGGGCTTCATGCATGCTAGGCGAGCCCTCTACTACGAGGTCACTCCTGGCCCCATAACAGATGTTTTTGAACTTGAAATTGTAGGAGAAAAAAGATGTTAAGCCATGGTTTGGGCGATTGGGATTGGGTTGAAATTGTGGGAGAAGAAAAGGAAACCTAAGCCAGGTTCTTACGGCTCACACCAGGAATCCTAACTACTCAAGAGGTGGAGAGCTGAGCATCTCAGCTCAAAGTCCCAAAGACTCATCTCCAGTTAACTAGCAACAAGCCTGAAGTGGACGGTGTGGCTCCAGTGACAGAGCGCCAGCCTTGAGTGAAAATACAGAAATTGCCGACTGAGAAGGAAGTTTGTCAGGGTTTGTGTTCATGGGAATTTCTGGTCCTGCAATGAGTACGCCAGGACCACCTTTGAGGAATGCACTTGGAAAGTGATTTTTCAGGAGGAAGTGTCTCGAGCTCAAGAATGTTCTAGAAGCAGTAGTGCTTCCCTTTTGGAACTAGTTATATAGGTTTTGCTGAGGGTTACTGGTTTCAGCCATGAAGATCTAGACTTTTGTGAAGAGGAGACACACTGTTTTAAGTCTTTATTGTCTTGGCACAGCATTGTGAAGTTCTCAGATAATCTGTATGGTGTTAGTATTCCTAAGAGAACACAGGTAAGGCGATTATGTATTAATTAAGTAGTACCAGTAACCTGACTGCAAGCACTAGGTGTGTTTAAAATGTTACTCATTCATAACCAACAACTGCTAAATGGGCGTTAAAATCCCTCTGTTGTTAAACATTAGAATCCCCACATTTAAATACCGTCTTCTCCAAACAAATCCAGATGGCCCATTTCCTGTGGGGCTTCACAAACTGGAGAAGTAGATAGAAATGTGTCAGAGTCAGAGGATAAGTTGTGTTATAAATGTATATTAGTTATATTATCTAGTTCAAGCCATAACCTATTAATACAGTCATGGATTTATTCTGAAAACGTCATCCACACAGTTGTGCTGTTAAAGTTCTTCGCTCTCATACATTCCGGATTGAGCAGCCAGCCGCTGGAATTCTCCCTCTGGGTTAAAAGCTTGCTTCACATCTAAACCTTTGCCATTCAGGGCCAAATACTTGCTGAAAGTTGGCCGCACACGCAACTGCTTAGGAGCTGGAGCCGTTTGGTTTGGACGGGCTGAAATAGATCAAATTAAGGTTAACTCACAAAAGCCGTCATTCACCAATCAGTTTTCCTTAGCAGTATCAGAATGGAAAAAGACAAAGCACATTACAGAAGAAATTGCCCTGGTTGTACGCGACGCTGGGCTATTTCTTTTCCGGTACTGGGGCTTGAACTCAGGACCTTGGATTCTCACTTGACTTGTTCTGCTCAAGGTGGCAAGCTACCATGAGCCACACCCCCACTTGTGGCTTTTTGCTGGTTTGCTGGAGTTAAGAGTCTTGGGGATTTTTTTTTTTGTTTTGCCTGGGCTGGCTTTGAACGAGGGGCCTCAGATTTCAGCCTCCTGAGAAGCTGGGATTACAGACGTGGAGCCCTAGGGCCTGCTTGGCAGCACTGGTACCCAGGTTAAACAGAGTGAGCAGGGTCACTTACCTGTGACATCTAATCTGGTGTTGCACGTGGTCACTCCAGCATCGTTGACTGCCGACACAGTGTACCAACCCGCATCTTTTTTATTCACATCTTTGATCAGTAAAGTAACCCTCCCGGCATTATCATGATACAGGCTGAGGAGGGAAAGAGAAACATGGAAGTGCAGGAATTAACTTTCATGGGACAGTTGCAATGAAGTCTGTGACCAATAAAGTCAGGCTACAAGGAAGAAGCAGCTGGAAAGTCCAAGTCTAGGCCTATTATGGCCAAAAGTTACTATTCTTCTCAAATTGAGCATCTCATGCGGGGATCAAAGTATAACACAGTACAGACCACTTGTCTCATGCTCACGAGACCCAAACTTCAACCCTCAACATCACACACACACCAAACCATCATTCTTCTTTATTCTTACCTATGTCATTTATTATCTTAAGCCATCTTTCTTCATTGTCACTTAAAAGATAAATCCCAGGTGACTCTATGCTTTAAATTTATTTATTTATTTATTTATTTATTTATTTATTTATTTATTTATTTATTTGTCAGTCCTGGGCTTGAGCTCAGGGCTTGAGCACTGTCCTTGGACTTTCTCAAGGCTAGCACTTGAGCCTCAGTACCACTTCCCGCTTTTTGCTATGTATGTGGGGTACCGAGGAATCGAACCCGGGTCTTCGTGCATGCTAGGCAAGCACTCTTACAAATAGGCCAAACTCCCGGCCCCAATGCTTTAAATTTATGATGAATGAACTTTTGAAGTCATTAATGATTTAACGAACTTTTAAAGATACATTCCTGCACATTTTATTTTTTATTTTGTGCTAATGGATCAAATCTGTAATCCCAACTACTCAGGAGGCTGAGATCTAAGGATTATGGCTCAAAGCCAGCGCAGGCAAGAAAGTCCATAAGACTCTTATCTCCAATAAGCTACCCAGAAAAGGCCACAAGTGGAGCTGTGACTTCAGTGGTAGAACACTAGCCTTGAGTTAAAGAAACTCAGGAACAGCCCCCCAGACCCTGAGTTCAAGCCCTAGGAGCAGCACAAAACAAAAACCTGGATAAATTGAGATCATAATTGCATGCCATTTGTATTATCTGCTTAAAGTATAGTGGGATCCATACAAACAAAGCATAGGTAAGAAATACCTATTCCTACCTTATTCGGTCAGTGTTGAACTGGACCATTTCATTATTCCTCTTCCAGAAAAGCTTTGGTGGAGGTATGGCTGCGATTTGGCATTCCAGTTTTACCGAGTCTCCTTCAAACACTTTTTTACTCTGTGGTTTGTAGATAAACATTGGTGCTCTTTTGTGTTCTTTTGCTATGCGTTAATAAAAATAATTTCAAGCATTGTATTATAAAAATTATAAGTCAAATTAAAAGATCATGCATACCTGTTATCCTAGCTACTCAGAATGCTGAGACCTGAGGATCGCAGTTCAAAGCCAGCCACGGCAAGAAAGGCCTTGAGATTCTTATCTCCAATTAACCACCAGAAAGCAGAAGTGGTGCTACAGCTCAGCTGGGACAGTGCCCAGGCCCAGAGTTCAAGCCCCACAACTGACCATAAAATAGCATGCTGGTATGTTGACCTTAAGAGTTTTAAAAAGCAATGAGATTGAAAAATTTTGACTAAGTTAAAATATTATAATAGAAATTGCTTTTGTGGTTGGTCGTAGGGCTTTAATTCAAGGCCTGCATGCTCTACCACTTTAGCACCACTTCAGATTTTCTGGAGATAAAGTCTCACGGATGGGCCAGGAGTGTGGCCTAGTGGTAGACAGCTTGCCTAGCATCCATGAAGCCCTAGGTTCCATTCCTTGGTACCACATACACAGAAAAAGGCAGATGTGATGCTGTGGCTCAAGGATAGAGTGCTAGCCTTGAGAAAACTTAAGGACAGCACCCAGCCCCTGAGTTCAAGCCCCACGACTGGCAGACACAAAACCACACAAAACAGTCTCATGGAGTTTCCTGCCTGTGCTGGCTTTGAACGGCCACGCCCTGGTCTCAGGATCCCGCTGCCTTCTGAGGATCTTTTTGGAGACTTACGAGAAACATCCAGCTGCACGGTGAAGGTGGCTTCTCCCGCTCTGTTCCTCGCCACACACACGTAAGACCCGGCATCAGACGCTCTGACCACCTCAAAGATGAGGGAGTGAAAGCCCTTCTCAGAGACGATCATTTTGTGCAACTCGTCAGACTGAACTGGTCTTCCGTTCAGATACCACGACACGTCAGGAGCTGGCAGGCCACTCACCTACGCACAGAAACCCAACACGCAGCAGGATTTTAATGTGTCCACGCTAATGAATTCTAACCATTCTTCAGTACCAACATTATAACAAAAAGGAAGCAGTCCCAAAAGGTGTAAGTTGTGTGTGTGTGTGTGTGTGTGTGTGTGTGTGTGTGTGTTAGTCCTGGGGCTTGAACTCAGGGCTTGAGCACTGTCCTTGAGCTTTCTTAAGGCCAGTATTCTATCACTTGAGCCACAGCACCACTTCCAGCTTTTTCTATGTATGTGGTAAGAGGAATGGAACCCGGGTCTTTGGGCATGCTAGGGCAAGCACTCTACCATTAGGCCAAACTCCTGCTCCCCTAGCTTTCCTTTTTTTTTTTTTTATTTGTCCTGGGGCTTGAACTCAGGGCCTGTGACCATGAGTCTCTTCTGAAAAGCTTGTAGCCAGCAGAACTCTTCTGGAAAAAAGTCAGTGGGGTGGGTAGAATAAAGTCAATGATGGAGAATTAAGAGAAGCGTGCATTTAAGACATTCTATTATTACAACATCTTCACAGGTATATTTATTCACTGGGATAAGTATTTACTAGGCTATACTCTTGTATAGTCATATTAGGTATACCTGTGTTTGCCTGTGATTTGTCTGAGTTTACACAGCCAGAAACTGACAGAGCCCAGGACTCAAACCCAAGTCTCTTCTAGTTCAAATTGAAACGAATATAGGACATTTGTTTTTTGTTTGGTTGGTTGGTTTTTCTCCTCTCGACACTTAATGTCACATTGTTGATACCCAGGCCACCCTGCCCCACTATTTTAAGAACTCCTCTCTTACTTTGAAGTCCATCCTGCAGAATCTTCCTTCTTCCATGGACATGTTTTCTGGCACTTGGATGAACCGGGGTGGGTAAAACTTCTCCTGGATGGCATCCTGATCGTTGGCATCTGCCCTCGAAGAGGATCTGCTTCTATGAAAACGGTATGGACAGCAGTGGCGGCCAGGTGCTACCGTCTCTCTTCTTTCACACCAGTCCAGTTTTGCCATCCTAGCCTGAAAGCCCAGTGTGTCTCCCACTGCTGGATCGGATGGTATCCTGACATGGAGCCAGGCCTTACGAAATGCCCTTACTCATTGGGCGCTGGTGGCTCGTGCCTGTCATCCTGGCTACTCAGGAGGCCGAGACTGAGGATCAGGGTTTGAAGCCAGCCTGGGCAGGAAAGTCCGTAAGACTCTCATCTCCAATTAATCACAGAAAAAGCCAGAAGTGCCACACTGTGGTTCAAGTGGTACAGTGCTAGCCTTGAGCAAAAGGAGCTCAAAAGAACAGCAGCAAGGGGCCAGGAATTTGGCCTAGTGGTAGAGTGCATGCTAGTGCTTGCCTAGCATGCACGAAGATCCAGGTTCCTCGGTACCACACACAAAGAAAAACGCCAGAAATGGTGCTGTGGCTCAAGTGGTAGAGCTCTAGCCTTGAGAAAACCCAAGGACGGTGCTCAGGCCCTGAGTTCAAGCTCCAAGGTCCGGAGTTCAATTCCCAGGTATGGAAAAAAAATGATTTAGTGATGGCATACTTGATGGTTTTTAGAAAATGGTAGCAATTTAGAAACTTTTGCTTCAAACTATACATGTCTGCACTCTGTCCCTCCCTCGTTCCTTCAACTGATGAAGATAGATTCCATAAATTACTCTTGTCACCTTCAATGATTGTATAATTAATTGTTTCCTTTATCACGAGGAAGTTGTTTAATATGGAAACATAGTCCTGGCTTATTTAATGATCCATTTTCAAAACTTCCTCTGGGACAGTTCTGATCATTAACATTTGATGGAGGAGAATTAGAGACATTTACTTTAGATTCCCTATGATTATAACACCTACACCGGTATAAGAAATATTAGGTGTTATATTTATTAATCTTCATCATATTGTAAGTTAAATACATTTGTTATTCCTAATTTACAAATGAGGAGAGAGGAGCACAGCGTTAAATTTCCTGTCTGATTTACACAGAAAGTGGCAGAGCCAGGATTCAAACCCAGATCAGCTCAGATCAACTGACCCAGATCAAATTACCCAATAAGAGACCATAATCTCAACTATGAGGATACCCACACGATTGGTTTTGTCATTATCAGTTTTGTGGTACTAGGGATTGAACTCAGACTCAGAACTGAGTGGGGTTTTTTTTGTTTCTGAGTTTGTTTTTTTTTTTTTTGGTCATTTGTGGGGCTTGAACTCAAGGCCTGCGTGTTGTCCCTGAGCCTCTTTGTGTTCAAGGTGAGGGCTCTACACTTGAGCCACAGCGCCACTTGCAGCTTTTGAGTGGTTAACTGGAGAGAAGAGTCTCCTGGGGATATTTCTGCGTAGGCTGGCTTCAAACTGAGATCCTCAGATCTCAGCTGCCCGAATAGCTAGGATAGTGGACGTGAGCTACCCGCACCTGGCACTTGGCCACACTGTGTTTTTAAAGGGCATATAGTACACTTCTATGATGTGCACACACACACACACACGGACACACGGACACTACATTTCTAGTTGAAGATACTTTTAGGTGACACGATAAATATTTCTTTAACAATTAAAAAATAATACTAATTTACCTTACTTGTGCTGTTGGGACTTGGAGTCGTGCATGCTCAGAGTTGTGCTGCTTGAGATGAAAACAAGCAGAGATGTTAGCACAGGATTATTTCCTCACAATGAAGCAGCTGCCTTTGAAAAGAGCCTTTCTATTTTACCTATTTTTTTTTTTTTTTAGATTGCTGTTGCTTGTTTGTCGTATCAGGGATTGAATCCAGAGCCTCCAAGGTGCAAGGCAAGCACCCTACCACCAAGCTGTATCCTTAGCCCTTTGTTTTGGCTGTGTTTTTATAATCCTGATTAGTTTTCACCTACTTCATGCTAACTGTAGCGAGACACTCACAGATCTGAGAGGACTTTTCCACAGCCATTGCTTAGGGAAAGTCGCTAGACTTGGAACTGACAGCAGTTCTAGGGTCAGATCTTCCTTTGCTGATGAAAGGATGACGTGAGGCCCCAGGTGTCTTTAGAGTGGGAACACGAGGTACTGACCGCCCTTTGGTAAAGCAGAAATAGATATGAAGTCACTTGTGTTGGCCCAGGATACCTGGGCTATTACATCTAGCGCTTAAAGTGGAGCTGGCAGCAATAAAGACGTATTACACTGGGAAATACTTCTCCTTTTAGCTCATAGCATGTGTCTTGTGAACACCACAGCGAGATGGGGAGGGTGGTTTAAACAGCTTTGAAAACCAGCGAAAATCACTTTTTTTTTTTTTTGCCAGTCCTGGGCTTGAGCTCTGGGCCTGAGCACTGTCCTTGAACTTTCTCAAGGCTAGAGCTCTACCACTTGAGCCACCGCACCACTTCTGGCTTTTTTGTATGTATGTGGTACCGAGGAATCGAACCCGGGTCTTTGTGCATGCTAGGCAAGCACTCTACCACTAGGCCAAACTCCCAGCCCGAAAATCACTTTTTATTTCACAAAGATGTTTTAGCCAACATTTCTTATGATTTATATTGGAGCACAAGAAAATTATAGGAAGTGGAGAATCCAATCATGAATGGATAAACATGACAACAGAATGACATGATTAAAACTTTAAAACCTAAGTTATGTATTTTACAGTTATATATTTTATAGTTTTTCATAGATTGGGAGATAAAAATAAGTGGAAAACACAGATCCAGCCCAACATCTGAGTACAAATAATTTATGATCTCTGTAGTTAACATATCTTTGTATTTTAAAAGAAGTCTTAGAACGCTGTAGCAATTAGTGTTATTTAAATAGAAATTTCAATGATCAATCCATGAATCTAGCACATCCATTTATTAGTAAAACTGAATAAAAATTAAAAGTATCCAAATTAAATAGAATGAACATAATGTATCATAGGGGATACTTCAGTTATACTATCATTTGATGACATTTTAGTACTTAAGCACCGTGGTTGAGGTATACAAAAAAGAAGAATCTGTCTTTTTCAGATCTCATCACGGTGTTTTCACTCAGACCCTGAGTTCAAGCCCCAGCACCACTTGAACCACAGCACCACTTCTGGCTTTTTCTATGCATGTGGTACTAAGGAACCAAACCCAGGGCTTCATGCATGCTAGGCAAGCACTCTACCACTAGGCCACACTCCCAGCCATGATGCTATAATTTTTATTTTAACGGATTTAAAGAATACAGAGTTAGCTGGGCTCAATGGCTCACACTTATAATCCTAGCTACTCAAGGAGGTTGAGATCCAAGGATCGAGGTTCAAAGCCAGCCCTGGCACAAAATAATCTGAGACTCTTATCTCCAGTTAACCTCTAGAAAATGGGAAGTGGGGCTTGGCTCAGGGGTAGGGCAGTAGCCTTGAGCTGAAGAGCTCAGGGACAGCACCCAGGCCAAGTTCAAGCCCTATGACCTACAAAAACAAAACAACAACAAAAAAAAAACTACAGAGTGGCTGCCTAACAATTCAAGGACCTTGAGTTACAACTCCCCAGTGTTGCCAAGCAAACAAAAGTTTTAAAGAAAAAAATGAGAGGGGTTGGTGGGGAGGGAAATGTGGACAAAAACATGAGAAGGGGTATCAATGTGTGTGAAGTAATGCTCCTTCTATCTGGTGAATGTAACAGTAACCCCTCTATTAATTACAATAAAAATATGAAGAAAAAGAAAAAATGAGAAAAACATTCCATTCTTACTCTTAGCCTGACATGCTGTACACTTGTAAGATAAATTGTCACACATAGAATGTCTGGGGTCATTTCTACTAGTGAAGTGGGTTCTTGTCCCCTTTTTTTTTTTTGCTATAATTTCCTATACCAAGTTCAGAGCTGAACACATTATAGGTGTTCAGATAAATTAATTGAATGAATGCATGAACTGTCTGTAGCCAGAAACAGGTCCAAGTTCTATGTCCAGTGTCCAGTTCTTTTCCCATTAGATCCTACTTTGTCTTTTTTTTTTTCCTTTTTGGTAGGTCTCTTATATTAGTTTCTTGTAGACCATTTGGGAAAAATTGGCAAAGGAAGACAGAAGAATAGCAACAACTGAGTCGGCTTTTCTAACCATCCACTTCTCTATGTAACTTATTAAAATCACGCTAGTCGACACAGTCTGACTATATCCCATGGCTGGTGCAAGGCTTGCTTTATGCTCCCTCAAAGCGAACACTTCCTTTCTTGGCAAAGATGCTTTCTTTATTCTTAGAGCCATCACTCATTGACAGTGTCTATTTGATTTTTTTTTAATGGGAAGTATAATTGAAATACAAGAGCAGGACACAAGGAATTGCATGTCTCACTGACACCACAAGATGATGTGATGAGAAAAAAAAAAATACAGAATTGTGACTTCTGCCCTCAGAGTCCCAACTCAAATTCTCTGTGTTTAGCTCTGATCTTTAATTACTAGGATAAATAAAATAATAAAATAGAAAAAGAGAACACTAGAGCTATCAGAACAGGAAGTATAATTGTGCACACACAAGAACCTATCATCTCGTTCATGTATCAGGTGGATATTGCTTTGTATTGGTAGCCTTTAGAAAGGCAGGCAGTTAAAAATTATGAGGAATAAAAGTACTTCATGGGCGTACTGGCCAGTGCCTGTAGCCTAGTTTCTTAGGAGACTGAGGTAGTACAGTCTCTTAGAGTCTGAGAATTTGAGGCCACCCTGAGCCATACAGAGACTTGGTCTCAAACGAAAAGGAGAGAGCACTCCAGTCAGACAAATAGGACGTTACCTGTGGTGAGTCTTGAGCGTCACTGTTTTGCGCTTGAAACACAGCGGCTGCATTCTGTGGGCCAAGCAATCTTCGAGCCATCTTTTCCTCGTATGTCAGCCGCTACAAAGAGGAGGCAGCAGAGACCCACGACGAGACTAAGTAAGCGTGTTCAGAACCTCACAACTCCCTACCAGAGCTTCAACAGAAACCTCTCTCTACTGAAGGATACACGCCTTCTGTTAATTAACTTTCCTTCCATTTTTTTGGGGGGTACCACTTCTGTTTCATCTATGGTAAAGCCTCTCAGCATTTCTTCTGCCTGTGAACAAAGGCAGGCACCACCACCTTCCAATACGCTGTTTTTGAGATTCTTGCTCCTGATTCTGAACTTTCTGATCCTCTCTAGTTTTGAATAGCGTTTTGCATAGTCTCACCTTTGGAGGTGACTTTTGCGGAACAAACACTGGACATGGAGTAATATGTGTATCTGGTTCAAAGAAGAGAATCCTCTGTGTCAAGTGCACTTGGTTTAAAGACTTAATATTAGGGGCCGGGAGTTTGGCCTAGTGGTTAAAGTGTTTGCCTAGCATGCATGAAGACCCGGGTTCAATTCCTCAGTACCACATACATAGAAAAAAGCCGGAAGTGGTGCTGAGGCTCATAGTGGTAGAACTCTAGCCTTGAGAAAGTGCAAGGACAGTGCTCAGGCCCTGAGCTCAAGCCCAGGACTGGCAAAAAAAAAAAAAAAAAAAAAAAAAAAAAAAAAAAGACAATATTGTTGCAAGGATGAGTGGCTCGAACAATGCTACTATCATTGTCCAGTATTATCCACGGAGGAACACAAGTCCAGTAAGATAGTATTTCCCGTCAGTTGTAACATTTTAAAATAAAAATTTTCATTAAATCAATTTTTTTTCTCATCAGTTTCATTAAGTCTTTCTTTTCCCTCATTAATTGCATTATTTCACTACTAAAAGCCAGTTGTTGACTTCACACATGGCAAAAAGGAAATAAATATTCTTTTCTTTTTCTATTTTTTCTTTTTTAGGTAATCTTACTCCTTGCTGCTTACAGGACATAGATCTATAAGACCAAGACAATTTTTTCTCCTTTGCTTATGTTGCTAGAACCCAGATCATTATGCATGCTGAACAAACATTCTACTATTAAATGGCATTTCCACGGAAATTAGGTTTTTATTTGTGTGTTGCCCATCCGGGGGCTTGAACTCATGGCCTGGGCACTGTCCTCGAGCTTTCTCAAGGCTAGTGCTCTGCCACTTGAGCCACAGCACCATTTCCAGCCTTTTCTATGTATGTGGTACGGAGGAATCGAACCCAGGGCAAGTACTCTACCACTAGACCATGCTCCCAGCCGCTAGGTTTTCTTGTTGGAACTAGATTTTTATAGTTTGTCTTTTAGGGACAAAATAGAAACCACACACGCACTTGATTTCCGTTATGAAGGAGCGGGTCCTTGCACTTCAACTTTCTCTCCAAATCTTGAATCAAAGCTTCTTTCGACCCTTGTATCTCATGGTCAGGTGTCCTGGGTACAGGCTTGGCATTCACAGGTTGGCCAACAGAGGATTGCTGATAGCTTTCAAAAGGAAAAAAAAAAAAGAAAACGTGAAAAAAATGGAGCACGATAAGTCACTGAGTTTGTTATTATTTGTGTGTGTGTGTGTGTGTGTGTGTGTGTGTGTGTGTGTGTGACTTTTGTGTGTATATGTATGCTTACTTGGAGAGTGTCACAGACTTTTCCTGTCCAGGCTGGTTTTGAACCACGGTCCTCATATCTCAGCCTGGCCTACTTTGGCAAGTAAATATCAAGTAGAAGGAGGAAGGATTTAGATGTCTCCCATTCTGTTAGCTGAACCTCTTAAGTCTAATTGGATAGCTGGCTCCTGAGGGGTGGTATGCCAGAGCTGGCCTCTGTGGGCTTCAGAGAGCCAGGGATGGTGGTGGAGGTATTTATAATGGAAAAACAGGTGACTTCCTCATGACACCCTCCTCTAGACCTGATTGTGACACACTCACCTGCACTCACACACCACATACCACCCATAGAAAAAGTACTTGCTGTATGCCACACGGAAGCTTGTGGGAAGGAATAATTCAAATTTAAGTTTCCCTCAATTTCTTTTTTTTCCCCCCAGTTCTGGGGCTCAGTGAACTCAGAACCTGGGCGCTGTCCCTGAGCGTCTTTTGCTCAAGGCAAGCACTCTACCACTTGAGCCACAGCACCCACTCCGGCCCTTTCTGTGTATGTGATACACATACACAGAATGGTAGGCAAGCACTCTACCACTACTAGGCCACATTCCCAGCCTCTTCCTCTGAATTTCTGCTGTGTGATGTGACCAACCGAATGAAAAGTTTGCTTCAGGGGCCCCTACCAATAAAAGGCTAAATCATGCTTCTGACACCATTAGGTCAAAACCCTAGGGACTATTTTAGACAGGACAAGCTGGAGGCTACCATAACAATGAGAAAGTCCTGCACAAATGTTCAAAGGACCAGAACTTTCCACTCTGTACAGCTGGACATAGCCTGCGTATCGAGTAGCTGTAGGGAGATTAAAAGAGTTATCTATGGTTACTGAAAATGGAACTGTTAAAACTTGTCCTTTGATCTCCGGATTGGGGAGCTCCCCGGCTCTTTCTTAGTCTCTATTTTTGTCTCTTGTCCTTGCCTCTTGGTTCTGCCTAGAGCGGGGTCTATGGCAGAAGCTCTGTGAATAGTCACCAAATTAGGGCTTTCTTCTCTGGGCAGGACTGGCATAGGATGGACATAACTAAGAAAAATGTTATAGTCAGAGAAGTTTATTTCATGTTTTTAGAATATTCATATGAGAAATTTGGAAATAAAATGATCCAAACAAAACAATCACCTGGATCAACATAACCAAGACAGACTACAATGCATGGTCTGGGAAACTTGGACGGGGAGAGAAGG
Organism: Megascapheus bottae; assembly: GCF_031878675.1. Lineage (NCBI taxonomy): Eukaryota > Metazoa > Chordata > Mammalia > Rodentia > Geomyidae > Megascapheus > Megascapheus bottae. The sequence continues at coordinate 2,302,494 of NC_143546.1, forward strand.
AGAGCAATTACTTCATTCTCAAAGGTACCATTTAAAATATGAAAATGCCATTTTAGAGGCCAGGAGTTTGGCCTAGTGGTAGAGTCCTTGCCTAGCATGCACGAAGACCTCGGTTCGATTCCTCAGTACCACATACAAAGAAAAAGCCAGAAGTGGTGCTGAGGCTCAAGTGGTAGCCTTGAGAAAGCTCAAGGACAGTGCTCAGACCCTGATTTCAAGTTCCAGGACTGGCCAAAAAAAAAAAAAAAAAGGATATGAAAATGCCATTTTAAGTTAAAGCTGTTGATGAGGAGCCATTTCAAGTGGCTCAACCTAATATCGGGGATTCCAGCGAACACTTTTGTTTTCTTATTATGTTTTTGTTTTAAAATAGGGAAAAGTGTTCTTTGCACATTGACTTCTGTAATCTGTTCAACTTGGCTTCCAGAGTTTTCACCAATGGTAATTTTTTTTTTTTATCTAGGAAAAGTTAGCTGTTAGAAAAGACAGTGAGAAATTGGCAAGCTTTTTAGTAAATGTGCTAATGAGCTCGCAACAAGACATACCCACCAATTTTTGAGATGCCTTTGATTTAATTCCCTAATGGTCTCTCCAGCCAAGAAATAGGAAAATTGATAGCCCTTGGTTTGCATAAGCACCAAGGATTCAGATCATGTTTTAAAAAAAGCATAACCACTGTGTACTTTTTCATATCAAGTTCTCCTGGGACCATCTCCGGGCTGTGGAAAAAGTGTGTGCTTGCATAAGGCTGCAGGTATTTTTCCCCTCCCTCTCCCCATACACACTGGATTTAGATCACTCAACCAGTATGAATAAGTTATAGTTCCAAGTACTAAAGAAAACTCAAATATCATAAGCCTTCACCTACACAATATTTTTGTCTAGTCATAAAAATCCACACACATGACTGTCTAAATTCAAGATTTTTTTTTCTTGCCAGTCTTGGGGCTTGAACTCAAGGCCTGAACACTGTCCTTGGGTTTTTCTCAAGGGTAGTATTATTCTTCTTTAGCCACAACACCACTTCTGGCTTTTTTCTATATATGTAGTACCAAGGAATCAAATCTGGGTCTTCGTGCATGCTAGGCAAGCACTCTACCACTAGGCCACACCCCTGGCCTTGTTTTATTTTTAATTGATCATTGAAAACTCTTTTAGGAGCTGGAAATGTGGCTTAGTGGTTGAATATTTATCTAGCACACATGAAATCCTGGGTTCGATTCCTTGGCACCATATACACAGAAAAAGCTGGAAGTGGCGCTGTGACTCAAAGTGGTAGAGCACTAGCCTTGAGCAAAGAAGCTCAGGGACAGTGCCCAGGCCCTGAGTTCAAGCCCCAGAACTAGCAAAACCAACAAACAAAAAACTCTTTTAGCCAGTTGGCTACTTGGGGTTCGAGGGAAGAAAAGACTGAACAGAAACTGAATAGTCTCTGCCTTGATCTAAGGAAGAACAGACAGGAACAGGGCCTTCATCTTAGCCAAGCCCAGACCAGGAAAACTAAACTTATAGCAAGAGGAACTTAGGTCAGATCTTAAGAGAAAAGTTCGCTATTTTTGTGTATAGGAGAAATGGGAAATATGAGGGGGGTAATCCTGAGAGGTGATTAATAGGTGATGTGAGTCTGGCTCGGTTTGCACCCTGTCAGAACCCCAGGCTCTCTGTGTTCTAGGGGATCACAGAATAGGACTGTAAGGTCACACTTTTTCCATCCTGAGGAGCGAGCAGCGGCCTACCCCCAGCGCTCTGCCCACAGAAGCTTGCTGGCCATGCAATTTACTTACTTCATGTCCACGGTGGAAGGGATTTGACTACTACTGTAATCCGGCTGAGATGGCAAGATGGAGCTGAGGAAGCTGGCGGGGGACTGGTTATAGGAGGCAGTGACCCTTTGCCCTGGGTTGGAGCCAGCCAGGTGCTGAGGAGCCGGGCAAGCCGAGGACGACACGGTGACTTGAGAGCTCATGGTGGCAGAGGCAGAAAATCTCTGCTCCGTACATCGGCTGGGCTGGATGACGATGGAAGACTGTTTGGTCTGGCTTGAGTAGCTGGATGTTTCGGGTCCAGGCGGCTGCAGCCTGGACGCACAGGGGCTGGGGGACTGCAGGAAATGCTTCGGACGTTCGTAGTTAAACATGCTCAGGTGGTGCGTGGAGGGCCGTGGGGGACCCCAGGCCACCTGGCTCTGCCGGCTCTGCTGGCTCTGCTGCCCCTCTGCGCTGGGATTTTGAGGGTGCTGTGCTCCCGGTTTGGGTGGGTCAGGTTGTTCTTGAAGAATAGGGTTCCTTTAAAAGTTAACACACACCCATCACTTGTTATCCTTTGTCTTTACGCCCTCTTGGTTTTTATTTTAAGCTTAGATGCTTTTTAAGGCTGCTTCCTCATTTCTCCACTGACATTTCTTTATCTCTGTCTTTGCACAAGTGACTTTTGCCCCCTGGTGGGAAAGCCTATGTAGGGGCTTCAAGACGTAAGGACACTAATGGGATTTTTTTTTTTTTTCAGATGGGTTGTTTTGGAAAAGGAATGTTTAGATGCTATTCAGGGCCGGAAATTGAACGGTGTCATGATTTTACCCAGGCACTGTGCACTAGCCACAGAGATGCAATGGTCTGAGATGAAGGGGCAGGAGTCAAGGGCTATGTTGATCTATAACACAGGAGACCTCTCCATACCACAGGCTTTCTCCCGATCCCTCGTCGTCAGAACTGAAGCCTACTCCTGGGATACATGGGTTATTTCCTGTCCTGACAGGCCTGACGGTGTCTGGTAGGCAGCTTCTTGGGGAAATCAAGGGAGAGCAATGGAAATACACAACTTGAATGACCACCTGCGTTCCCCGGTCATCTGTCAATTTCACAAGGCAGGCTGGCCTGGACAATTCATTGTTGTCAATTCTGAGTGGACTCTGAAAATCACCCACCTCACGTCCTCTTTTTCTCTCCCTCACTTCCAAACTGACCAGAATATCAAACTACAAGCTAAGAAGGAATTGTGCGTATAACCGCCTTCTAGAATCGGCTCAGGTATGATTATTTCCTGTTCTTTTTAAAGAGTATATTTCTAGTTACAGATCGTGACATCTCTTACTAATTTAGGGGTTTTACTCTTTATCATCTTTCCTAGTATAACATGTATCTTTGGCTAATTTTGAAGTTGTTTTAGATCGCGTTTATGTTTTTCTGTCCAAATGGCAAGTAGGAGGCATAGCTGAAAATCTTTCCTCTGTGAAGCTAAATCTGTCCCCTATCAAGGAAGCCATTTCTCTTGCTTAACTCTGTGGTGGCCCTCCTGCCTTCCGATAGCACATCGCCACATTCCCTTGCATTTGCTGTTGAAAGATTATATCTGCTTCTGATTTTTCCATTAGTACAGTACATCCAAGTAAGATTATAAATAGACAGAGAGACTAGCCCTCTAAGTTATTGGAATACCAGGCCTATTTTACTCAACACATCAGATAATTTCATCTAAAATAAGATTTAGCTTATTCCACATAATATTAATCAACACTGAAGTAATGACAAAGACAACTTTGAACTGAAAAAGAAGCCACATTGTTATCATCAGATCAAAGGCTTATAGTTACTAGAGTTACTGAGGGGAGGAAAATACCATTAGTGAAACTTTTCTAGAACTAATAATTTCATCAGCCTAAGCTTGGACAGGTAGCTTAGCGTTAAATTAAAATAGGCAGTTTTAGAAAAGTATGAAACTACAACTACACAAACAAGAGCTATGCCCTATTGATAGGGGAACCGTTTAAAACATTACATAATCCTTTATTCTAAGTTTATGAACGCAGACATGTATATCCAAAGTACACTATAGGAATAAATTCCCTTTGGTCTTCAATTTATTAGGGGGAAGAGAAGAGGGGAAGATCCCTGAAGAAGAGCTGCTAATTAGAACTCCTCAAATAAAGAGGCTTTACTTCAAGGCACGTAGTTTTATAATAATGGATTATGTTGTTATATAGTTATGCCCGCCTTTCTAGGCAGGTCCATTATTCAGACTTCTTTGAAGTATCCAGGAATCAGCTATTAAGAAATAGGCAGTAGATGTTTTCCAAAAAGCATCTGTTTTCCTGTTCTTCTATAAATATATTTTCAGAATGTCAGCTGTGTTGTCCATTTCAGAGTCGGCTTGCACAGTTGACCAGTGCTGACCTTGTCCAGAGCTAAGTTAAAAACACTTCAAGTATTCCATGCTCTTCATCGCATTTCATATAGGTGTTACCACTGGGAACCCCAAAATGCCTTTGCTTCATGTCTGTAATTACTTCCCCACAATTTAACTTCACAGGGGTTTCTAGTACAATCTAGCTTTGATTTCCAACAATGGGTAAGTCAGTTTTAAAGATTTTATACATAGAACAATTTTTTAAACTCCAGTTTTTAAAACTATTTGCAACTATTAGTACATCTCTAAGATAGGAAAGACTCTCTGAAACAACTACCATGGATTTTTGGAAAGCCATCGGCAACTATCACTACCATGAAATCAAATATCCCTCCCTTTTTAAGGAAAAAAGAAACAACTGATGCTTTAAAAATAATTCTCTTTTCCCTCTTGTCCTTTGCATAGAAAACCCCTGATGTAAACAGATCACCTTCTCTCTAAATCTTGGGACAAGGGGGTTAGATCATAGACTAGCCAGCTTTACCTGAAGAGAGTCGTTGTATAAACTCCTCTGACTCTGGACAAAAAAACAGAAACAGAACCCCAAACAGCGGCAGGAATAAAGCAGGGACTTACCCGTTGCCAGCTGGGTTCAACCCACTAGTACTGGGAAGGAAGGACCCATCTCCTCCCCTGAGCCTAATCGTGTGGCTCTCTGGTGCTTAGCATTATAACATCCCTGACTTTAGTCAGCTGCCAAACAGTGACCTCTGATGTGGTGGCCTGTCCATCACCCATGCTGGCGTGTCAAAGTAAGAGTCCACACTCTAAACAATGTCTCAGATGTCTCAGGGATATTTAAGGAGCCCACGGGGTTACACGAGCTTCGCCTGCAGGCCTCTTTATTTTAGACGTGAGTTTTGCCTCCGAGTTTACATTAGCAAGCAAACTCTTGAGCAAGCACGGCCTCGAATATGGAATGGGATGTTTCTGGACTGTGACGGGGGTTCTGAAGCTCCCTGTGGGAGACACACCCATGGAACAGGAAATGGGCTTCCATGAGCTTTCCTAGCTAGTTGAGACTTCTCCAATGGGGAGACTTGTGGTGGACCGGACCCAAATGGCCTGGTAGTCAATCTAAATCTGAAAGCTTTTTTAAAAAAATTATTATTATTTCCCTCTCACTTGCCTAATAAGAGTAGGGGCAAAGACTTCTACAAGTAGTTATTTGTCAGAGGGGATGTCTGGGGAAACACAAGAGAGAGCGGGGTCTTGGTGATAGGACACCAAGAAAGAAAAACATGATCTCGTTTCTCTAGCAAGTTTTCTGAACCTGTCCCTGGTGTATGTTCCTTTGACTTAGTACTTTTATTCTGGAAGAGGTTTGAAATACATAAGGAACAACCAACCAAACAAGCAACCTATATAAATAAAGCTGAAATCCTAACCACTCAGGAGGCTGAGATCCAAGGATTGAGCTCAAAGCCATTGTGAACAGGAAAGTCCCAGAGAATATTCACCAACAAAAAGCTGGAAGTGGAGCCGTGGCTCAAGTGGTCAGAAGAATCCTTGAGTGAAAAAGCTAAAGGACAGTGCTCAGGCTTTGAGGTTAAGCCCCTATACTGGCACAAAAAGAAGAATGACAAGGAAATTTCTTCACAACTGACACGTACGTATGTCTGTCTTGCTTTGGTATTCCGAGATGGTTTAATAATTATTGCCTGAGTGGTCAGCCTTTACTCAGTAGGAAAAGAAACACTCCACTTGGCAAGTAGGTGAATGCCTAACAAAGTCTTACTTCAGGAATCTCCCAAAACATTTCTCCACATCTGCTCACTGATACTTCACATTCCCCGAATAGGGACAAAACCCTTCCATCCAAATTATGGAGACTCTAAAAACGCTGGTATATAAAAACAATAACAGTCAACAAACAGGGAAGGTACCACAAGCCACTATTTTAAGTATTTTCTGTATGATTGACTCTTAGTTCTGTCTGATTAGCTCACAGGAAGGGGAGATACGAGATTTGTAATCTCTCAGTACTGAAAGTTTGAGATCTACCACACCAGATGTGAACAGAAGAGAGATAGGACAAACTAGTAAGTTTTCAATATGGTTCACATCCAAATGTGCTACAGTTGATGAAGGGGTGTGTGTGTGTGTGTGTGTGTGTGTGTGTGTGTGTGTGTACCGCTCTTAGGGTTGAAGTCAGGGGCTAAGAGCTGTCTCTAAACTTCTTTTGGCTCAAGGCTGGTGGCTCAAGGCCACAGCACCACTTCTGGCCTTTTCTGAATATTTTATTAGAGATAAGAGTCTCACCGACTTTCCTGTCCAGGCTGGCTCTGAACCTTGATCCTCAGATCTCAGCCTCCTGAGTAGCTAGGATCGGGCATGAGGCACTGTGTCTGTCTTTCTCCTAAGAGTGACCACAAAGAAACTCATATCACAAAATGCTCTAAATATCTGTACTGATGAAACGTGGGTTTCTATTTAGGGAAAAGATTCTGCTGCTGCTGCTTCTCCTTTTCTTTCATCATTCATCTTCTTTTCAGTAAGTCTCGGTAATAGACCATAAATATGCACCTAAGCACAAAACTTATTTCAAGCACAGTGAGGGAATACTGAGGAGGTTGGAGGGACTCAGGTCAGAACGTGAGCTTAGAAAGCAGGAATTTCACCAGACTCTGTGCATCAAATCAAAAGTATTTTCTGAAATGTTGAAAGGGGTGATCAAACAATAATGTGTTCACAAACTGCTTTGTTAAATGGCAACTTTCCTGTACCATGACTTAAAGATAATAATAATAATAAAAAAAAAACGAGAGGAGAGAGAGAGAGAGAGAGAGAGAGAGAGAGAGAGAGAGAGAGAGAGAGAGAGAGAGAGAGAGAGAGAGAGAGGGAGTGCTGGGGGTGGGGAGGGAGGTGGGAGAGAAGCAGAGGGAGGGAGAGGGAGATCTTGAGATTATTTCTAGTGAAAACCCCTTGGGAAATAAATTATAACATGAGCTGGGCACTGGTGGCTCACATTTATAATCCTTGCTACTCAGGAGGCTGAGATCTAAGGATCACAGTTCGAAGCCAGCCTGGATAGAAGAGTCTCAGTGAGACTCTCATCTCCAATAAAACTACTCAAAAAAAGCTGCACGTGGTACTGTGACTCAAATGGTAGAGTGCCAGCCATGAGCACAGAGAGGCTCAGAGGCAGAACCTAGGCCCTGGGTTCAAGCCCCAGGATTAGCAAAATAAATAAATTGTAACATGGCTTATTTTTGTAAGTTTCAAATCACTATAATCACATTAGAACTTGACCACTGGTCCTAATAGTTACTTTGATTATCCTTTTCAAGGTAATCAATCACTAAACATATTGAAGTTTTTTTTTTGGTTTGGGGCTTTTTTTTTTTTTTTGTCGTGTGTCTTCATTCAGAGCCTGGGCACTGTCCCTGAGCTTCTTTGGCTCAAGGCTAGCACTCCACTACTTGAGCCACAGCACCACTTCTGGCTTTTTCTGTATGTGTGGTGCCGAGGAATCGAACCCACAGCTTCAGGCATGCGAGATGAGTACTCTACCACTAAGCCACCTTCCCAGCCAAGTTTTTCTTTTCTTTCTTTTTTTTTAAAGAGTATTTTAAAGTATTAAAAAGTTTGTTGCATGAGCAATCTCAAGTGTGCCCAGCCTTACCCTTGTGGCTGTAGCTCAGAGGGGTTTCCATTGACGGGGCAGACATGATTTCCTGGGACCTGGATCTCACACTCCCTGAGGCTGCCTGGGTCAGGAGCCGCTGGCGTGCGGATGCTGGAGGTATGATCTGGATTTCTGTCCTTCCAGGAGCTTTCTTTTTGAGGAAAAGGGGCCAGCTGCGTGGAAACTGTGTCCACGGGACACCACAGGCCATCCTTATGCTTCTCTATTTCTTTTTCTTCTGAAAAAAAATACACTCGTCACCAGTTCAGATTACAAAACAAAACAGGATCTTCCTCTCGACTCAGGGCGGAATGGGAGTTTGTTGTTGTTGTTGTTGATGTTGTTATTGTTTTTCTGGAAGTGTAATTACCCGGAGAAACAAAGAGTTTGGCTGTTGAGACCGAGGTCCCGGCTTCATTTTCTACGACACACTTGAACTCCCCAGAGTCTTTAGGGACACTTCTGTGATAATCAAGGTGCAAACTTCCTCTGGAAAGGGAAGAAGAGTATCTCATCTTCATCAACACACATAGGTGCCCGAGGTTAATACATAGGCAACGTGAGGGCACGAAAGGCGCCGGGAATCGAAAATTCCTGAGATTAAACGAGGCTGAGCTCTGAGGGTTTAAAACCAGCCCGGGGTCAACAAATCCAAGAGATTCTTACCTCCAACTAACCAGCAAAAAAGCCAGGAGCAGAGCTGTGCTTCAAGAGGTAGCATGCCATCTTTGGGTGAAAAAGGTAAGCGAAAGCTCGAGTATAAATATTTTTCATTAAAAGTATAAATATTAAAAAAAAACAAGTACAACCTAGGAATCTGGAGAGAATGAAGGGAGGGTTGACATTGAACTAGACACCTTTGACTCTCAGGGACATGTTGAATGGGAAACTCCTTTGTACAACTCCTTCAAGACAGTGAACAAATAAGGTATTTTTTTTTAAATCACTTCCTGTCTTCTCTCTCAGATGTGTCCATTTTCTCTACTTGTTCTCTTTCAAAGGATCCTACTATGTTCCTTGACTTCTACAGTTTGTGGCTTTGGGGCTCTGCAGAAAGACCTATAGAAACGTTTTCTGAACTGACCTAAATATCACCAATTGTGCTAATGAAGCCAGAGAGATCTCGGAAAATGGCAGATGGGAAAGAGAAGCCAGAATTTCGAAGATAAACATTGTACTAATGAAGAGCTTCATTCTGGGACCCAGGCCCTGTTTCCTTTCCTGAGCATTATACGCCCTCACTCAGCCACGAGGCTGGGGGGGGGGGAGCGGCATTGTTCCTTTTGACCTTGCCTCCGTGATTAGCACAGTCTGAGGAATGAACCCCAATACCTTCGAGGGGGCGAGGGATAAACCAAACAACTCCTTTGTTCACGAAAATGTGTATGGAGGAAAAAAATTACCTTACGGTAAGACAGTGGTCTTGGAAAGAGCTTCCAGAAGGCCCCACCTTTTGTTTTAAGGTCGTAATGATCCAGACTGTAATAAACCAACCAGCTCTGGGGTCGCTGGGCCCAAGGAATGACTGATTGAATGTGCCAGGTGTGCCTGGACTCAAAGGGAAGAGTCTGTAAGGTGAATTTGAGCCAACCCCCACATTCTGTGTGTGTGTGTGTGCGCGCGTGTGTGTGCCATCTCTCTAGTTCTCCTTTGCTTTGGTTTACTTTGTTGGTTTTCTACCTCCAGGTGCCCTGTAAAGCCCCAGGGGAGATAATGTCATGAAGGCTCCTCCCCAGAGCCTCAGGGACTCAGGAAAGGAACAAAGTGGCACGTGGAGGGACAGGGAGAATGCTTGCTCTCCCAGAATAGGGACGGTGCCGGCCTGGCCCCTACCTGCCTCCATGGTGCCAAGAACAGAACCGTACCATCAAGTACACGCCACAAACGATGCTGAGTGAAGAGTAAATAATAAACACACACACCAGTGCCAGTTTCCTGTGTTTTTCTGTTTTGTTTTCCCATTCAGGAGTTGGTCCAAGAAACCTCCAAAGAGTACATGAAGGCAACAGTGACGTAGGGAACAAAGTCTTCTGATGTTCATTTTCTAAAATTGAACTTATGATCAAGATATGGAAAGCTTATACTTACCAGGAATGGATGATAAACATGTTTCTGAAAGACAAAAAAGAAAGAAAAAGAAAGACTTTCAACAATGACAATTTAGTTGGGAGAAAGGGCAGAGTACATGTGAGACATAGGTGAAGGCAAATACAATAAAATATTTAGAAAGTTATGCATCCATTTTCCTTTGTTCTCACCCTTTAGGAAATACCTGTAGTCCCATATAACTCTTTTAAAGAGCACTGAGATTGATATGTAAAAATAAAACCACTTTTTTTTTTTTTGGCCAGTCCTGGGTCCTGAACTCAGAGCCTGAGTACTGTCCTTGGGCTTTCTCAAGGCTAGAGCTCTACCACCTGACCCACAGAACCACTTCCCACTTCCAGCTTTTCTGTGTATGTAGTAGGGAGGTCTTTGTGCATGCTAGGCAAGCACTCTACCACTAGGCTAAACTCCTGGCCCCAAAACTACTCTTTCATGGTTGTTAAAAGTGTTTGTTCAGCTACGTGCCGTATCATGAACCTGTAATCCATACTATACAGGAGGCTGGGTAAGGAAGATAGCTTGAGTTAGGGGTTCGAGGCCAGCCTGAACAACACACACACACACACACACACACACACACACACACACAATGTGATATATATATATATATACTATAAATACATGTTGTATGTCTTATGCTACATATATGCTATATGTGTTACATATAACATATACAATATAATATATTCTCTCATTAAAACAAACATCAATACTATATTTTGGCTGCTTTTCTTGCTGAGGAACCACTTGGATTTAAAATAATAGTTGTTATAACAATAGACATCGCTTACCCTACAACAAAATCAGCTATAAAACTACCTTCAAATGTGAATTAGATTTCAAGGTTCATTGGAATTAAATGCAATGGAAAAGCTTATCATGCGGGATGCCGGTGGCTCATCCTGTCATCCTAGCTACTCAGGAGGCTGGGATCTGAGGATGGTGGTTCAATGCCAGACCGGGCAGAAAAGTCCCTGTGAGACTTTTATCTCTAATTAACCACTCAAAAACTGAAAGCAGTGCTGTGGCTCAAAGTGGTAGAGCATTAGCCTTGAGCTGAAGAGCTCAGGGACAGTGCCCAGGCCCAGAGTTCAAGCCCCACGACTGACAAAAAAAAAAAAAAAAGGAGGAGGAGGAAGAAGAGGAGGAGGAGAAAAGAAAAAGAAAAAAAGAAGCATATTGTGTTACTTTTCCTCAGGATCCAGAAGTCACCAGAGCTGACTATTCGTCTTCCCTCTCGGTACCAGTGGACTTGAACGGTGGCTGTGGTCTGGACCCGACATTCAAACACGATCGTCTGACCTGCGGCTGTGGAGAGGTCTTGGAGATGCTGAAGGACAGACACAGGGCTCCGTGACTGGGGGAAACCCTCACGCCATGCACAGTTCTGGGCGGTCTCAGTCTTGGCGTGTGTGTGAGTGTGTGCACATGCTCTTTCATCTTACTGACTGACCATATGTGAACCACACAGGCATTGCTGGGCATCCCTGTCAAGTGCCAATTACTTCAACTTGACCTCACAGACTTGTGGTTAACGAAAGACAAAAGGAAAGGTTATTCATGCTTTCCACGCCCCTTTTCTAGATCGGAAAACAGACTGCTGTGGACATGTCCAGGTCACAGATTCGCTTTCCATCACTGACCACAGTGCACAGGCACTACTACCATTTGGTCACAATTTAGAAGCCAAAACTTCAGCCGTGTCCTAGGCTGAAGGCACAGGATCACAGGAACATAGAGAAGGTTCCGTTCCTCAAGACTCAATCCTTCCAGCCTAACTGGAGGCCTTGAGGCTCACAGACAATCGAATTTAAAAACCCGTGATGCGTCAGAGTCTTATTCCTATAGAAGAAGTATTTGTTGGAACTGGAGCTGTGGCTCAAGCAATCGAAGATGAAGGATGCTAGAGCCACATAAGTAACGACAGCTGTATAATTATACACGACCATAACCGTTTTAAGCTTCCAATACATGGATAAAAGGGTGGCTAATTTTTTTTCCAGTCCTGGGGATTGAACTTAGGGCCTGGGCCCTCTCTTTAGGTGTCTCAAGGCTAGAGCTCTACCACTTGAGCCACAGCACCACTTCTGGCTTTTTCTATGTATGTGGTACTGAGGAATCAAACCCAGGACTTCATACATGCTAGGCAAGCACTCTACCACTAGGCTACATTCCCAGCCCAGGGTAACTAATTTATACCTGGAATCTTCGTGGTTATGGAGAATGAAGACTAAGATTTCCAATTATAATTTGGCTCTCAGGCCCCAGATGGGAGTACCTTAGATATTTCTGTCAGGGAGACCTAAAGACCAGCTCAGCCCTGGAGGTCTGCTTGTCCAGATGTGTGTCTTCTGGGAGAGGAATAGAGCAGGAAACTTGCAGGAAGAATAGACAGATATGCCCGACAGTTTGTGTTGCTGAGCGAGCGACAGTACTGCCTTTGTCTAGGGTGATGCTTCAAGTTCTGTGGAGTTCTGTCAGGCAACAAAAAGCCTGGTCAAGGTCAACGGTAAGCCCAGATGTTTCCAGTAGGCGAGGTGGGGAGATGGCGATTGCTCAGTGTACCCTAAGCAAGAAGTTGCTGTTCCCTTGCTTATTGGCTACTGTTCATTCTTGAACATGCAGGAGAATCTGCTTGAACATGCGGGCTGCCCTGCCCACCCCAGGGTACGAAACTGGCACAAAGTCTCAGGAACACAAGAGAAACCATGAGCTGCCCTTGTGGGTATCTCTGAGGCTCCATTGCTTGAGCCCTTTGGCAAAGCCTATAGTATGTCTACCATGCCTGTGGACTGCAGGACAGACAGATTACCTTGGTGAATACGGGGGCTCTTGACAGGTCACTGCAGGGGCTCTGCGTCTGCATACGGAAGAAAAGAAAAGGTGATGCCACTCTACCATCCATATTGACGAGGCTGGAAACCCAGGAAGCCGGCTGCTGGCCACTGGATCAGATGTGGCTGCTGCCACGATGCTTCTAACAGGAATGCCAGTCAAACGTCTGTTTCTTTGCCTCCCTCCCCACATCCATCCCTTCCGCTGAGATGCCGAAGTACACTGAACGACTGACTGCCTTGGAGAAACGGCTACTGTATTGAGAGATCATAGATTCAGGGTTTGAATGACTTCTTAATTTGACTAGATTTGCATCTCTCCCTTCATATAGCCGTTATAACTCCCATCCTTTTTGTTTTTTTTCTTTAAATTAAAAGGACCTCCCTCCTTTTTTAATTAAAAGGGAATGCATTCCTTGGATGGTGGGGATGGAGTATTATGGGATTGTTCCTCTGGTGTGGCACTAAAGACAAATGGTCAAGCCATAGGTCTACTGTGCAGTCATCAGAATCCAGTGAATTTCCTTTTTTTTTTTTTTTTTGGTGGTCATGAGCTTTTCAGGTCAAGGGTAGTACTCGACCACTTTGAGCCACAACTCCACTTCTGGTTCTTAGCCAGGCTAGCTTTGAGCCCCGATCTTCAGATCTCAGCCTCCTGAGTAACTAGGCTGACCGGCGTGAGCCACCTTGGGAAATTTTCTGACGCATCCTTTTCAAGAAGGTCAAAGGGCCAGGAGTCTGGCCTCGTGGTAGAGTGCTTGCCTAGCATGCATGAAGACCCGGGTTTGAACAGTGGTTGAACTAAGGTGGAATAACTTGATCTGACATTGGAGTTGTTGATAACTGGGGAACGGATGGGCAGAGAGACGTGGTGATCTTCCTTATCCTGTGGGGGAAAACAAAACCAAGAACAACTTAGCAAGGGAAGCGTAGGAGAGGCTCATGGCACGCCTTTGCGTGTAAGCAGGCAGGTAGGTGTGTGAGCGCTACAAGCATATACATGCACTTCATTTTTCCTCTGTCATGAGAGGGGGCTAATACACTTAAAACTGTCCAGAAGAAGTGATTTATGAAACAAATAGGCACGTCAAGCTTCTGGGAAGTTTTTCCTGTTGTTGTTTTCTGGTTATTATGGAGATAAGAGTCCTGAAGATCTTTCTGCCCAACACTGGGCTCTGCCCCTTAACCTCTCCATGCTCAAAGCTAGCACAGTACCATCTGAGGGACAGGGCCACTTCCGGCTCAAGGGACTGAGGAATTGAACCCAGGGCTTCATGCATTCATGCATGCTAGGCAAGCACTCTATAGCACTAAGCCACATTCCCAGCCTCCTGTGAATTTTAATTTCTCCCATGTGCACATACACCTGCATGGGATGCTGTACTTACTCTGACATTTCTGTAGCTTATTCCAAGCACAGTCTCAGAGGGAATACTGTTGTCTACTTCACTGGGAACCTAGAAAAAAAAGGAAAAGGAAAAGAAAAGGAAAGAAATGAAGCTGAGTGCTGAGGCTCACGTCTGTCATTTTAGCTAATCAGGAGGCTGAGATCTGAGGTTCTAGGTTCAAAGCCAGCCCAGCACTAAAGACCCTGAGACTCTTATCTCCAATTAATCACTAGAAAAGGGGAAGTGGGGCAGTGGCTCCAGGGGTAGGGTAGTAGCCTTGAGCTGAAGAGCTCAATATATATATATATATATTTATATATATATATATATATATATATAAAGAGAGAGAAAAACACAAGAGATCTTCTTGCCTATGGTCTTCAGAGAAAAGGATGGCTTAGGGCATACGATTGGTTGGGAGAAGGTTAGAATCTCTAAATATTCTGTCTTCTACCGTGACTCTTGTAGATCTAGACTAAGCGAGCTGTATTATTCCTGCATCCATTAGAAATCGTGGCAGTTCATCTGAGTCGTGGAGACTGTGGTCATTTTTCCCCCTTTCTATTGACAGTTTCGAAGGTACTGGGTAATGGGATGGTCCTTGCGCTGGACAGAAGCTCCATGAAGTCAGAGACTTGGTGAGTCTCCTCCATGCCTGTGTTTCCACTGCCTAGATCGCTCCAGATACATAATATGTATTGATTTATGAGTGAGTTTGCTCTATGAGTCAGTAATATTGGTTTTGAGACTTCAATTGAGAATGATATATATATATATATTTTTTTTCCTACAGAGAGTCTACCCTTTAAGTAATACACTGTAGAAAGAAACCTTAGGAACCACAGAGAAAGGAGTTGTGGCAGGAAGGTTAAAAATGAATCACTTCCCAATCCCTCCCCCAGGAGAAGGGCAGGATTACGTGACAGAGGCTGGAAGAATAATGTGCCTTATAAATAAATGTAAGGTCAGTGGGTACAAGAGGCTAAAGTTTCCCCTAAGCTCTTTGGCACATCTCGAAAGAGGAGCTGGAAAATATGAGCAGAGTTGTTCTGGTAGTTGTGGGGGCTGGAGGGGGGGGAAGGTGTAGAGGAATTCAGGATTTGCCAGTTGGAAAATTATCTTGTCTTCGGCTAATGAGAACAAAAAAAAAAAGAGAGAGAGAGAGAGAGAGAGAAAACCTAATCTTCATAAAGGGTGGGTGGGTTGAGATAGGGACTCCTAATATTCCAGATGCTTCCCCTTCTGAGCCCAAATTAATCAGACTTCATGGGCAAAGCGTCAGGCAGGCCGCCTCACCGCCTTCTAATCCATGGGGTGAAGGCCAAGCAGGACTTCCGGTCTCCTGTTCACTGATCCTCAACCAACGAGAGGGGCCAGGGATAAGGAAATGGAACCATAAAATGCCCTGAATCTAAACTCTGGTGTACCTCTGAGCTACATTATCTAGCGCTGAAGATTATATAGAAATTGACAAGACACAAAGAGGCCCTGATGTGGGAACAGGACACCAATTCAATACCAAGAAAATCAGAATTACGTTTTGTTTTTAGATTCTATATTCATTAATTATGACTTTGGGAAAGACTGGCAGATTTGCTATTGCTTTTCTAGCCAGGAAATAGGAAACACAATGGCCCTTGAGCTTTCTTAGAGGTATAATATTAAAACCTTTAATACCAATTTTTTTTGCACAATCTGCAGGTTTGATGGTGCCCTGTCATCATCAGACTCATCAGAGTGGATGACAGGCTGAGGATAAGGAAAAAAACAGATGAACTTTGGTGCTAAAAGCAAAAGCAGTTGGGTGCCGGTAGCTCACACCTGATCACGGTTCAAAGCCAGCTCGGGCATTAAAGTCTGTGAGATTCTTATCTCCAAATAACCTCTAGAAAACCAGAAGTGGTGCTGTGCTGAAGGAGTAAGGAGGTAGCCTTGACCTGATGAGCTCAGGGATAGCACCCAGGCCCAGAGTTCAAGTCTCACAACAACAACAAAAAAAGCAGTCCGTACTCCATAATGTAGAGGTTTGAAAGATAAAGTGCAGATCTTGAAAAATGACTTCAATAATTGTCATGCTTTTATAATTGATGGAAATGACTCTTCAGACCTCACTCAAGTGAATGAAGAAGCATTCAAAGGAATCATTTCTAAGAGAGCACTTACCCTTAAACATGGATCTTCCTACATTTTCCTCTAGGGTTTTACCAAAAAAAGAAAGCTCTCCAATAGGACAAACAAAAATAAAGCCCACAACAACTCTTTTGTTTGACTGCTATGAAAATCCCATCCTCCAGGACCTCGAGATAGAAATGTGGATCCCGAGTATGTATATATGTGTGGGTTCTCTACGATCACCTATCCTGAGCTGTTCCTTCTGCACTGCAGGAGCACCAGGAATGTCCTTGAGATTGAAAAAAGAAGAAGAAGAAGCTAGGAGTTTTGCTCTGGTGATGAGTTATGCTGGCACATTCTGTGTCTCACGTAAATGGTAACCTTTTCCCAGTGTAACCCTAGCTCTTTGTAAGGAGATCAGAATTAGACTCCACCAGCTGAAGGGTCCAAAGCCTTGGCAATCCGACTCTGGAAGGGTGACAAAACCCAGGGACACCAACCAAATGGACAAGGTTTGACCTATAATGCTGTCCCAATACGTCAGCAGCATTATGAAGCTAGCCTCATGCACAGGATGAGGTTGACTGGTGTGGATGGTAGGCTAGGAGATCTATCTAGTAAAAGACAAATAATTACTCTTGGACATGATTAACCAAACAACACTCTAAACATTCACCCAGTATGACCAAGGAAAATTTCCTTAGGAGAGGATCACAAGAACTCACCATGTAAGATGTATCTCCCCATATAAATTGATGCTTATTGAAATGAATGCCAATAAATGGAAATGAGTTTTTTGTTTTGTTTTTTTTCCAGTCCTGGGGCTTGAACCGAGCAAGGCCAGTACTCTACCTCTTCAGACACAGCACCACTTCCAGCTTTTTCTGTGTATGTGGCACTGAGGAATGGACCCCAGAGCTTTGTATATGCTAGGTGTATTGTTTGTAGTATTTATTTTCCTTCCTTTCCTTTTTTTCCTTATTTTATCCCCTTTCATGACTGTATTTGATTTCTGTACCCTGTGTTTTGAATATGCCTGAGTAGGAGAGGGAAAGGAGAAGCACAAAAACAGTGGGAGAAAGGTGAACCAATTCAGCCGTGATATTCACTAGACAGGATGCTGGAAATGAACTCTACAACTTGGAGGTGGTGAGGAGAGATGGGAGGGGGAATTGGATGAGAAGAAGAGAGGGGGTGACACTTCAAAAGGAAAAGTGTATAACTCCACTATACATCACCTTTACAATAAAATTTTCAATAGTAGATATATATCTAATAGTTAGCGAAAGAACTGAACAGCTTCATTACAGAAAAATGGGGGAAAGAGATTGAAGGGCAATTTTGCAATACTTATTTTTAAATGTCACATATTACATTTTGGATTCATGCAATGACATTGTCAAAGTTGCCACACTTTCTTTGTTGTTGTTGGTTGTGGAGCTTGCACTGTCCCTGAGCTCTTCAGCTCAAGGATGCAGCCCTATCCTTAAGCCACAGCCACACTTCACATTTTCTAATGGTTAACTGGAGAGAAGAGTCTCAGAGTTTTTAGTGCCTGGGCTAACTTTGAACCGAGATCCTCAGATCTCAGCCTCTTGAGTAGCTACCATGCCTGGCACCATATATATTTTTTTACCATATTCTTTTTGAATATTATGTATAGTATTTGGAAGTTAACAGAGAAGTTTATTGTGCTGTTTTCTTTTCTTTCATTGGCCTATTTTATAATTTAGTATTTATGTATTTTAAAATTGTTTAAGTATCTTCAAAACCTTTTATTTGGTGACAGATACCATGCTGAACATTTATTTGCATAAGGATAATTGACATGAAGTGGTCACCAAGTAACAGATACGATGAAAGGTATTTGTTTTCATCCAAACTAAAATGTCGATATCTTCCTATCTATGTATTTGGATCCTTATGTATAAATGGATTGACTTCAGGGCCCTCACGCCCGCTCTACCATTAGGTTTTTTACTCCCATCCCCACCTGAATGTTTTGATAATGGCTCTGCAAACCTCCTAAAGGATCTTGATCTGTGGAAAGTTCTAAGGACACATTTCTCCCCAGTTTTTCTAGACTCTTTCCTACCAACAACAGAATATTTTTCAGATTTCAGCATGGTAAAATAGTGACAATGAGCAGTTACTTTCTAGATGGTTAGAAGCATTCTTAGATGACATCAGTTTTCCTTCTTCCCTTGGTTTTTAGTCAAATTTGACATCACCCGGTGCCTGGAGCCGGTCTGTCCAGGCATGAAGAGTCTTCTGCTCTTTCGTGTTGGGGTAAGATATTCACTGCCTGGTTGTCATAGGTCTTTGGGTGTAGGTCCATGACATCCTCACAGGAGAAGCCGACATCACTGAGTCCGACTCACATTTCAGTTTGGATATCTGGTTGCTCTACTCTTACTGTACTTGTTTTCTAGTTGTTCAGGCTAATGCGGTTCACGGCCCTTCTCAGATGGTCAGTGCTACTGGGGCAGGGTGGAGTGGTGTGAATCTGAGAAGGAAGGCACCAGGTGGGAGGAGTGGGGAGGCGACAAGCCCGTGGATACGGGGATGGATGGAAAGGCCAGGAAATCTGGGTTGCGGAGAGCATACGTGCAGGGCAGGAGCCCGCAGCGGGAGGCTGTGAAGGCGCTGGGGTTTACAGAGAGCTGAGAGGAGGCCTCGGGGCTTGTAATCTTCATCTCCAGGGCTGTCCCTGGTCCCTGTCATCATTTCCAGGACAGAACAGACGTGATGGCGCCCAGCTCCCAAGAAACGTTTTGGAGCCTCATGTAACCTCAGAGTCTGCCAAGTAGATTTCAGTTTAAAGGGAACTCAGCGTTGTCCAGTATTCCAAACAGCTTCATGTCAAGCGTTAACGTCCATCTTTTCTCTAATCCTATCCATAAAAGACGTGTGTGTGTGTGTGTGTGTGTGTGTGTGTGTGTGTGTGTGTGTGCATGATGTGTGTGTTGGGCCTGACTTGTCAGACAACAGAGTAGAAGAGTGATTTCTGGTTTCCCTGTAAGGTGCAGAAGTCTAATGAAATGAGTTCTCCATAACCACAGCATGAGCAATGCCTCAACAATGGTTAAGGTATGAGGCAGGCTGGATGTGGTGGCTCACGCCTGTCATCCTAGCTACTCAGGAGGCTGAGATCTGAGGATCCAGGTTCAAAGCCAGCCCGGGCACTAATGACCGAGAGACTCTTATCTCCAATTAACCACTAGAAAACTGGAAGTGGAGATGTGGCTCAAGGGGTAGGCTGTAGCCTTGAGCTGAAGAGCTCAGGGACAGCGCCCAGCCAGGCCCAGAGTTCAAGCCCCATGATCCACAATTTAAAAAAAAAAGGGGGGGGGGAAGCATACATAAATAGTATGGAATTCCATTTGATGGGAAAGATTGGTTAGGATTAGATCTCAAAGAGCCATGAATGCAGAGTAAGGAACTAGATTGTATGTGTTAAGGAATCTTTGGGTGGACAGTGAAATGAGAAGACCCGTACTTAAGGGAGATTCATCTGTCATCATGTACAGAACAAATGGTACACATTTCATAATAGGTAACAAATAGCAGAAACTCATCTCCTGGCAGTAATGCCGAATGAGAAAAAGGTACAGAAAGAGAGGAGAAAGAAGCCAGGCACGCTGGCTCACGCCTGTCATCCTTGCTCCTCAAGAGGCTGAGATCTGAGGATCGCAGTTCTAAGCCAGCCTGGGTACTAAAGAACCTGAGGCTCTTTACCTCCAATTTGCCACTAGAAAATGGGAAGTGGTCCCATGGCCTAAGGGGTAGGGCGGCAGCCTAGAGCTGAAGAGCTCAAAGACATTGCCCAGGCCCAGAGTTCAAGCCCCACGACCAACAAGACAAAAAAAAAAAGAAAGAAGACTTGGCATTTCTAGGTTTACAGCCCAGACTCTGAATTGGCAGCCCAAGAGTTATGTGGATTACGAATCTCCTCCATCTGCCCACATTCAAGAGTTCCCCGCCTGTCCCTGGTTTTTTTTAAAGATCCAGTGATGAAATGTGGACTTGGTGACTGTCTCTAGCTCTGACTCCAAAGTGTCTGGCCTGCCAACTACGGCATTCATTGTTCAGGGTGTACGAGGCACCAGCGAATGCTCTGTCCCCAAACATGCCACACAGCTGCTGTGAAGACAGTGGTGAGCAACGGAAGAAGTCAGGCTGCCTGAGTCTCTAACTGAAAATGTGATGCGCTGTAGAAAGGAAGGAAGTGGGGGGAGAGTGACACTCCCAGAGATGCATGGGTTCCACTGGATAAGGTGACTCAGGCCTGCAGTCCCGCCCCCAGGAGGCCGAGATGTGAGGAGCAAAGACATGATCAATGTACCATCCCGGAGAGTGGCTCTGGTTTGAGGAGGGTAGAGGCAGGAGGTAGAGAGGAGTGCACCGAAAATGTGAGCACCGACGGTGCTGTAGTTCTTGGGGTTAGTAATAAGTCTGTGAAATTAGTTGTATTATGAATCTAGTTCCAGGTACTGCTGGGTGACCCCTGGAATTCTAGCTCCTCAGGAGGCTGAGATGTGAGAATCTTAAGTCAAAGCCAGCCCAGATAGACGAATCCAAGAGACTCTTCGCTCCAATTGACTAGAAAAAAGCTAGAACTTCAGGCCTGGCGCAAGTGGCAGAGTACCAGTCCTGGTTACAAAAGTCAAGTGCAAGGCCGTGAGTTCCAGCTCTAGTACTGGCACAAAAATAATAATAAATAAATAAATGAAGCAATGAACTAATAAGAGAAAAAAAGAGTCCTTGAACATTAATTAATAGTTCAAAATATACTTATTATTTTATCTGCAATCCATTAAAAAAACAACACAGTGCACCCCTAGATGTACACAAACTGTCACACACACGTTCATACACTCAAGGGAATCTTCCATGCACTCATATTGTCAAAATTAAGGGAAGGAAAAAGGAAAGAACAAACCAAATATTTGGGTCTGGAGGCATGGTTCAGTTGTTAAAGAGCACCAGCCAATGAGTTAAAGAATCAGGTACCAAATTCAATTCCCAGTCTCAAAGAGAGATGGAGAGAGGGAGGAGTGGAAGAGAGAAGGGGAAGGAAGAGAGAGAAGGGAATTTAACCTGCTTTATAGGCTTCTGTCTGTGGGAAGCTTTTCCACATAGGGAAATACTGATATTTCAAATCGTTATCCTGTGTCTAGCCAGATGCTTGGTGAAATCAGGCCAGACAGATGTCCCAACCAAGTATCAAAATTTCTGTGCCATTTAAGATGTGCAGAGTGTTTTTGTGCATCTGTAGCTCAGTGCTAAATTCTTGGGTTTTCAATAGTGAGGCCAGAGGTCCCCCACTGAATACCTTGAAGAACTGAATGTACTCTTAGGTAATACTCAGTCTATGTCCCCTCTTTTCTTGTTACTGTAATGATACCAAGGCATGAAGACCTACATTCTGGAGATGTAATTTTCTTTCAAAATAAACATGTGAGATGGAAACAGCTCCTTCTTTTCCATCTGCCCTAGCAAGTGCAGAAACTTCTGGATTTTTCAACAGAACAAATAGGCATTACTCAGTTTCAGAAAATAGAATACAGTAAAATATAGTCAGTGCTAAGCTATTCCAAGGAAGTAGCTCAAGTGACAGAGGGCTTGCCTAGTAAGCCTGAATCCACCGTTAGTACTGGAAAAAGAAAATCTACTCCGAGTATAATGTAATTTTTAATGTATTCTTTTAATGTGTTCTTATGGGTTTGGATGTTTTACATACACATACACACATACATACATACACACACACACACACACACACACACACACACAAATTTTCTAGGTAATGGAGACCAGCCCATTATATAGAAAGTATACAGTGAGAGGCCCAATTGTTTATTTTTTAACTCCCCAATTTCTATACTATTAACAGTTTCTTATATATTCTTTCAGGAAATTTATTTGTACATACAATTATCATAGTTATGTTTTCTAAAATGATATTTTATATTTTGCTTTTCCATTAATTTTTTTTTGCCAGTCCTGGCCCTTGAACTCAGGGCCTGAGCACTGTCTTGGGCTTTCTCAAGACTAGAGCTCTACCACTTGAGCCACAGCAACACTGCCAGCTTTTTTCCATGTATGTGGTACCGAGGAATTGAACCCGGGTCTTCATATATGCTAAGCAAGCACTCTACCACTCGGCCAAACTGCCAGCCCTCCACTTAATTTTTGTGTCAGTCCTGGGGCTTGAACTTGGGTCCTGGGCACTGTTTCTAAGCTTCTTTTGTTCAAGGCTAGCACAGTACCATTTCCAGCTTTTTGATGGTTTATTAGAGCTAAGAGTCTCACATACTTTCCTGTGCAAGCTGTCATTTAATTGTGATCCTCAGATCTCAACCCCTTGAGTAGCTATGATTGCAGGTGTGAGCCACTGGCACCTGGCTTCCACTTAATATTTCTGAATTATCATTTGATAATAAATAGTCCACAAAGATATGGCTGACTCTTCTAATTCCTGTAATAGTATTTTTTTTTTTTTTGCCAGTCCTGGGCTTGAGCTCAGGGCCTGAGCCCTGTCCTTGGACTTTCTCAAGGCTAGAGCTCTACCATTTGAGCCTCAGCACCACTTCCGGATTTTTTTCTATGTATGTGGTAGTGAGGAATTGAACGGGTCTTCGTGCATGCTAGGCAAGCACTTTAACCACTAGGCCAAACTCCCGGCCCCTCCTGTAATAGTATTTTTATATGGTTTGAATAGGTCAGTTCTCTATTGATACAGATATGGACCTCTTTGTAAATATACCTTTGTGTACTTTTTTTTTTTGGTCAGTCGTGGGACTTGAACTCTGGGCATAGGCATTGTCCCTGAGCTCTTTAGCTCAAGGCTACCACCCTACCCCTTGAGCCTCAGCCCCACTTCCAGTTTTCTGGTGGTTAATTAGAGATAAGAGTCTCACAGATTTTAGTGCCCAGACTGGCTTTGAACTGTGATCCTCAGATCTCAGCCTCCTGAGTAGCTGGGACTACAGATGTGTACTTCTTTACATTTCCAGTGGCAGCATTACAAGGGGAAGGGCAGAGTACACACATTTTGAATTTTAGTAATTACAGCCAAACTGCCATGTCAACATTGGTACCTTCTCCAAGAAGTCCCTCAGAATTCTCCCAAATGTGACATAGCTTTGCTTGGTAGATCCTTTTAATCACAAATCAGATCATGTATCTTTTGTGTGTTCAATACCTCCATCTCCCTCTATTATAAAATGCTCCAAACTCAAGAAAGAACACTGACCATGGTTTTTTTTTCCCCCCCTGGGCCTTGGGCTCAGGGCCTGAGCACTGACGTTGGCTTTTCTCAAAGCTAGCACTCCACCACTTGAACCACAGCACCACTTCTGGCTTTTTCTATATATGTGGTACCAAGGAATTGAACACATGCTAAGTTAGCACTCTACCACTAGGCCAAACTTCTGGCCCCCTGACCATGTATTTTTACAGCTACATTTTTATACCTAGATGACATTCAGGGTGGATATTTAGCAGATCATAGTTTAGAATCTTTAGATTATATTTCCTTAAAAAATTATATAATTGATTGTCGGACCAAATATCTGACACCAAGATAATGACAACTGGTTTACCCTATTTGATTTGGTGAACAGTTGTGTGTTACCCAGACTCCCATCTATTTTGAGCTTCATGCAAGTTTGGAAAATTCCTAAAAGCATCACAGAAGTTGGTGGCAGAGACTACAATGACTGACATCGTTCTCTCCCAACTCAATCAGTATAGTCCATACTTTCTTCCCAACTCTGGTGAAGAAGAATCTTGTGGATATAGTTCTAGGCATTTGGGGGCTCATGTCTCTTTCTGTGATCTATTCCAGTTTCCATACCCAGGATTCTTAGGAAGTATCCCAAGAGAAACAGTCAGTGTTGGTATTTAGGTTGACAGTTGTAGCCCAGGGCGTCAGTGGGACACAGAGAAGAAATTCTTCATGAGGAATATGATCCTCTCTTGATTCTAATTTTATCTTGGTGACATAGTTTTTAAATAGGAGGACAGCTGCTGTTGGATAAATCTGTCCTTCCAAGCTCTAGGAGATTGAAATAATTAAAGATTTGAGGTTAAATCCAAATACAAAAGGCTGGGGAACGAATCGGTTCACCTTTTGATATGGTAGCTTTGGAATCTTTCGGGGGGAAGGCCTTATTAAGAACGCTTAATAACAATTCTGTTGAAAGCTTATTAGCAGCACAGGTATGCTAAGGTAAGGTCTAAGGTAAAGCAGAATCCTGGCTTCCCACCCCATCTTCCACCCAGCTGACAGAACAATAAGCAAACTCTCATATTCCTGTTCTCTCTACCTTGATTATGAGATTGTTACCAATGAAACAGTGAGATCTGCACTTCCAGGCAGGCTCACATCCAAATCCTGTGTACCTTCTGAAAATTTGCAAGGATGGGTCCCCAAGCTCCCACTCGATTCTCCCCAGGTGACTAAATAGCTTCCTGATTGTTAAGGAATAAAGAAGGGCAGTGAGCTCAGAGAAAAGTCCTGATCTGGCTTTCCTTCATCTCACTGGATCAAGGTAGAAAAGCACTAAAAATAAATCGGCACAAATTCTCCTGCCAAGAGTTGAGTGTTGAGATAACTTGTCTGCCCAGAAGTGTGCTTAACATGGTCCATTCTCCCAAATAGCTAGGGCGAGCGATGGATGTGCCATAGACTAGACTGGAGTCCTGAGCCCTTGTTTCCTGGGGTACGTACAGTTGCTCTAGATTAGCTTCACTTAATTAGTCTGTCTTCTTTTGCTAGGAGACAGCTAACTACATCCAAATGAGAATTCAAAACCAAACTCAGGGCCAATCTTAGGGGAAAATCTGTGCTAGTTGAGGGGCTTAATATCAGGACCAAGTGCTGAGCTTTTTGTTTCCCAAGCTAACACTCTACCACATGAACCACAGCTCCACTTTTGGCTTTTTTGGGGGTAGTTTATTGGAGATAAGTGTTTCATGGACTTTCCTAAGCAGGCTTTGAATCACAATCCTCAGCTCTCAGCCTCCTGAGTAGCTTGGATTACAAGTGTGAGCCACCAAAACATGGCCTCAAGTATATCTTTATTGGCTGTCTTCCATGAAATTGGGTTTCAGTGTCTTCCATTTGAGCCCAGATTGTACCAGAGTTGAAAACAAGGAAAGACCCTCAAACATTAACTCTTTGGAACTTGAAGATTTCACATTGACCCCAAGCTACTTAACATGGAGCAAAGATTTTCACTGCACAATTTGTTTCTACTGTTGCTCCAGATTTCTTGAGCAGAAAGCCTGTTCGTCAGAATTAACTTTAACCCACTTATTTTTACATTTAAACTAAGAGGTGAGGAGAAATACATTGATTTAATTGTTGTGCTGGTATCAAGCTTGTATGCATAGCCCAGCACTGTCCCTTAGCTGTTTCTCTCAAGGATAATGCCATATCATTTGAGCCCTAGCTCTACTTTCAGATTTTTGTTAAGTTAACTGGAGATAAGAGTCTAGCTGGTTTTGAACCTCCATCCTCAGACCTTTGCCTCCTGAGTAACTCTTAAGTGTAATGCACTGGCACCTGGTTCTTCCCCCCTCCCCCCACCTCTCTCTCTCTCTCTCTCTCTCTCTCTCTCTATATATATATATATATATATATATATATATATATACATATATATGTACATATATATATTTAATAGGAATAATACTTTTTCGCACACAAAGTGTCTGACATGTTTACATTATGACCAGAAGAAGTCTGTAAAGAAGAAAGATGTTTGGAGAAAGACATTTTTTCTTTACCTATTTGTCATTTCCAGTCACCAGCAGAGTCCCCAGGGCAGAGTTGGGATCAGACAACATTAAGAGAAGGACGAATCTGGAAACGGTTTCCACCCTCTCCTATTCAATCCGTGGGCACTTGCTACTTAGATGATGCTATGATTCCCAAGAGAGGGATGCTGGGAAGGGTGAGGACTTTTTCTGGCTTTAGATGTGATGCCTACCGACAGGAAATACTAAGTTCTCCACATCTCTACACCCCTTCTGCATTGTGCTTAGATGGTTTTAAACAACAGGCAGTGGTTTTTCTGTGTGTGTGTGTGTGTGTGTGTGTGTGTGTGTGTGAATGAGTAAGTCAATGTGTTTGGTCTCAAGAGCCAGAAAGTCATAGGTGCTGATGATGTCATATAAAATGAAACATTAGGATGGTATCCTGAATCCTAAAGAACTAAGAACATTAGCTTCTCCTGTTTCTGTAGGATCAATCTGAAAAAGAAATGCGTATCCCACCCACCCCCCACACACCCTAAAACCCAGCCAACCATAAGCTTTGGAATCAAGGGTACTCACAAGCTCCACGTTGTCTGGCTGGTTTTCTGCTCCTGACATTTCCTCACCAGGGGAAGACTCTGGGGCTGTATGTTTGAGGATAGCAAGAGGCAGAAACTGGGCAGACAGCTGTTCAGTACCCTAGGAGACTAAGTTATCATCTGGAAGGGATGCGGTGAGGTCTCCTTGCTTCGCGCCATGGGAAGCAAATTCCCCTGGGCAGCCCTTGGGGGTGGTTCATTCTCTCGATGGGGGAAGCAGAACTTACGTGACCTCCAGTTCACCACTAATAAGGACGAGCGGGGCTGCGATCAAAGGCCACAAGTGTGCCCGAGTGGAGGAGAACGAGTCTGAGCTGGAATGTGACGCATCCGGGGATTGCCCTCTGTCCCATTAGAAAGAGGGGGGCGTCTGGCTGGACGGCGGTGAGTCCCAGGGCTCGAACTCAAGGCCCGTGCTGGCCTGACGGTCACCTGGGCCTGTGGCTGTGATGGTCTTCTTCTCCCATACCCCCAGCCCTCATCCCCTCTAGACCAGGCTTGGGTCTGCCACATGATTAAGGGAGCACTGTCAGGAATCCAGGAAACCGTTGCCATGTTGATGAGATACAGCCTTGTGAAAGGATGCTGTGTCAGCCATCTCCTGCCCTGTAATCTTGCTTGGCGCCTACTCTTTGTGAGATCTATTGCTGATGTGTTTCTTCAGTGGGGATCTATAGTGCATTTGGGATAATGGTAACAGCAGTGCCCACAGCTAACATTTACTGAACACTTCCTAGCAGCTAGATCCTCTGCTAGGCATTTGACATAGGTCATCTTATTCAATTATCTTTTCGTTTATCCATGTATTCATTCATTTTGCGTGACTGTGGGTGCTGGTACTGGGACTTAAATAGATTGGGTGCTGTCCTTTAGCTTTTCCTTTTTTTTTCCCACTCAAGCCACCCCGTCATTTCTGACCTTTTGATGGGAGTATCTGCCAGAAGTGGTTTTGAACCGTGATCCTCAGCTCTCAGCCTCCTGAGTAGCTAAAAGCTACTATTGAGTAGCCAAGTAGCTAAAGAGGTGTGAGCCACTGGTTTCCAGCTTAGATCATTCTCCCAATTCCTCCAGGAAGGAGTTGGAACCTCATTGAAGAAATAACACTTTGAGGTGGTTCCTGTTATTTTCTCATTTCTCTCTTTTTTTTTTTCCAGTCCTACTCTCAAGGCTAGAGCTCTCCCACCTGAGCCTCAGCATCACTTCCAGCTTTTTCCTATGTATGTGGTACCGAGCAATTGAACCCAGGTCTTTGTGCATGCTAGGCAAGCACTCTACCACTAGGCCAAACTCCTGGTCCTGATTTTCTCCTTTTGCTGAACAAGGAAGCAGAGGTGGACAGATGTGAAGTGATGTGTCAGGGTTAAGCCCCAGGGCCTTCCAGCTGTGGGATGTTCAGAACAGCACTGTCTCCCTTCCACATTTTCCCCCTGGGTAGCTCCTCTGCTCCAAGAAGAAACAAATTCACTGTCCCTAAATAAAACACTTGCCAATGGCCTTCTGTGTGTCCATTGCTGGGTGTCATGTAGAGAATGGCGGTGTCAAGACCAACACACTAGGCCATCTCACAGGCCACGTGAAATCTCTGCAGACTTCAAAGTCTTCGCTTATAAAATGGACATGGAAACGTACGTCCCTTTGTCCATGCTCATGACTCAATCAAGAAGGCATTTGGGTCTGGCACTGGTGGCTTACTGCTGTCATCCAGCTACCCAGAAGGCTGAGATCTGAAGATCACAGTTCAAAGCCAGCCCAGGCAAGAAAGTCTGGGATGCTGTTATCTCCAGTGAGCCACCCGAAAACCAGGAATGTAACTCAAGGTGGTAGTCTTGAGCAAAAGCACTCAGGGACAGAGGCTAGGTCCTGAATTCAAGTCTCACCACCGACAAAACAAAAAAAGAAGGCATTTGGGCCTTCTTTTGGTTGGTGTTGGGAAA
The DNA here is from genome assembly GCF_031878675.1 of Megascapheus bottae. Taxonomy (NCBI): domain Eukaryota; kingdom Metazoa; phylum Chordata; class Mammalia; order Rodentia; family Geomyidae; genus Megascapheus; species Megascapheus bottae. Next base: position 2,331,045 of record NC_143546.1, read on the forward strand.
TTCAAGAGCCTGACTGGGGCCCTTTTATTTTCAGCCTTGTTTGATACCCCAATCTGTTTTTATCCCAGATTCTGAAGGAAAATGGGAAAATATCATTACTATGAATGCTATCCATTTTCCTTTTAAAAATATAATTGTACTTGTTTGTTAAACAGGTCATTTGAAATATGATGTAAAAAATCAATGTTAATATTTTTTTTTTGCCAGCCCTGGGCTTGGGCTCAGGCCCTGAGCACTGTCCCTGGATTTTTTCTCAAGGCTAGGGCTCTACCACTTGAGCCTCAGCACCACTTCTGGCTTTTTTCTATGTATGTGGTACCGAGGAATCGAACCCGGGTCTTCATGCATGCTAGGCAAGCACTTTAACCACTAGGCCAAACTCCCGGCCCCAATGTTAATATTCTTTAATAAAAATATAATTGTGTTATTATAAAGGTGTTGTATAGTGAAGTTATCATTTCATATGTCAGGTGGTGAAGGCAATTCTCTGGACAATGCCACCCCTTCCTTTACTTTCCCCATAGTTTCACCCTCCTGTTCCTGCCCACAAGTTGCCCAGTTCATTTTCAGTATTTCTTACTTGGTTAGCATTTTGTGTGTGTGTGTGTGTGTGTGTGCGCGCTCGTGCGTGTGTGTGACATTTCTAAGAAAAGAGAGAATTGCCTAAATTGTGAATTACCAAAACTGTTTCATCTCCAAAGCAACCAGCCAAAGGCAGGCCTGGAAATGTGGCTCAAGTGGTAGAGCTAGCCAAGTGCAAGGCCCCCAGTTCATACTTCTGAGCCAAGCTGAAGGATGCAGCTCTTGAGAGAGAAAGAACAGCAGAGACTGCATGGAATAAATACAGGTTCAGAAGGGAAAATATTTAAGGTATAGCTGAGGAAGCAGGATTCAAGGTTGTGTGGGGTTTTTTTAATCCTTTAACAGAATTTGTGCCCGTGAATGCCCTTTTTCACTCCTCCACCGCCCGAAATTAAACCAAAGAACAAACAATTCCTTCAATCAGCAACTACTTACGAGCTGGGTGTAGGTAGGAATGCCTGAGGTGCAGGCTGCTGGAGGGGCTGAGGTTGAAGACTCTCTGGAGCCCAGGACTTTGAGACCAGCCTGGGCACTACAAGAAAACCCTTTGTTTTCATATTCCAATGTAAAAAACAAAAATAAAACTCCAAAATACCTAAGGGCCTGGGTGCTTTGCTAGGAGCAGTCAAGATAAATTAGCCGTCAGCCTCAAAGAGCTCTGTCTGGTGGGGAAAATATTCTTGGTTATGGGGCTGGGAGTTTGGCCTAGTGGTAGAGTGCTTGCCTAGCATGCACAAAGACCTGGGTTCAATTCCTTGGTACCACATACATAGAAAAAAGCTGGAAGTGGTGCTGAGGCTCAAGTGGTAGAGCTCTAACCTTGAGAAAGTCCAAGGACAGTGCTCAGGCCCCGAGCTCAAGTCCAGGACTGGCAAAAAAAAAAAGAAAAAGAAAAAGTCAGAAATGGTGCTGTGGCTCCAGTGGTAGAGTGCTAGCCTTGAGAAAGCTCAAGAACAGTGCTCAGGCTCTGAGTTCAAGCCCCAGAACTGGCAAAAAAAAACCCAACCCATATAAATGTATGTATGTATATATATATGTATATATATATATATATGTATGATATATATGAAGGGATGCAGCCAGGGTGCCCCTCTCATTTGACATGGGACTGCTGTGGAGAAAGGACTAGATGGCTGAGCTCTGTTTTTAGCCCATGGGAGCCGCCTCAGGCTGTGTGGAATTCTAGGACAACAGCTGGGGGATAAATTCTGAAAATGATCCGGCGCCTCTGCTCTTCCAGACTGGCGGTGGGGGACCATGGCAGGAAGGGGACAGAGCAAGGGGAGTGAGGCCTCGTCTGTCCTGGCCAGGCTGTAGGATGGGCTGCCCTGGCAATCCTAGAGGAAATATCTTTCCGGTTTTCTTGTCTCTGTCCTAAAGAAGGGAGACGCAGAGAGAGGAAAGGATGAGAGGATTGTAAACTGTGCCTTTCGTTTCAAACAAATGTACAGCAAAACAGCTCAGTGCGGCAACACCACTACCACCACCACCATCACCACTGCCAGTTAGAGTGTTTGCTAGCCTGGCATGCATGAAGCCTTGGGTTGGATTCCTCAGCAGCACATACAGAGAAAAGTACCACATACCCAGAAAAGGGCAGAAGTGATGCTGTGACTCAAGTGGTAGAGCACTAGCCTTGAGCAAAAGAAGCTTGGGGACAGTGCCCAGGCCCTGAGTTCAAGCCCCAGGACTGGCCAAAAAAAAGGGGGGTGTCGTCTAGGATTTCTCTGCCAAGAATAGCTTTGAACCGAGATCTTCAGTTGTCAACCTCCTGATGGCTTAGCTTACAGGCGTAAGCCCCCAGCACCTGACCATCACACAAAAAATCTTTAAAATTAACTACTCTTCTCCTTATCATGTTAAAGAAATGCAATCATCTTTTCAAGGAAATGGAATGTTGGAAGAGAGAGGAACTTTCATATGCTGTACTTCCTCTATGCAAATAACTTATAATGGAAACAGTACAGCTTGTCCTAAGCTGAGGCCTAGAATGAAAGGAGCAGACCACAAGCCCAGAGCAGAATAATGTCAGAAACTGCATCTCCATCTTATGACTCAAGAATTTTTGGGCTGGTGCCAGTGGCTCACACCTGTCATCCTAGCTGTTCAGAAGGCTGAGATCTGAGCATCATAGCTCAGAGCCAGCCCAGGCTGCAAAGTCTGTGCGACTCGCTCTCCAATTAACCACTCAGAGATTCGGGCCCACCTAGAATCCTGTTTGTTTTAGAGACATGGAAGCCTCTGGTAGTTGTATTTGCAGAAGAACTCTGAGCATTTCTCTTCCTGAGCCTCACTCCTTTAAATTCCTTGGCTGGTAGTCCACACCCTTCCTAACTCAGAAGGGAACAAATCACAAGGAGGTTGTGAGGTCAAGACTGCCAGTTACTGGTGCTGATCTTAGAGAAGCCACAGCCCTCCTGAGCTTTGGCTCCTCCCACCCCAGAGTGCAGTGATACTTCTCGTCCTGCACCCACAGCACATCTAAATGTTGGGGGTGGGAATGGGATGAGAGCACAGGGTTGAGGGGTTACAGAGAACGGTACTGGTCTCTGCAATCTAAGGGGGGAGGAGGAGGGTGAGGAAGTAGAGAAGGAGGAGAAGGGGGAGGTCTGACGGGAACTCTGGGTGGTGAGGCCTACAGAAGACACCTTCCTGGATACACAAGCATCCCAGTGCAGGAAAGCCGTGTGTGTGTGTGTGTGTGTGTGTGTGTGTGTGTGTGTGTGTGTGTGTGTGTGTGTGTGTGTGTGTGTGTGTGTGTGTGTGTGTGTGTGTGTAAGGATGCATGCACCCCTGCCTGCCACAAGGGGGCAGGTTCACCCCGACTTTGTCTTCCTTGTACTGGAAAAGAGAGAGAAGGAATTGAATAGCTAAGGGCTGTGGCCCATGCTTCCCCAGACCGACCCCCAGTCCTGCAGAGGTGAAGGTTTAGATTCCCCCTCACTCTAAAGTGGGGATTGCTCCCAGGACCCCAACAAATACAAGATAAAAGGGAGGCTTAAGACCTTTCCACAGACATAATGTGCCATCCAGCTAGACACTTTAAATCATCTCTGTAGACTACTTATAACACTTAACCACATGTGCACATTGTGTAAACAGTTGTTGAGAATAATGACAGGACAAAAAACCTGTCATGCTCTATGCATACCTATATAAAGATAAACATATAGCTCAATACTTACATATTTACACATACACACACATATATGTATTTCCTGTGGTGAAGGTATATTGAATCCAATGTATATGCTAAATCCAATGTATATATTTACTATTGCAAAAATATAGCTATAGAAATATGGGTATTTATACTAGATATATAGATATGTCTATATAGGTATATTACACATAAATACATCTATATCTACATACAGATAATACATGTGTCATATATATTCTATACTAATACTATTCACTGTGTCTAATATATATGTTACATAGTAAATGTATATATTATCTGTCTCTACATTTCTACATAGAGAATATCTATAGTCTGTATGTGTTTATGTATACTTTTCTGTGGTAATGGGATTTTAAACTCATGGCCTTATGCATGTTAGGCAAGTACTTTATCCCTTGAGCCACACTCCAGCCCTTTTTTGCTGTAGATTATTATTATTATTATTATTATTATTATTTTGCCAGTCCTGAGGCTTGAATTCAAGGCCTGGGCACTGTCCTTGGTCTTTCTGAAGGCTAGCACTCTACCACTTGAGCCACACCATCACTGCTGGCTTTTTCTGTGTATGTGGTACTGAGAAATCAAACCCAGTGTTTAGTGCATGTTTAGCAAGTGCTCTACCATTAGGCCCTGCTTTCAGCCCCTTGTTTTGTTTTTAAATTGGTAACTTTAAACATCCATTCTTCTAACACCAGTTTCCCCTGACAGGTCTTTTAACATCTTGAGCTAAAGAGCTGAGGGACAGCGCCCAGGCCCAGAGTTCAAGGCCCATGACCAACAAAAAAAAAGAAAGAGAGATAGAGAGATAGAAAGAGAGAGAGAGAGAGAGAGAGAGAGAGAGAGAGAGAGAGAGAGAGAGAGAGAGTCATAAAGTGAGTCTGCTTCTAAGTCTCTGAGCTCATGGTTATTTGAATAATCATGTTAGCAAGCTTTTTGAAAACAATCTGTATAACAACGTTGTAAAGGTGAAAAATCTTTTAAAATATTTACATTATAAGTATGATTTTTAAAAAAGTCTGGAGCTAATTATAAAGTTATTCCCTAATGATATCACGTGGACCCAATAATAAAGCCACAATGATCCTGATTTTACACAATACAGATTTCAGGGTCAAAAGCCACTTTGTAGTGAAATCTCCACTAGCTAATTAAAGTGACTTCTAGAATAAATTGGAATGCTGAAGAATCTGTGGGCAAGTCTAGCAACTCTAAAGGAGATGTGCTGTTATAAACAAAAGGTCTGATTTGAAGGCTGGGAGTTTAGCCTAGTGGTAGAGTGCTTGCCTAGCATGCACGAGAACCCAAGTTCGATTCCTCGGTACCACATACATAGAAAAAAAGCCAGAAATGTTGCTGTGGCTCCAGTGGTAGAGCTCTAATCTTGAGAAAGCCCAAGGACAGTGCTCAGGCCCTGAGCACCAGGACTGGTGGAAAAAAAAAAAAAAAAAAAAAAAGGTCTGATTTGAGTCTGGTGTGGTGGCTCATGTCTGTAATCCTAGCTACTCAGGAGGCTGAGATTGGAGGATCACTGTTCAAAGCCAGCCTGGGCACTAAAGAACGTGAGACTCATATCTCCAATTAACCTTAGAAAATGGGAAGTGGGGCTGGGGCTCACGGGGTAGGGTGGTAGACTTGAGCTGAAGAGCTCAGGGACAGAGCCCAGGCCCAGTTCAAGCCCCAGGATCCATAAACACACACACACACACACACACACACACAAAAGGTCTTAAAATTTGAGTGTAATTTTTGTTGTTTTTTCTTTTTGTGCTGATCCTGGGGCTTGAACTCAGGGCCTGGATGCTGTCCCTGAGCTTTTTTTTTACTCAAGGCTGGCTCTCTACCAATTGAACCACAGCAGCACTTCTGGCTTTTTTGGTGATTAAGTAGAGATAGGAGTCTCACGGACTTTCCTGCCTGGGTTGGCCTCTAGGCTCTTCCCTGAATCTCAGCCTCCTGAATAGCTAGAATGAACCACCAATGCTCAGCTATTAAGTGCAATTACACTGTCTAGTTTAACAGTGGAATTAAAACCATCCCTTCAACTTTATCCGGGACTTCCTTAGTTAACAGAAGTGGGAGTTGGCTAACATACAGACTCAGTATCAGAAAACAGCATTCCTTCAGTGCTGAGGGATACAGCCTTGTCTGTACCGGGCTTCCAGCAAGTAACAATCTGTTCTTTCTGTCTCTTGTCTATATTTTCTTCCATGAATGGGGCAGCTAGGCTGTTTGAGATAGTCTCTTGAGAAAGAGAGAGAGAGAGAGAGAGAGAGAGAGAGAGAGAGAGAGAGAGAGAGAGAGAGAGAGAAAGAGAGAGAGAGAGAGAGAGAGAGAGAGAGAGAGAGATATCATAGTTTGGGACTGGGGGCTGTCACCTGTCGTCCTAGCAACTCAGGAGGCTGAGATCTGAGAATTACAGTTCGAAGCCAGCCTAGGCAGGAAAATCTTTGTTGAAGGGACACGGCCCAGGCCCTAAATTCAAAACCCTGCCCAACACACACACACACACACACACACAGCACAGAGCTATGGCACTAGTGTTGGTAGATTTTACATCCCTGTTGGTATGTGAGCCAGCCTTAGTGAGCCCCTGGACTCATCTGTGTGCAGACTGCAGGCGACAATATTCTCATATCTCTCCCGCGGTGCCAAGCAGCAGCAGTGACGAAGCAGCACCATCAGGTCCTTCTGGAAGTTTCTGTTCAGGAAGCCGTAAAATAGAGGGTTCACACATGTGGAAACCATAGCGACAAAGTGGCACGTTATAAACACCAGGTCGTGGTGGCAGCTCATGAGCGCCTCGTGGTGCCAGTCGAAGATGACGTTGAACACGTTCAAGGGCAGCCAGCAGGCCCCAAAGGTGGCCACGGTGGCCACCAACATGGCATTGACCCTCCTGCTTTCGCTGAACCGGCCCTCCTTCTCCCTCCTGCCCACCTTCCTACTTCTCCTGCGGAGATACAGGACAATCTTCAGGTAGCAGACGAAGATGAAGCCCAGGGGTAGGAAATACTGGAGCAGAAATAAGGTGGTGGAGAAGAGGAGCTGGTTGGTTCTGGAAGGCCAGGTCTCCACACAGGCCACCCAGTGGCCGTCTAGGTCAGCGGGGAGAGAAAGGTTGAGGAAGGGCTCGTCGGTGAGGTGGTAGGCCAGGAACAGGGGCACAGAGAGCAGGAAGGAAAGCGACCACACGAAGACCACACCCCAGTAGGCGTGAGAGACCCCGGGCTTCCAGCCCCGAGGGTTGACAATCAGCTGGTATCTCTCCACGGCAATCAAGACCAGAGAGAATATGGATACGGAGACGGAGACACTCTGCACGTAAGAGGTGAGCCTGCACATGAGATCCCCAAATACCCAGTGGTCCATCAGGGTGTAGGTGACGGTGAAAGGGATGCACAAGACACAGACCGAGATGTCAGAGAGGGACAGATTGGCGATCAGGATGTTCGTGACGCTCTGGGCTTCCCTCTGCTTCTTCACGATGATGACGATGAGAGAGAGGTTCCCCAAAAGGCCCAGGATCAAGACCACGGCATAGGCCGCTAAGAAGAGGAGGAGGACAGCTGAGGAGGGCTGACAGGTCTCAAAGAAGGAAAAGGAGGAGCTGTGGTTGCCCTCTTGGACAGTTCTGTTAGATGCTGGCTGGTTTCTAGAAACTTCCATGGTGTCAGGGCGACCACCTGACTGGAGGGTTTTCTAAGCTTGCCTGATTGACAGGGTGGATTGTTTGAGACTTGAAGTTCCCAGCAAGTGGTCCTTGGGATTAATCTTCCCTGAGGATGAGCTGGATTTCAGGGTTGAACATGCAGGTGTCTTCAGTGTGATCCCGAAATCCTAAAAAAAAAAAAAAAAATTTAAATGGAACTCAGAATATTAATTCAAGTTATCAACCATATGATCAAGCCCCTAGGTGGACTGATATCCCTGGGAGCAGACAAAAAGCCCATGAAGTTCTTATCTCTAGTTCACCCACAAAAGCTGTAAGCAGAGGTGTGTGAGACAAGTGGTAGAGCACCAACCTTGGAGTGGAAAAGCTAAGCAAGAGTGTGAGGCCCTAAAAGAATACATGCCTTCATCTCTTTTTCACTGAGATGAAAGCATGTTTTCGTGCTGGGAGTTTTAGCCCAGTGGTAGAGTGCTTGCCTAGCATGCACAAAGACCCGGTTTCGATTCCCTGGTACCACATACATAGAAAAAAAGGCAGAAATGGTGCTGTGGCTCAAGTGGTAAAGCTCTAGCCTTGAGAAAGCCCAAGAACAGTGCCCAGTCCCTGAGCTCAAGGCCCAGGACTGGCCAAAAAAAAAAAAAAGTTTGCATCAGGCACGGGGCAGCAGAGGGCAGGAGGAGGCACATAATTTTGCTCAGATTAAAGGGACCAGATCAAGAAAGTTATTTGCTAGTGTTAAGTTTTCTTAGAAACCATTTCTCTTGGGCTAGGAAGGTGGCCAAGTGGTAGAGTGCTTGCTTAGCATGCTTAAAAGCCCAGGGTTTGATTCCTCAGTATCACATAAGCAGGAAAAGCCAGAAGTGGTGCTGTGGCTCAAGTGGTAGAGTGCTAGCTTTGAGCAAAAGAAGCTGAGGGACGGTGCCCAGGTCCTGAATTCAAGCCCCAGGCAGGCAAAAACAAAAACAAAAGGCATTTATTTCTCTTGATGGTTCCTCCTCTAAATCTCTTCTCTGAAATGTTGAGGGAAAGAGCGGCTCTGATCCTAGAGTTGAGCAAAGTTGAATACAGCCACCGCTGAGTGGATGTGCTCTGGGCAGGATGCACTCTGCCTTTCTCAGGGCTGAGACTGGCCTCAAAGAAGACATCCCACACAACCCAGAAATGTGAACAAAGGAAATGGAACAAGAGGTATGAAACAAAAGGTACTTTCATTGGCTGTGTTTTGAAGCTCCCTTGGCCAGCTCTCACATTCTCCCTGACTTCAAAACCCCAGCAGACTGTAACTTGGAAAGAAATCACCCAAAGAATGCTTTCTTTGCCTGCAGTGCTGTCATCAACAAACGGTACAATGAACACCATAACGGTGTCACCCCACTGAATAGAAACAGTTGATAAAGACAGGGTAGTTTATAAAGAAAGACTCCAGGGACTTGACTGTGACTCAGATTGGGATGCGGAGCCAAAGAGAAAGAATACCATTTATAAACAGTGGTATTTGACATAAAGGTTTAGAGTCCTGTTAATAGACCTAGAGTTTAATAGATCTAGAGTTCACAGATAGTGGGTGAAAGGAAATTTCAAGTTTGATTTAAGTTCTTTGTGTCTGTGGAAAGGCTAGTGGGCAATAAGTGAGAAAGAGCAAGCTTTGATTGCTACTTAAAGGTCTTCTACCAGATAAGCTTCTTTGGGGGCTGGAAGGGAAAAGCAAAGACAGGGAAGAGCAATAATTGAATAGGCTTTGGAATGCTGGAGTGGACTCTGACATGCCCTGTTTTGTTGCCAAGCAGCTGATTGGTTGGCATGGCCAAGCCACTTCTCTGTGCTTCAGTTTCACATAGTGTGTGTGTGTGTGTGTGTGTGTGTGTGTGTGTGTGTGTGTGTGTGTGTGTGTGTGTGTGTGTGTGCGCGCGCGCGCTGGTACTGCGGCTTGAACTCAAGACCTGAGCACTATCCTTCAGCTTTTTTACTCAAGACTGGCACTGTATCAACTTGAACCCCATCCTTATTTCCAACTTTTTGGGTGGCTGATTGGAGATAGTTTCTTCGATTTGTCTATCCAGGCTGGCTTCAAACCACGAACCTCAGATCTCGGCCTTCTGCACAGCTAGGATTGGAGGCATGAGCCATGGGTATCTGGCTTGGAAATTATTCCTATAGTTGTGTCAAGTTCCCCCTTTCTTGATGATTTGGGCTGTGTTCGTAGTGGGCAGGGAATTACCACCCTGCAAACTTAGGATCTAAAAAACTTTGCTCCTCGGTTGATAAATTTCTCCAGGAACTTAAAGCTCAGAAAAGCCAGAAGAAGGTCGAATGGAATTCATGTCAGAGAAGAACAGGAGCACAGGAGTTCTCTACCGAGCACCTTCAGTACCATTCAGAGGTCAGCGGGAAGATTCCCAAAGAAGGATTTTAAATTGTAACGTGGGATTTGCACTTTCCATATTTGGTAACTATTAAGTGGAAATATTTAAATCCTGCCCATCTTGAAGCAAAATAATGCTAAGCCCTGATTCATAAAAAACATTCTTAGGATACATTTCTGTTTTAGGAAAGTTCACCTCCAATTTGCTTAGCTGGAAAGGACCCAGGGATGCACTATCTCATTTAAAAAGTAACGTTTTGCTCAAAAAGCGTGAGTAGTGAGTGGCAGAGATAGGCAGTCTTCAGCTTCCAGCAGAAACTTACCCAGCCTGTGAAGTGTCTGTCTTGAACTGGACACCTTCAAGTCAATTACATGATTATTTTTTGATAGGTGTGCTTGAACTCAAGCCCTGAGTTTTTTCATACAAAGCTAGCCCTCTACCACTTGAGCCATAGCTCCATTTTCTCCAGGTTTTTGCCAGTTCCAAGCTTGAACTCAGACCTGAGCACTATCTTTGGGCTTTCTCAAGGCTAGAGCTCTACCACTTGGGCCACAATACTGTTTCTGGCTTTTTTCTGTGTATGTGGTATGGAGGAATTGAACCCGGCTCTTCATTCATGATAGGCAAGCACTCTACCACTAGGCCACACTCCTGGCCCCAAGTTTTTTTTTTTATGTTTAATTTTTGGTGATTAATTGGAGATGAGAATCTCACAGCCTCTCCTTCCCTGGGTTGATCTGAACCATGAGCCTTAGATCTCAGCATCCTAGGTGTCGAGGATTTACAGGTGTGAGACACTGGTACCCGGCTATTACATTTTTTTAGACCAGTTCTAGGGCCTGAACGAGGGCCTTAGCACTGTCCTTGGGCTTTCTCAAGGCTAGAGCTCTACCACTTGAGCCACAGCAACACTTCCAGCTTTTTCTATGTATGTGGTACTAAGGAATTGAACCCTGGTCTTCATGCATGCTAGGCAAGCACTCTACCACTAGGCCAAACTCCTGGCCTACATGAATTTTTTTTAATGTATATAATTCTAAAGATGAGAAAAACTCTACCACATTCTGTGTGCATATTTCTTTATCTGAGTATTATGTGTTACTTTTTAAAAAATTTTTCTGGAGTTCATTCCAATAAATACTATTTTGAATGACCAGATACACAGCTTCTGGTTTCTTTTACATTAAAAAAAAACTTCCAGGCCAGACACTGGTGGCTCATGTCTGTCATTCTAGCTACTCAGGAGGCTAAGAGCTGAAGATTGAAGTTCAAAGCCAGCCCAGGCAAGAAAATCCATGAGATTCTTTTTTTTTTTTTTTTTTTTTTGGCCCCCTTCTCTTTCTGGCCCCGCTCGCTCCGGCCCCGCTCGCTCTGGCCCTGCTCCGGCCCCTTCTCGCTCTTGCTTGCTTTCGCTCTCTGTCGCTTGTTGCAGTCTCGTCTCTGCCACTTCCGGCTTGGTTGTGTATGTGGGATACCGAGGAATCGAACCCGGGTCTTTGTGCATGCGAGGCAAGCACTTTAACCGCTAGGCCAAACTCCCGGGCCCTTTTTTTAATTTTTTTTTTTTTTTAAGGTTTAGGACTCACTCTTTTTATTTTTTTTTTTAATTTTTTTTTTTTTGCCAGTCCTGGGCTTGGGCTTAGGGCTTGAGCACTGTCCTTGGACTTTCTCAAGGCTAGCGCTCTACCACTTGAGCCTCAGCACCACTTCCGGCTTTTTTTTTTTTTTTTTATGTATGTGGGGTACTGAGGAATCGAACCCAGGTCTTCGTGCATGCTAGGCAAGCACTCTACCACTAGGCCAAACTCCTGGCCCCCCATGAGATTCTTATCTCCAGTTAACCCCCAGAAAACTGTAAACAGAGCTATTGGCTAAAAGTGGAAGAGTGCTAGATTGGAGCACAAAAAGCTGAGGGACAGCACCTAGTTCCTGAGTTCAAGCTTGAACACAGGCACACCACACACACACACACACACACACACACACACACACACACACACACACACTCACACATTCTCAGTCTCTCTGTCTCTGTCTCTCTCTCCTTGGTTACTTCAGAGAGTCTATGGCCTTTGGTGAAATGAAGTCTAATGTGTACCTTACCCAAGCATTTATGTGAAGGGCAATAAGTAGGTCAGAAGCATGCTGTAAGGCAATACACTCACACACAGGAGCTCTCTGTCGCTTTCCTCAAATCTCTAGTAATACAGATTCTATGGTTTGCTGATGCTGTTAACATCTCCAGCTTAATCTTCTAGAGCTTAGTTATTTTCAGAGGACTTGATCTGGACACCCATTCTGGGCTCTATGTAGAAAAGATTCTTTAATTTCAAGTTTTAAAACAGATTCTAAGCTGGGGCTCATACCTGAAATCCTTAGCTACTTGGGAGGCTGAGATCTAAGGATGGTGGTTCGAAGTCAGCCTGGACAAGAAAGTCCATGAGACTCTTATCACCAATTAACCACCAAAAAGTCAGAAGCAGAGGTATAGTTCAAGTAGTAGAGCCCCAGAGTTAAGTGAAAGAAGCCAAGTGAGAGCACTAGGCCCTAAGTTCAAGTTCCAGGACTGAGACCAAGAAAAAAGCAAACAAACATGGAATATAAGACCTAGTGATTTATATTCATGGTTACATTTTTAGCAGCTGGACCAAGAATAAGACTATTTTCAAAACCATATACAAAGCAATGTTTTCTTGTATATTCACTCATTTGATTGTTAAATAGTCAAAATTATCATTTCTGCTGCATGAAAATAAATGGAAATGGTATTTCTGTAAAGACACATTTGAAAGCTTACTGAAAAAAAGAGTCGTTTAATAAGTAACCACAATGAACACAAGAAATACTGCCTGCTTCCCTCTCAGCCTTATTGGCCTGGCTACTCCACATTATAAAAAGTTTATCACCATTCCACACACACACAAAAAATCAAATTTCCTGTCTATCATTTGGCAATATGCATACTTCTTAAAGTTTGGGGTATGCATTTGACCTATCATCCATTCTTTTGTGAAAGGCATTTTCATTTTCTCTGTTGGAAGTGGAATTTAGAGGTTTCCCTTGAATCTGTCAACTGCTGAGCCCGCAGAAAATGTCAGAAGAGAATATTCACAACATCTTTCCAGAGCTAATCTAAAAAATGGAGCCATCCCAGACTGTCTGTCTTGGTTTGAATTTTCTTTGACAGCTAATGATGGAGTTTTCCTCATTGAGGATATTTGAAGTTTGTTTTTTCTTTTTACTTTTTGAGATTGTTTACAATTCCTAAAATAACAGTATGTAGAATACAACAATAAAGAAGTGCTTAACTCTGCCAATAAAAAGAAGTATGTGAGGCTTTTAAAGTTTATTTACTAACAGATAGATAAGCAAATGCTTAAGTATTCCCTGATTGTGCCAGTACTAATTTGGGGCAATTTCTTTTGATGATTTCCCTACAGTGATGTGTTCTGATCACACAAGCAAGAAGAAAATGGGTATGTGTAGGTTTGAATTCCAATTTTTAATCATTTTCCCATATTTTAAGACTAAAAAATTTTAATACAAAAATGCATATTTGAAAAACATATTTTCCTTCTTTCCTTCCTTCCTTCCTTCCTTCCTTCCTTCCTTCCTTCCTTCCTTCCTTCCCTTTCCTTCTACCTTCCCCTCTCTCTCTCTCATTCCATTTGAGAAGTTGGATTCCCAATCTCTTACCTGTTGGAAATTTCTAGCCCTATCACTATTCTTTTCCTCTTCTGTTTTCTTTTTTCCATTCCTGTAATTATTTTCAAAAGCTTCCCCCCCCCCCCCGCCCCATCTAAGGGAGGCCCAGTAGCCATCTCTCCTCTCCCAGCCCTCCCCTCTTCCTTAGCTTACCTGCACCCTGAACCATCCATGGCTTCCATCTCAGCGTTACTTCACAGCTCTCTCTGGAGCAGAGCAAGATTCTTTGCCTGCAGGAGGGCTGGAGCTCTGGAATCCAGGAACGGAGTTAGAAGGAGGAGTCAAGAATCTTGGCTGTAGCAACATGAGGAGAAGCTGTTTAAGGGATGTTTTCTAAAAAGCCACTTTCATCTTACTGAGATGATGGTGGAGGTCCAGTCAGAACTCCCTCCATTTCTCTCTCTCATGTGTTTGTATGTGGTGTTTATATTTTCTTCTTAACTGTTTAGATTTGCCAATATCAGACATTTGATTTACATATTCCTAGAAAATTATTAGTACATATTCTTAGAGTAGTTACTATGAAAAGATTAAAAGTGGGTTTTATTCAAGATTTTGTTATAATTTATGAGATTAGTAAATGCTTTTTTTTTTTTGCCAGTCCTGGGCTTGAACTCAGGGTCTGAGCACTGTCCTTAGACTTTCGCAAGGATAGCACTCTGCCACTTGAGCCTCAGCACCTCTTTCGGCTTTTTTCTATGTATGTGGTACCAAGGAATCGAACCCAGGTCTTCGTGCATGCTAGGCAAGCACTCCACCACTAGGCCAAACTCCCGGTCCCTAGTAAATGCATTTTAAGTTTTGTTTTTAGTATCAGTCCTGGGGCTTGAACTCAGAGTCTGGGTATCCGACCTTAACTTTTTCACTCAAGGCTGGTGCTCTACCCCTTGAACCACACTTCTACTTCTGGCTTTCTGTTAATAGAAGTTAAGAGCCTTACAGACTTTTCTGCCTAGGTTGGCTCTGAACCAGGATCCTCAGAGATCAGCCTCCTGAGTAGTTAGGGTTACAGGCAGGAGCTACTACTGCTGCCTGGCTTTTTTTTTTTTTTTTTTAGTTTTAGGGTTTTTTTTTTAAATTGTTATTATAAAGGGGTTTCAGTTAAGAGGTTCAAAGTCAGTACAGGCATAAAGTCTGTAGGAGTCTTATCTCTCTACTGAACCACCAAAAGCCAGAAATGAACTATGGCTCAAATAGTAGAGCTCTATCCTTGAGCAAAAAACAAAGTTCAGGGAGAGTGCTCATTCCCTAAACTCAAGTCCCAGGGCCAGTGCACACACCCTCACACAGTCACACACATACACACGCACACAAAGCATGTGATAATTTCTAGGGTAACATTTTTTTGTGTGTGCCAGTCCTGGGGCTTGAATTCAAGGCCTGGGCACTGTCCCTGAGATTCTTTTGCTCAAGGCTAGCATTCTACCATTTGAGCCACAGTGCCACTTGTAGCTTTTTTCTGGTCATGTGGTACTGAGGAATAGAGCCCAGGATTTCATGCTCTAACACTGAGCCACATTCCCAACAAAACAACAACAACAAAATGCTGGATGTTGCTGGCTCACACCCCCATAATCCTAGCTATCTAGGAGACTAGGAGATAGGGTCACTGTTCAAAGCTGGCCCAGCCTGGAGTTTGGCGTGGTGGTAGAGTCCTTGCCTACCACGAACGAAGACCCAGATTCGATTCTTTGGTACCACATATACATAGGGGGGGAAAAATCCAGAAATGGTACTGTGGCACAAGTGGTAAAGCTCTAGCGTTGAAAAAGCCCAAGGATAGTGCTGAGGCCCTGAGTTTAAGCCCCAGGAGTGGCAAAAAAGAAAAAAAGAAAAAGGCTAGTCTAGGCAGGAAAGTCTGACACTCTTATCTTCAATTAACCACCAAGATGCCAAAAGTAGAACTGTTTTAAGTGGTAGAGTGCAAGCCTTGAGTGGAAAAAGCTCAAGGACAGTGACAGAACCCTGAGTTCAAGTTTCAGGATGGCACCTAAATAAATAAATAAGGTTCATTTTTAAATTCAAACAGGCTTTGGTTTGAACAATCCTGGGGAGCAGGATTTCTCAAAATATAATGAAAAGACTTTCTCTTCTTTAAAAATATTTAAGAATTCTTTGCTCTTTCCTGCCATCTGGTGGCATGTGGGTTGAACACTACATTCGGAAGAAATTAGAAATCTAGCTTAAAAAAAAAAATTACTTGCTAAACAGGGGTGACATATGGTTGTGTGGATTTGTGATTCCAAACTTTGCAACTCCTGACGCACAAGAATAGGATTTTGTGTTACTTTCTGAGCTCTCTTCCCTCTCTTTACTTCCACTCCTGCTTTTAACATCTGGCATGTTTTTACCCTCATCACTAGTGCTAAGTACACTGAGGAAACGAAGTTGAAGATTTTCTTTCAGCATATTTCTTAATTAAATCAATGTTTACTCTACCACCGTATACAAATATGGGATCTCCTTCTGTTCCCATCTGGGCAGGGTCTCCTCTTTTATCTCTGTAGCCTTGTGGTAGGCAGACTAATGATGTCTTTTCCCAGAGATATTGCTGTTGTAATCGCCAGGACCTAAAAATAGGTTACTACTTCATTGGTTGTACACGTGATATAAAACTACAATATAAACTGGGCGCTGGTGGCTCATTCTTGTAATCTTAGCTACTCAGGAGGCTGAGATCTGAGGATCACGGTTCAAAGCTAGCCCAGGCAGGAAAGTCCAAGAGACTTATGTCTCTAACCATCAGAAAATGGGAAGTGGTGCTGTGGCTCAAGTGGTAGAGTGCTAGCCTTGAGCAAAAAGCTCAGGGACAACACCCAGGCCCAGAGTATAAGCAGGGCTGGCAAAACAAAAATCAGAAACAAAAACCTTTTGCCAGGCTGGCCTCAAATTACACTAATTTCAGCTTCCTGGGTAGCTAGGATTGCAGTCAGGTACCACAATGTCTGGCTCAGAGTTTAAGTATTTTTTTTTAAATAGGAATTGAATGTTCATTATGTGAGAAGTGCTCTGCAGCCCCGGTGGTGGAAAGATTAATTAGGGAGGGGAACTGACAAGAATGCTGAAAAATGTGTGAGGTTGACAGCACTTACTGTAGCCAGTGAGCTCAGAGGACTGATGGACTTTTGAGGTTCTGTGTCCTAGAAATCCTACTCAGTATTTACTGGAAATCTCACGCCTTAAATCTCTTGCTCTTAGAAGCAATTTGTGTGTGTGTGTGTGGAGGGGTTATGGGACTTGAACTCAGCCTGGGCACTGTCCCTGAGCTCTTCAGCTCAAGGCTACCACCCTACCCTAGAGCCAAGCCCCACTTCCAGTTAACTGAAGATAAGTCTCAAGTTCTTTTGTACCTGAGCTGGCTTTGAAGGGCAATCCTCAAATCTCAGCCTCCTCAGCAGGTAGGATTACGGGTGTGAGCCACCACACCCAGCTTTAGAAGCAATTCTTTCTCCACTCCTGCCTAGGTCTCAGGGTCTGCCATTGTTTCTTTGGAGGTGCATGGGCTTTAGTCAGGTAGCTTACTAACACGGGGATGAAATGCTTGAGACAATCTACTTGGAAGGAGAAGGCTTATTGTGGTTCTTCATTTCAGAGATTTCAGCCAATGCCTGATTGGCTCTGCCCTCTTTGGGCAGGTGATGATCTGTAGCATCTTGGGAGTTTGTGATCAAGCAAAGATGCTTTCTGAATGGTGGCCAGAAAAAAGAGGGAAGGTTCACAGTTCTAATAAACTTGTGTGCACATGTGGGTCTGCGTGCTGATCCTGGGGCTTGAATTTGGGGCCTGGATACTGTCACTGAGCTTTCTGTTGTTTTTCAAGGCTGGTGCTCTACCACTTGAGCCACAGCTCTGGGTTTTTTGGGTTTGGGTGGTGCCCAGACTGGCTTCCCACTGTGCTTCTTGGATCTTAGCCTCCTGAGTAGCTGCCAAGCCACATGCTCCAGTGAGTTAACTTCTGGTAAGCATCCTCTTAAAAGGTGCTACCGCCTTCCCTCAGCAATACTGGTGGGGGCCATACCTTTAACAGTGGCCTGTGGGAGACATTTAAGATCCAACACATGGCCACCTGGACTTCATAGCTTACTCTGAAAGGACTGTGCTCTCTAGTGGTGAGATCAGGGGGCTGAAATTCAAAGGCAGTCCCCCCCCCCCCACTAAATCAGTGAGCGCAAGACCTCGAATTCAAGGTATTGACAACCCTCATCCCCACTCACCCACCATGTACCCCCCCCCACACACACCACATGACTATGGGGGAAGCACCTGATCTCCAAGACCAAGTTATAAAAAGCACCATGGTTTCCACTGCTCTCTTGCCACTTAAATTGCTCTCAGGGGAACTGAGTGCCACTCCAGTGTGTCTCTGTGGAGAGGGCCACATGGCAAGAAGTTGATGCCAACTGCCAAAAGCCACATGAGGGAGCTGTCCCAAAGCAGATTTTCCACACAGCTGACATCCCAATGAGTTCAACAGACAGAAGCAAACTCAGCGACACCATTCCCAGATTTCTGATACAGAAACTAGAAGCTTAAAGTAAGCCATTCTAAACTACTAAGATGGGGAAGAGGGAAGGATAGGGTGTTGTAGGTAACTAGTCCAGATTTGTTTGCAACCTAGAAATGGTGTTCCTTTGTAATACTTAGAAATGCAGGAGCTGGCTGGGTACCGGTGGCTCATGCTTGGAATCCTAGCTGCTCAGGAGGCTGAGATCTGAGGATTACAAGTTTGAATTCACTCATCTCCACTTAAACCACACAAAAAAGGAAGAAGCATGACTCAAGTGGTAGAACACTAACCTTGAGGCAAAAAAAAAAAAAAAGTTCAGGGACAGTGTGCTCAGGTCCTGAGTTCAAGCCCCAAGATGAACGTGCATGCGCACACACACACACACACACACTGCACAAGATGGAAAATAGTTTTAAAAAAAGTCTTGAAGAGTCTTCTAGAAAAAATGGCCTGGCTTTCCAGGACACAGTGAGTAAAACTACAAACAGAAGAAAAATGTGAATGGAAACTTCAGGAAGGAAGGAGACCCTTTGTATGGAGGGACAGGAAGCTCCGCAAAGCTGCCACCTGCTTTCATGTGGTAGGTAAGAAAAACTCAGAAAGAACTGGCTACTTGGCTATGGAAATTTCCAGAAAGGAGGTTAAAGATACTGTCTTTTTCATCTTGCTGCTAATACTCCACTGCAAGAGAACAGAAGGTAGACTAACAATGGATGCTTGGACACCAAAGTCTGCATCGGTCTTAACACTTTTCAGCCCCTACAAAGCAAGCCATGAGGAAAAAAAAAAAAAATTAAAAATTGATTTCAAGCCCGGTGTGGTTGCTCACCCTAGCTGAGATCTGAGGATCAAGGTTCAAAACCAGCCCGGGACAAAAGGACTTAAGACTCATCTCCAATTAACCTCTAGAAAAGGGAATTGGGTAGGGCAGTAACCTTGAGCTGAAGAGCTCAGGGACGGCGCCCAAGCCAAGTTCAAGCCCCATGACCCACAAAAAAAAATTGACTTTACTCTCAGCTTGAACCATATTTTGTGGGAGTTTGTTTTCTAGTGCTAATACTGAGGTTTGAACTCAGATCAGGGCCTTGTGTAATTTGGCTTTTTAGCTTAAGGCTGGCACTCTACCACTCGAGCCACACCTGCCCTTGCCCTGAAATGTTTGTTAAAGTGTGGTCTCTCTGATCTAGGGTTGTGTGTTCCAGGCAGTGGCCCTGTACAAATAACTCCATAACTCCATCATCTCGAGCATATGTAACCGCTCATCTGCTCCCTTGCCTTCTCTAAGCCAGCTCCATTTCTTGGATTTCCTTTTTTTTTTTTTTTTTTTGTGAATCATGGTACTCAAACTGGGCCTGGGTGTTGTCCCTGAGCCCTTCAGCTCAAGGCTACCGCCCTACCCTTGAGCCAAGTCCCAATTCCCATAGCCTCCAGCTAGGTCCCTTTGTGCCAGGGCTGACTTTGAACCTTGATCCTCAGATCTCAGCCTCCTGAGTAGCTAAGACTACAGGCTTGAGCCACCGCACCGGGCTTTTCTACTTTTCCTGTGCTAACATCGGAAGCTCCTACGTCTCACTGAATGCTTCTTTTCCTCCCTCTTTATTACTTAAATCCTAACAACTCAAAGTGATTTTTAGAACATACTCGTCCTTTTTTTCCACCCATGGCCCTTACCACTGTCCAGTCGCCATGTGTGTTCGGTGGTACTGCGAATTGAACCCAGGGCGCCATCTGCGCTGTGTCCTGCCGCTGAACTTTTCTGAAACGTGAGATCTGGGTTGCCTACGCTGGTTTCAGATTCCTGGGCATGAGGGAACCTGGTGGGGAGCACGGCTGTGCCTGCGTGCCGTGACCGACGGGGTTTTCTCTGCCCCTACTCTAGAGGGACGCCAGGACAGGTTGCCGGGCATCGTATTTATGCTGGGGGACGCTGTGGTCGGGGCCCCGACCTTACTTCCATTTTCTATCCTCCGTCCATCTCCCCGGCTGGCAGCTCTGGAGTGCGGGCCCGCGAACGCGGCTGCGGCGAGGGCGAGGGTGAGGGTGAGGGCGGGGGTGTGTGTGTGGGGGGGGGGGACGCGGCCCGGGCCAGGCCTTACCCCACTCCCCCGGCGGGGTCCCCCGGGGCCGGGCCAGGCCTCACCCCCCACCGAAGGCCACGGCGGGGTCCCCCGGCGCCGGGGCCCGAGCCTCGCCCCGGCACGTGACTGCCGCGGCCGTGCCCTCAGCGCGGGGCCGGGCCGACGGTTAATAACCGCCTCCCCTCGGGCCCCGGCGCCCGGGCCGCGGCGGGTAGAGCCAGGTCCCCCCTCCCGGCCCCAACAGTTGAGGTTTCAAAAAGCCCGCGCGGGACGAACGCCCCCCCTCCCCAGCCGCCCCGCCCCGCCGGGGCCGCCGCGTCCGTTGGGAACGGCCTCCGGCGCGACCCCCGCCCGCACGCCCGCTCCCGCCCCCGCCCAGGCCCCGGGGGCGGCCCGCGGCCTCCGCACGCCAGGCCGGCCGGCCGGGCACGCGCACGCCCGCTCGCGCGCGCCCGGGGAGCGCGCCCGTCCGGCGGCCGCGGCCAGGCGGAAGTGCGCGCGAGAGGACGGCGCGGATTGGCCGAGCCCGCACGTCTCTCAAGGGGGTGGCGCGAACGCCGCGGCGGAGAGGGGCGAGGTGCAGGAAGGGGGAGGTGGCGCCCTCGGTGGGAACAGCCGCGGGGCGGGATAGGAATCTCGGAGCCGCGGGGGGAGAGGCGAGGAGAACACGCCCGTCGGGACGTCCCGGGAACGGCCGACAGTGACAACTGAGCCGGTAGGCGCGGGGCGGCGGGAGAGGGGAAGTGGGGGGCGGGGGGGGAAGGCGAGCGACTGCTCGCGGAGGGCGGGGAGCCCGGGAGCGAGAGCGGCCTGGCGGCGGCGGCGGCGGAAGGAGGGGGGGAGGGCGGGGCTGGGGCGGGACTAAGCGGAGCGCGAGGCGGCGATTGGCCGGCGGCGCCCGGGCCGCCGTGCGTCGCTGGTGACGCACGCCTCGGGGAGGGTGCGCGCGCCTTCAGCGGCCTCTTTGTGTGGTGCCCAGATAGGGGAGCGGAGGTGGCGGCCGCGGCGGCCTCGCTCGTCTCCCGGTCTCCCGGGCTCGCCCTCTAAGCCGGCGCCTCACCCCTTCCCTTCCCCCCTCTCCTTCCTTCCTTCCTTCCCTCCCCTTCCCTTCCTCCCTCCCTCCGGCAGCGGCGGCTCGGCGGCCCTTCCTCTCTTCCCCCCCCCCCCCGCCCCGTCCCGGTCCCTCACCCCACCGCCACCCCCCACCCCCCCGTCCCCGGCAACGGCTGGGCCGCGGGCGGCGTCCGGGGCCTGAGCCCGCCATCACGGCGACGACGACGACGACGGCGACGACGGCGGCCAAGGCGCGGGGCGCGCAGGGCGGGGGCAAGGCCCGGGCGGTGGAGATGGAGAACTCGCAGCTGTGCAAGCTGTTCATCGGCGGGCTGAACGTGCAGACGAGCGAGTCGGGGCTGCGCGGCCACTTCGAGGCGTTCGGCACGCTGACGGACTGCGTGGTGGTGGTGAACCCGCAGACGAAGCGCTCGCGCTGCTTCGGCTTCGTCACCTACTCCAACGTGGAGGAGGCGGACGCCGCCATGGCCGCGTCGCCGCACGCGGTGGACGGCAACACGGTGGAGCTGAAGCGGGCCGTGTCGCGCGAGGATTCGGCGCGGCCCGGCGCGCACGCCAAGGTGAAGAAGCTGTTCGTGGGCGGGCTCAAGGGCGACGTGGCGGAGGGCGACCTGGTGGAGCACTTCTCGCAGTTCGGGGCGGTGGAGAAGGCGGAGATCATCGCCGACAAGCAGTCGGGCAAGAAGCGCGGCTTCGGCTTCGTGTACTTCCAGAGCCACGACGCGGCCGACAAGGCGGCGGTGGTCAAGTTCCACCCGATCCAGGGCCACCGCGTGGAGGTGAAGAAGGCCGTGCCCAAGGAGGACATCCACGCGGGCGGCGGCGGCGGCGGCGGCGCGCGGGCGGCGCGGGGCGGCCGGGGTCGGGGCCGCGGCGGGGGGCGCGACCAGAACGGCCTGGCCAAGGGCGGCGGCGGCGGCGGCGGCGGCGGCTACAACAGCTACGGCGGCTACGGGGGCTACGGCGGCTACGGCGGCGGCGGCGGCGGCTCGGCCTACGGCGGCAACGACTACGGCAACGGCTTCGGCGGCTTCGGCTCGTACAGCCAGCACCAGTCGTCGTACGGGCCCATGAAGAGCGGCGGCGGCGGCGGCGGCAGCTGGGGCGGCCGCAGCAACAGCGGACCTTACCGGGGCGGCTACGGCGGCGGCGGCGGCGGCGGCTACGGCGGCGGCTCGTTCTAGAGGGCGGGGCCCGGCGCGAGCGGGTCGGGGAGCGCCCGGAGCGGGGCCCCCCTCGCCCTCCCCTCCCTGCCCCCCCCAGCCCCCCGCCCCGCCCCGCCTCGCAGACGGACTCGGCCCCACGCGCACACTTTTGTGTTACAGTCATCGATGGACTCTATTTTTTTATTATTCCTTGGACCTTGGTCGTTTTTATACTAGCAAAAAAGAAAAAAAGAAATGTCCTCGTTTTCATTGGTGGTTCTTTTTTTTTTTTTTTCCGGGTAGGGGGAGGGCGGGCGTGAACTTGCTGATTCTGTAGCAAAGCCGGGGTGGGGGTGGGGCGGGGGTAGTTTACTTTGTTGTAAGGACTTGATACCTGGCTACGGCGTTTTCTATGAAACCTACTGGGATCCCATGCCTGAAAAATTTGGAAAGCATATGTACAAAAATCATTTTTACGTTTTATTTTTAATAAATCATTGTGTTTGACCGTACATGTCTAACATTTTTTTTTTTTCTAGGATCCATTCCATACCGTTTGAAGGGATGTTAGTTTAGGAAAAAGAATGTGCTTTTCCCCCTCACCCCCCCATGTTCATTCTCGGTGTGTGCTTTGAGAAACTGGAGGGAAAGAAATGTTATTTTTCCCATTACCCTGCTAGCTACATGTTAACTTTTTTTTTTTTAAGTCCCT
This sequence comes from Megascapheus bottae, assembly GCF_031878675.1. Classification (NCBI taxonomy): domain Eukaryota; kingdom Metazoa; phylum Chordata; class Mammalia; order Rodentia; family Geomyidae; genus Megascapheus; species Megascapheus bottae. Next base: position 2,354,065 of record NC_143546.1, read on the forward strand.
TACAGGCAAAACTTTTGAAATGGTGGATGTGGCTTTTTAAAATTTTTGTTTTGTAAAGTTTGTACATCCCATCTCCTGAGCGGTTTGCTTATCTCATGACATGGTTGGTCCCTTCTTTCTACGAGAATTTACTTCAAAGTATGTATTGTGTGGTTTTAAAAGAAATCGTTTGTGTTAAGCATGTGTTTTCATTCATATAAACTGTTTAAAAGTTTTCAGATGGCCTCGTTTCATCTCTCTTACCGTTTTGTCTGTAATGAGTGGTTTAAAAAGGGGTATGTTTTTACCCTTGCTAAATGCATTTTTGTATTTTCAGAGCAAGTTTAAAGCGTTTTTTTTTTTTTTTCCTTTCTTACATCTGAACTGTTGTCCTCATGAAAAAAAATCCTCTTACCGTTGTAGCACCATCTACTGGCAGAATGGCAGGATAGCTACGGGACAATTCAAGACACTTGTCTGGGACAATTGCATCAGATTTAGAAGTTTTGCCATCCAAAGTCGGTGCAAACTTGGAATTTACACGTTTCCTTGTAACCGAGACGGTCTTCCGCAGGAATGTAGTTTGGTGACCAGTCCCTTTCACAGTTTCCCTTTTTCTCCGTGAGGTCTGGAAATGTAAACTGCTATGCATAGCTTGGGCAGTTGCCCCAGATTGCTATGACGGTTAATGAACCAGCTATGTGTACTGGTATTTTAGGTGCAAGTTGTAAAGCAAATTATCTGTGTATTCTGCTTGGTTAACATGTATATTTGTAGCCCTTTCCTGCGATAGAATTCAAGTTGTTTATATTAAAAAAAGACATAATAGGAAAAAATTGCCTTCCTGGATAGAAATATAGTATAGCAACGTTTATGAATATCACAAATAAAGAATTCAATTCTTTACATGATTGAGTCAGAGTATGTATGATCTGGTGGGGTGGATTCAACATACCCGTTAGTCCTAGTATAATCGATTTAATATTGTAAGTTTTTTAATGTTAAAGGCCAGATCTATACTAAGAAGGTGTCTGAAACGGACATCAACTGGATTTTTAAAGTAAAGCATATTTAATACTGACTTCCCAGTGCTCTCTCCCCCCAGTCACTATGTAATCTCCACGAGATCTAATTCTTGCCAAGGTCTTTTTCTAAACTGCCAAGGCTCTCCTTTTGTGGGGATAAAAAGTTTGTGGATGCCAGGGGAGGTTGTGGCTGCTCTGTTATTTTGGACAAAAGGATAGCTGATACTTGGTTCAGATGCTCCAATATACCTCAAAGCAGATAGGACAGATTCTGCACATTGTGTGAATGTAGTTGTTGAACTTCCCAAACTGCTGCTTTTTTCTTTCTTTTTTTTTTTTTTTTAAGTCAAGCTACACCTGAATTATGATTTGGTTCAGCCATTTTTTTTGGGGGGGGGTCGGGGGTGTTCTCTAGGATAGGTTCAAGTTTTATATTCTTGATTTTGGTGGGAAATTTTTGTAGTCGGCAATAGTTCAGTTTCTGGGAGATTTTAGTCTAAAGCTGTTTTTGTTTTTAACTTGACGTAGTGACAAAATGGTGCTCAGTGAATGATGTAGAAGAGTTTCTTAATCAGGAAAGCGGCCTACTGTGGAGGTAATGGTATATTCTCTATCCCCTTTGGCATTTAGGGGAATTGCATGCTGGTTTGGGGTTTTTCTGCACCTCTTTTCTGGTGCACCTGAGGGTTGGGAGGTGGCATTGTTTTTTTTTTATGTCATACTTGGCCTGGAGGTGTTTTAAGTGGTGGTGGTGGGGGGGGGGGGCTGCTGCTGCTTTTAGTTATTTTTTTTTCCTCTATTGACATTAATTACATAATCATTTTTACATTCACACTGATAAGGACGGTCAGTCTGATTTACAAAGATTTACAAAACTTACAAATAATGGAAAGTTTGACCCAAGAGAATCTGACCATTATTCAAATTTAACAAGAGCAAGGAGGGAGTGGTCCCTTTAGTTTTGGATATGACTTTTTTTTTTTTTTTGCCAGTCCTAGGCCTTGAACTCAGGGCCCAAACACTGTCCTTGGGCTTTCCTCAAGGCCAGTGCTCCACCACTTGAGCCACAGCACCATTTCCAGCATTTTCTCTGTATGTGGTACTGAGGAACAGAACCCAGGGCTGCATGCATGCTAGGTGAGCCCTCTACCACTAGGCTGTGCTCCCAGCCCCTTTTGTCCATTTTAAAAAGTCATTAAAACTGGGAATGTGGCTTAGTGGTAGAGTGCTTGCCTAGCATGCATGAAGCCTTGGGTTTGATTCCTCAGTATCATAACCAGAAAAAGCTAGAAGTAGCCCTGTGGCTCAAGTGGTAGAGTGCCAGCCTTGAGCACAGAGAGGCTCAGGAACAACAGTGCCCAGGCACTGAGTTCAAGCCTCTCAATTAGAAAAAAAAAAAGAAAAATCTGGTAAAAATTCCCATGCCGGATAACCTATGTTTATAATTGGTCCTTTTCTAGATAGATATGGATATAGATACATAAAGATAGATATATAAAGACATTGGTTTTGTGTATATGTGTGTATGTATGCATATCTCTTTTAAAGTATATGAATACATGTATATGCATGTGTATGTATATACATATAGTATACAAATTATATATACACAGTATATTTTTACATCAGACATTTTCTACCCCATTATAAATAACTTCATATGACCATATTCTAGATGCACCACAATTTATTAATTAGCATATTTTCAGCTTCTGGTTATAATTTAAAACTTTTTCTTTTGTTTTTGCCAGTGTGGTGGGGAGGGGGGTGCGGCTTGAACTCAGGGCCTGGGCAGTGTACTTGAGCCTCTTTTGCTCAAGGCTAGCACTCTACCACATAAGCCACAGCACCAGTTCTGGCTTTTTCTGTGTATGTGATACCAAGAATCTAACCCAGGGCTTCGTGCATGCTAGGCGAGCACTGTACCCCTAGGCCACACTCTAGGCCCCAAAGCCATTCTTTATACTGGTGTTCAGGGAATCTGTGCGATCTCCCCAATAATTGAATTGGTACATCATCTGTAATTGTAATTTTCCAGCGTTGCTTTCTTCCTCCCTCATGCTTTGCCTTTTTATTTATTTAATGAGACTTGACAAAAAGATATGTAACATGTCTCCGTTATAGACATGCCTTAATGCTAACTTACTTTCTGAAGGCACTATTATATACATTGAGGTTGGGGATTACTTTATATCAGGTAAATTAACCATTTGCTCTTTTCTGGCTTATTTCACCTAAAATCTATGATGGGGTATTTGAGTTGTTGTATGTTAATAGAGGTTTTTCTTTGCAGAAATTTCCTTTAATTGAATATCTTGAATGTTTTCCAAACACTTTATCAAGAAGCTCTAAAGAACTTGGGGGAAAACAGCGGACTGGCAAGAGTTTGCTCTCAGCAGAACAATGCCAACATTTGTGGGCAACGCCAAACAATTGCATTCCCCAATTGAAATGCGTTCAGTTTTGCCCCTTTATCTTGGTAAGTAAGTCAACTTAACTTTCCACACTACTTAATTGCCTGGGTCCTTTTGATTCTGGTCATGATTTTCTTTAGTTGCACTTGATGATTAGTCAATAACAGCCTTCATAAGGAACCTCAGATAGATTGGTTCTTACAATGCATGTAACAAACCTCTGCTTTCAAGGTCTCACAGTTTAGTAATTAGGAGTCAGATAGGAAGGATTAGCAGTGACTGGGTCAAGGTGAAGATTCTGGGTAAACTTGGACATTGGCTTTGCGGGTTGAAGCATCTTACAGCGTTTTCCTCCGATCACTAGTCCACAGATCTTACAGAATGCCAGCTGTTTCCATTGTATTAGTTTGCTTTATGTTGTGATATATCCCCGAACAAAAAAACCAACTGTGGGAGGCAGAATTTAAAAGTATTCAGTTGTGGGGCCGGGAGTTTGGCCTAGTGGTTGAGTGCTTGCCTAGCATGCACGAAGACCTGGGTTCGATTCCTTGGTGCCACATACATAGAAGTAAGCCAGAAGTAGTGCTGAGACTCAAGTGGTAGAGCTCTAGCCTTGAGAAAGTCCAAGGACAGTGCTCAGGCCCTGAGCTCAAGCCCAGGACTGGCAAAAAAAAAAAAAAAAAGTATTCAGTTGTGGAAAAACAAGTCAGTTGAGCTCTAAAAAGTCCCTCTTCATTAAGCTGCCCTTGGCAATGTGTACCTGTCTTCCATGTCATCTCCCTTTGTTGACTTGGTAATGGCATAGGAAATAATTTTCACAGTGGTTAAATCCGCTTGGGATGAAAACGAAATGGAAGTGGCTGTAATGGAAAGGTTATTTAGGCCCTCAACTGCATTTGTAAAGAAAAGTTAACCATTGTAAGATTTGGGGGCGGGGAGTGGGGGAGTGAAACAGTTGAAGAGTAATAAATGGGCATGAATTATTAGCCCCAAATTGAATTTGAATTTAGCATATCATGGGGGATCTTGACGCTTTAATTTAGTCTCTTACTAAATATATGTGGAGGATTTTATTTTGCAACTTGAACTTTTCTTATGAAAGAGAGGCCCAGATCTAGTTTGGACAAATTGGACAAATTAGTCTCTGACACTGGCATAGCTTTTGAGTGAGTGTCATATTTTTACAGAATATGAATTTAAGTGCTACAAGATAAGACGTTTATAATAGTAATCTTTTGAAAGCATGTAAAAGTTGCTTATTTAAAAGGGAATTTTGAAGTAAGGAGGCTAGAGAGGGCAGATAAAACTGTACTGTAGCTAGCTTTTCCAGCCACTTATTAAAATTTTTACTTGAGTGTAGATGATTTCAGTCTTCAGAGGGACAGGACTCAGGATGGAGCTTTTGCCAGCATTGTTGTTCTAAGCTCCCTTCTCTCCTCAGGCTCGTTGGTTCTAACTACTTTGTAGACAAAGAAAGTCATCATTTCATGCCGCAGAACTTGGTGGCATGAACTTTGCCATGTAAAAGCAGTTTGTGTATCTGCTGGCACGGCCACTGTTTTCATCAGGCGTTGGTTGAGTGAGTACCTTCTCTGGGCAGAGCCACTTCCAGGACTGACAGGCTAGTGTGACAGCCGTGGCTCTTGTCCTCCTGTCATTTGCCTTCTGTTTGGAAATGAGTTTCTTTTGAGATGATGAGATCTTTTACTTTTTAGCCTTAGGGTGCCATCTCAGATGGTTTACATGATTCAAACAAATTGGAGTTAGTCCTGCTGTCCTTTCATAGACAATTTCTGATTAAAGTTGAGACTCTTGGTCTGATATTCTATGAAAGGTGTTTGTTTATCTTCAGGTTTTTTTTTTTTTTTTTTGGCTGGTCCTGGGGCTTGAACTTAGGGCCTGTGTACTGTCCTCGGGCTTTCTCAAGGCTAGCCGCTTGAGCCACAGCACCATTTCTGCCTTTTGTGTGTGTACGTGGTACTGAGGAATCGAACCCAGGGCTTTGTGCATGCCAGGCAAACACTCTAGGCCACGCTCAAGTCCCCCTTGATGTTTTTTGTTTTGTTTTGTTTTTGTTGGTTGTGGGGCTTGAACTCTGGGCCTGGGTGCCGTCCCTGAGCTCTTCAGCTCAGGGCTAGTGCTCTACTACGTGGAGCCATAACGCCAGTTCTGGTTTTCTGGTGGTTAATTGGAGAAGAGAGTCTCATGAACTTTCCTGCCCAGGCTGGCTTTGAACCTCGACCCTCAGATCTCAGCCTCCTGAGTAGCTAAGATGACAGGTGTGAGCTACTGGTGCCAACTATCTTCAGTGTTGACGTTACAAATACATTGTGCCTCAGAGTAAGGTTCACAAGGATTGTATAAACAGCTTAGTTTCTGGTAGACAAGTATGTTAATATTATGACTCCTGATAGATTGTGGCTGACTATGGAAAGGTATCATTTATTTCACTTGCACCCCAGCCACACTATATTTACACAGGTAATGAGATAACAACTGCCTGTGTCTTATCCACTCTTCTCTGTGTCCATACAGCACTGCTAGGAACCAAGACCTGGTCTTCAATCAGGCTTTAACTCTTTACCTGCAGGACCAGCTTAAATGCAGGGCCCTTATATCTCTGGTACTTAACTCTCTAGCAAGAGAGAGTTATATTAGCCATCAGTACAGCTTGAAGTCTCTGTTACCACAAGGAATGTGTGACTAAAATAATGTGCGTTTAGAGGAGAGGTGACTTCTAGGTAGCAAGAAAATTCAAAATATTATAGAGGATTTCAGCTTAGAGGACGAGAAGGTGGGAGAAGGGCTTTTGAGGATGAGGCATGGGTCTAGCATGGAGTAGCACTGAAACACCACCCCCATTTACAGATGATCTCACTGGGGGAACAGGATGGGACTTATGGGTAGGATACTTGCTTGGCAGGTATGAAACTCTGGCTTGATCTCCACAGCCACAGAACCAAAACACAGATGTTCCCCTTGGCTCTATTCGTTCACCCTCCACGGAGAAGACAGCTTGTGGCTCATCTCAGAAAGGTTAAGCAGTCTTCCCCAGGCCACCCAGCTGGGGAAATAATAGAGCTGGCAGTGAAGAGCCAAGTCAGACTGTGATTCCCACAGGTTTACTCTCAGCACTAAACACCAGCTTCCAAGTAGCAGTGGCAGAATTATATTGAGATGATACGCTAAGGATAAGGGAGGGAGGTCATGAGAAACACATGGGGTTGTAGTCCTGAGCACTCTGAGCAGAAGGCTAGAAAAATGTAGGCAGTGGAAGTCACTAAAGGTCTCTGAGCAAGAGCTCTAGTTGTAGTGAATCCAGGATGGTTCTTCTAGTAGTACCGAGTAAGATTGAGGGTCAGCGGGCAAAATTTCAGGTGGACAGGGCACCTGATGTTAACCAGACCACGGAGAGAATAGGAGCATGAACAGAAATGGCTCCAGAAAACAGACCTAAGGAGTCAAGGGCAAGTTGGGACAGTATCGCTATAGAGTGGCTGAGGTGGAGCCAGTATCACTCTGGCAGAGAGGAGGGTGGAGGAGCAACCCGGGGCTGAGCATGCTGGTCTCCACACAGAAGGCAGGGGAGGGGGTCTTGCATTGTAAGGCTGCTCTGGTCTCTGTGCCTTTGGGACAGCTGCTTTAGGAGGAAAGCAATTAGAAAATGGTTGGTTTGCTGAAAACATATAAGACCCCAAATCCAGTTCTACCATGGTTATATACACAGCCATATGTTTGTTGCTGTTGTTTGAGGAGGGGTGGTTTTTGGACCGAATGAATTCAGGGCCTGGGTGCTGTCCTTGAGCTTCTTTTGAAGCTCTAGGCTAGCTCTCTACTGCTAGAGCTGCAGCTCCACGTCCAGCTTTTTGGTGCTTAATTGGAGCTAAGAACCTCACAGCTGCCTGGGTTGGCTTCAAACTTCGATCTTCAGATCTCAGCCTGCGAGTAGCTAGGATTATGGCCATAAGCCACAGGCATCCAGCTTCCAAATAAATCTTCAATTCATGGCATAATAAAAAAAAATGTACATATCGGGCCTGACACTGTGCTTGAGAGGGCCCTCGCTTGCAGGGCTGGCTCTTTTTCTGGGTGGTTGGATTTGAGGGAGTGTTTGCACAGTTTCCTAATGGATGAGAGTGGTTCACTGTGTGTATTAGATTGTGTAAGCAATATATTTTCTGCTTAAGCACCCAGTTTCTTTCTGGGAATTACAGGCCATGCAAAAGGTACCTAAAAACTTGAGGTTCTTCTGGATTGTTTGCATTATTGTATTATCATACGTTAGTTAGATTGGAAGTGGACATTGTGATGTTTCCATACATATCTACACTGTTTTCTAATTGATCTCACTTTCTCTGTCAACTGTCTCTTACCCTTCAAACCCAGGGCCCTATGTTTTGTTTTTCTGATTGTGGGACTTGAACTCAGGGCCTGGACATTGTCCTGGAGCATTTCTGTTCATGGTTAGCGCTTCATCACTTTGAGCCACAGCTCCACTTCTGGTTTTCTGGTGGTTAATTTTGCATGGGCTGGCTTTAAACTGCCATCCTAAGATCTCAGTCTCCTGAGTAGCTAGGGTGACAGGTGTGAGCCACCAGTGCCTCGATACTGCCCTGGATTTTCACCAACAGCCTTAAAACTCATCCCCCAGGCAGAAACATCACACATGCCAGAGTGGGAGCCCCGGTGGAGGGAGTGGCTGTGAAAGAGTCCTCTGCCTGTGTCTCTCCTGTGTAGACCCACCAGGGGTCACTAAGTAGATGCAGACACCACTCTTGACAGGTTCTCTGAGTCCTAGCAAACCTCTGACCCTGGGAGTTAGTTTGTGTCTATAGCCAAACATTTGGAAAACAGAAGGTCTTAGAATTTCCATTTTGGAGGAAAATGCCATCGAAGTCAGCCAGCTCTGTGTGTCTAGCAGCAAGCTCCACTGCACTATTTCTACTCGGTTAATTCCTTTCTCCAACTGGTTCTAGTCCCACTTCTGTACTTGTGTAACTATAAAATAACTAGTAATGGCACCTGCATGGGGCTGGGAGAACTGTTGAACGAGGAGGGTGAAATAAAATAGATTTGTTTAGTAAGAACTTTTAAAAATATTCATACCTCTTTAGTTCTGGGATGCTTACTAGAAATTTCACCTAAGGAAACAATTCAATGGGAGCAAAACAGTCTGGGTATACCAAGTATTGTAACAGCACAGAAGCCGGAGCCCATCTGTCTGGCAGCAGGGGCACGCTTACACACACACACATATATATATACATGTGTGTGTGTGTGTATAGTTACATATATGTATATATATACATTTTATACACATTTATACACATATATGCATAAATACAAGCATATATAAAATACTATTTTTTTGCCAGTCCTCGGCCTTGAACTCAGGGCCTGAGCACTATCCTTGGGCTTTCTCAAGGCCAGAGCTCTACCACTTGAGCCACACACCACTTGTGGCTTTTTCTATGTATGTGGTACTGAGGAATTGAATCTGGGTCTTCGTGCATGCTAGGCAAGCACTACACCACTAGTCCAAACTCCCGGCCCCTAACTATCCTTTGTAAGATATCACAGGCTCAGCCCTCAGGAGGTAAAGGCAGGAAGCTTAGGAGTTCAAGACCAGCCTGGGCTACATAGTTTGAGACCTCATCTCAATAAAAGAAACAGTGAATAGCATGAAATAAAAGCGCCACCAATTTACTTGTTAAGCTGTGTTTCTCTTCCTTGTATCCCCTTTCTCCTTTCCTGTGCCTGAAGTTGCTTTCCAGTGAGTCTCTCCTGTCCTCTCCTCTCTGCCTGCCTGTCTGTCTGTCTCTCATCTTGAGACTTGAACTCAGGGCCTGGGCGCTGTTCCTGAGCTTCTTTTGCACAAGACTAACACTCTACCACTTGAGCCACAGCATCACTTCTGACTTCTTCTGTGTAAGTGGTACTGAGGAATCAAACCCAAGGCTTCATGCATGCTGGGCAAGCAGCTACCACTAAGCCACTCTCGCAGCCTAAGCGTGTTCTTTCTTGCACATGCTTTTACGTTACTTTATGCATGGGTTGATCGACTCTGCCTGCTAGGTTTGTAGACCCAGCCGCAAACACAACATCCCTCACCCATATTACTGTCATTGTATTCTTGGCCTTGGGGTTTTAGCATCTCTTGTCTTCCCTTTTTAGTAAAACACCATTTTCAGTGTACCAAGAAGAGAGGCATGTTTAGTTGAGAGAGGGAAGGATCAATTTAGACAGTTTAAAGCTGGAAGAATAAATACTGAATATCTGTGAGAGAAGTAGGTTTTTTTTTTTTTGACTCTAATCACTGGTGAAAAATTGCTTTTTTTGTGTGTGTGATAACATATTCACCAGCAGAGGGCACCAGTTGCAAGTTGCAGATTAGGAAGATGAATTCTCAGGAAGACCTTGAGATTATTGGAATGCTCTGGATGTATGAAACCCCCTTCTTGGTGCTGTGCTGGTTCCGGCATTTCTTTCTTCATTTTTTTTTTGGCCAGTCCTGGGGCTTGAACTCAGATCCTGAGCACTGTCCTTGGGCTTTCTCAAGGCTAGGGCTCTCCCACTTGAACCAAAGTACCACTTCCAGCTTTTTCCTCTGTATGTGGTATGGAGGAATTGAACCCAGGGCTTCATGCACTCTACAAGTAGGTCCTGGTCCTGTGGTTGAGGCGTTTCTTTTTTCCCTTGAGGATCAGTGGTATACCTCTCGTTTCCTCCAAAATCAAACTTCTTTTGACCTAGTTGCTAATCTAGGTGGCCAGAAGCCTATTACAGGGGGTGTTTGGAAGCATGGTATGCTAGCTGGGCATGGAATCTTTACAGAAGGTCTTTATTCCCAGAGTTGGCTTTCTGAGTGTCTTGTGCTAGTTGCTTGCTTGCTTTATATATATATATATATATATATATATATATATATATATATATATTTATTTATTGTCACAGGGCTTGAACTCAGGGCCTAGGCACTACTGTCACTAAGCTTCTCTGCTCAAGGCTACCACTCCACCACTTTGAGCCACAAGTTCCCCTTTCAGTTTTCTGGTGATTAATTGGAGATAAGAGTCCCACAGACTTCCCTGCCTGGGCTGGCTTCAAACTACCATCCTCAGCTCTCAGCCTCCTGAGTAGCTAAGATCACAGGCGTGAGCCATTGGCAACTCAGCTGACAGTTGCTGCCTGCGTCTGCCTCAGTTGCCTTCTCTAAACAACAGCTGATCGTGAGCAGGTCTGGATCCTAAGGTCAACTTTGCTGCATACTACCCGTGGAGCTATGGAAAGTTATTTAAATAACTCATGGAGCTCAGTTCTTTTACACTCACAGACTGCACTGGGTTATAAAGATGGAGTTATAACAAAGAGTTCACTCAGTGAGTGTTCAAGACTTGGAGGGGAACTTGTGGTGGTAAGGTGTGAGTGGGCTTTAATCTAGCTCAGGACTAGTCCTTGCTGACCTCTGTGTACTAGAATCTCTCTGGTAGGTGAAAATGGAGGTAGGAAGGGCCCTACGCCGGCTAACTTCCTGATCTCAGGGCCTGACCAAGGGCTCTCAGGAGCTGAGTGTGGTAGCATTGTCCCAGACAGTGGAAGGAGCTGCTGGAGTTTGGGCAGTGCTTGGTGCAGCCCAGGTCCCTGCGCTAAGCGCTGTTCCTACGTTCATAGTCAGACTCCATGACCCTGGAAGGTCTACTGTTTCCACCTTCTCCTCACAGCAAGAAAAATGGGGCTCATACATTAACTTGCCCTCCTGCTTGTTTATAGCCTAGGCTCATTTGATTGTCCTCAGTGGCTTTACATCTCTCCCTGCATTCCAGCCGCCTGACCCTGGGGCTCTGCATCTGCCGGTGTGAGGGAGCTGGGGCCTGACCAGGCTGCACTGTTGGTTGGATTTTTCTGACTTGTTGTGAGACGCAATGGTTGTCCATTGTAAGTATTGACATGAAAGTACCAGCTACTAGTACCAGTACTAATCAAGACAAGGATTATTTCCCTAACTTTGAAAGGCCTTTTGAGTCCCTGATACCTATGCAGATCAGCTGGGCAGCTGGTTCAGGTGCTTGGCAGATACCGAACCTCTGAACTGCGTTACAGTGCCTGCACCCATGAAGAAGAAACTCCCACAAAAGAAAGAAAACTGGCCTCTCTGTCACCAAGCAGGACTAGTTGAGTTAGACAGTACCATGGGGAATCCAGGCAATCCTTTAGGCAAATAACATCTTAGTTTCTTTGTCTCTCTGTCTCGCTCACTCGCTCACTCGCTCTTTTTCTCTCTCTCTCTCTCTCTCTCTCTCCTCATGGGGCTTGAACTCTGGGCCTGGGTGCTGTTCCTGAGCTCTTCAGCTCAATGCTACGACCCTACCCCTTGAGCCACAACACCACTTCCAGTTTTCTGGTGGTTAACTGGAGGGAGATAAGAGTCTCACAGACTTTAGTGCCTGGGCTGGCTTTGAACCTCAATCTTCAAAATCTCAGTCTCTTGAGTGGATTACAGGCATAAGCCACCATGCGTGGTGGTGGCTCCTCCTCCTCCTCCTCCTCCTCCTCCTCCTCCTCCTCTGCCTTCTCCTCCTCCTCCTTCTTCTTTGATTACAAGAAGCATCCAATAGCAATGTTCCTTAATCTGAAGTCCAGAAGGATGAGCCCAGGAGTCATGTTCAAGTTGTGGCCTAAAGAACGTTTGCATACTAAGTGGAACATGCCTCAACACAAGGACCCTCCCCCAGGGGAAGTCTTGGTTAACGTGTCGTTAAAGTAAGTTGTCCCAGCAATTCTGTAGCTGTATTTTCTACGTTGCATCTGCTCAACCCTTTAAGCATTTCCTTTGTGAATATTTCCCCTCCCGTCAGATTGGTGACTGACTTGCCCCTTTCCTGCACGAGGGTCTATACAAAAGACACGTCATCTCATTCCTCAGTTCCTCTGTGAGTCAGCCGGCTGTCTTCCTGGTGGACGTCTGCACTCTGGCACAGACTCTGCCACTGACTTTCCTCATGTGTGATTGACCTTGAAAGGAAGCATCTGGAGCGGTCCCGAGGCTGATTAGAGGAAGATGGGGAGGAAGCAGGAGAAGAAAAGAAGATACCAGGGGTACCGGGAAGGATGAGGTGAAGAGAACTGGGGTGGAGGCTGTACACAATTTCCCAGGCCTCCTCTTCCCCGAGGGAGGGGGAGTTGGGGTAAAGACCCATCTGATGTAAACTTGGAGGGTCATGTCCTAGCCAGTTGGTGTTCAGAGAACTACATAAGGTTTCAGTTACTTTACATTTCTTTTTTCTTTCTTTTTCTTTTTGCCAGTTCTAGGGCTTGAACTCAGGGCTTGAGCACCTTTTGTGAGCATTCTCAAGGCTAGAGCTCTACCACTTGAGCCACAGCGCCACTTCTGACTTTTTTCTGTGCATGTGGTACTGAGGAATCGAACCCAGGGCTTCGTACATGCTAGCAAGCACTCTACCCCCACTCCTGGCCGCATTTCATTTATTTATTTATTTATTTATTTTTAGTGGTTCCGTTTTTTTTTTTTAATTAAATATTTTTTATTGTTATAGAGGTGATGTGCAGATGTATGTCAGATGATGAGTGTATTTCTTTTTGGAGAAATACACTTTTCCTCCTAATTTTTCCCTCCGACCCCTACTGATGTTGGCTTTGTTCACTTTGACCCCTCATCTCTGTGTACTTTCCATTATCTCAGTGTTCCTCCTTTCACTGGATGGTTTCAAAGCTTTGTTGAAGAAATTCAACAGGTCAATATCATACCATTAAGGTGAGAAAGGCAAACGGAACATTGGAGGCCTTCTTAGAATCACGTGACTTAAAGATCCGGTCTGAGCCCGTCCTGTAGAGTGATTGCTCACGGGGTCTAGTGTGGGGAGAAGTCTAGCTGGACAGGGGTGGTTCTAGAGGATCCAGGCACAGCCGGGAGACTGTGCTGGAATCGGGTGGCTCAAGTCTGACTTCTCTGCAGCTTCTGAGGCCAGCTTCTTGTGATTAATTTCACCAGCCACCTCCAGGCCTCTTGGCCATGGCTCGAAGGTACACCCTGGCTCCCTACATTTCTGCCAGATTGCCCTGTCGTTTACCCGACAAGGTATATAAATAATGAATTGCCCCAGACTGTGTATCAGGTGTGAGATTAGAGGTAAGGGCTGTGCGCGTTGTGAGTTAAGCTGTTACAGATGAGAAGGGGCTGTGCCGGTGGGTCCCCGTCGTGGTGATTAGGGAAGATTTTTATGAAAACCTGGGATTTCCACTGTGACTTGTGGGATGGAGTTGGTCTACACTTTCCTGAGTCCCGGTGTAATATCAGGGGGCCTGGGCGCTGTTCCTGAGCTGTGTGCGTGCGTGCGTGCGTTCGTGTGTGTGTGTTTGTTTGTTTCAGGCTAGCTCTCCACCACTTTGAGCCTGGATCCCGTGTGTGTGTGTGTGTGTGTGTGTGTGTGTGTGTGTGTGTGTGTGTGTGTGTGTGTGTGTGTGTGTGTGTGTGTGTGTGTGTGTGTGTGTGTGTGTGTGTGTGTGTGTGTGTGTGTGTGTGTGTGTGTGTGTGTGTGTGTGTGTGTGTGTGTGTGTGTGTGTGTGTGTGTGTGTGTTTCAGGCTAGCTCTCCACCACTTTGAGCCTGGATCCCGCGTGTGTGTGTGTGTGTGTGTGTGTGTGTTTCAGGCTAGCTCTCCACCACTTTGAGCCTGGATCCCGCGTGTGTGTGTGTGTGTGTGTGTGTGTGTGTGTGTGTGTGTGTGTGTGTGTGTTTCAGGCTAGCTCTCCACCACCTTGAGCCTGGATCCCCTGATCTCAGCCTGGTGGGTAGCCAGGGATGACAGGAGTCAGGGTGGATCCTGGTGGCCGTCTGTCGGTCCAGGCACACCTGGACAGACCTGTCCTGAGCTCTGCGGGTGTTGGCCTTGGTCTCTTGTGTTACACAGGGGCTCCATTCTGGTCGGTCACCTGTTCCTACCAGGCTGCCCCCCTCCCTGTCCTCCTGCATCCCAATGCTGGGCCCCTCTCCCTTGACCTCTTCCCAACCAGCGCAGAAGTCACCGGCCGCACCCCCCCACCCCTCCAGCAATCTGGGGGGGGAGGTAGAGGGGGAGGAGGGAGGAGTGGGGAGGAGGGAGGAGGAAGAGGGAAGGGGAGGGGAGGGGACGTGGCCCGCGGAGGAGGGAGGGGAGCGGGGAGGAGCAGGGAGGGGGTGAAGAGGGAGGGGAGGGGCGTGGCCCGCGGGCGAGGGGGCGTGGCCGGGGAGGGGCGTGGCCCTGTGGAGGAGGGGGCGTGGCCTGCGGAGGAGGGAGGGGAGCAGGGAGGGGTGAAGAAGGAGGGGAGGGGCGTGGCCAGCGGGCGAGGGGCGTGGCCTGGGAGGGGCGTGGCCCTGGGGAGGAGGGGGCGTGGCCTGCGGAGGAGGCGCCGCCCCGGGGCTGCCCGGGCGCCCGCGGGGTTGGGCCGCCGGCCCCGCCGGGGTTCCCAGCCGCGCCGCGCCGCCGCGCGGGAGAGCGCGGGAGGGAACGCGGGCTCCGCTCCCGCCCGAGCCCGAGGGAGGAAGAAGAGGAGGAGGGGGAGGAGGAGGAGGGTCGCCGGGGAGGAGGCCGAGCCCCGCTGCCGCTGCCGTGCTGCCTCCACCGCCGCAGCCATGCTGAATCACTGCGGCTGAGCCCAGCCCAGCTCCCCGGGGTCGCCATGGAGGCCGAGAGGTACGCGGTGTGCAGACAGACGCGTGTGTGTGCGCGCGCGGAGACCCGGCCGGCCCCGGTCCCGGCGTGCCGGGCTGCGGAGAGGGGGGGATCGGCGGGGGGACTTCCCGGAAGGCTGGGCCGGGCCTGCCTCCCTGCCCTCCCGGCCGCCCTGCCCGGCCCCGGGGCCGAGGGACGGACGGACTGAGGAGGAGGAGGAGGAAGAGGAAGAGGGGAAAGCCCGTCTGATGACACTTGCCGTCCACCCGTCTCCCAGGAAGTTTGGGAGCCGCGCTGCCGCAGGGGAACTCGTCCCCCTCCAGGCAGGCTGGCCTCCACGTCCTGGCTGAGCCTCTCCCCTCCTCACCCGGGCAGGCCTCCTCCTGGCTGTCCTTCTCCCCTCCTCACCTCAGGCAGGCCTGCCCCCCTGGCTGAGCCTCTTCCCTCCTCACTCCCAGCAGGCCTGCCCTCCTGGCTGTCCTTCTCCCCTCCTCACTCCAGGCAGGCCTGTCCTCCTGGCTGGGGCTCCCTGGGTGAGTTAAGAAGGGGCTCAGCTCAGCCAGCACCCCGTGGAGAGCCAGCCAGACCCAGCGGCCTCTGCTCACCTAAACATCTCGTGGGCAGCAGCTCTAGGTCTCCTCAGAGGTGGCTTGATGGACAGGTCATCCCTTCCCCTGAGTAGCTAGGATGACAGGCTTGAGCTAGGGCACCCAGCTTGGCTGGGATTTTTTTTTTTTTTTACTGCTTGCTGCCACCACCTCTCTGTGGATGCTCTTTGAGACAGCTCAGAATTGAGCCCCCACATGACTTTCTACAAATTGTCTTGGGGTCCAGGGGCCGGGGTCCTCGCCCCGGCTAGCAGAGGACATTTTGGCGATGCAATGGAAGCACAGGCGTTCTGGACCACACATGGGCACCGATAAAGTTTGGGGTACCAGCCATTGAAGGAGTGATTTGGGGGACACTGACTGACTGTTCCCCAGTTCCGTGTTCAGAAACATATGGATCCCTGCCTCCCGAGAGCCCTGTTATTCTTCAAGACTCCGATGTGGTCCGCAGGGAACTCGGAGGCGCATGGCTTCAGAACACCTGCTTGTACACATTCTTGTGCTTTTGTTCCAGATAGCCAAGCAGGGCATTTCCAGGTCAGCTTTTGGTCCTCCTGACTCACGTGCCAAGCGTTCAAGCCTTCTGAGGTCTGGCCGGGTGTCTGTGTCCCCACTGCAGCCTTAGAGACCTACCAAGAGCCCTGCTGGCTTCTATTCTGCATGCCAGTGGGCAGTCCTGGTTCAATGCCTTCCCAGCATCCTTTTTGCTGGCTGCATTTCTCTTCCTCTCTGGTAGAACTTATCTGGCAAGAGTGTTTTCAAAATTCCACTTTATCTTGGGCATCTTAACCTTTCCAGTCCTGGCTGGTGTTCTCAGTGCCTTTCCTCTACATCTCAGAGCTGGGTACCCAGTAATAGGTCTGGCAGGTCTTTCTGTGTTTCTTGTTCCATAAATCCAGTAGGTCTCCAGATTTAGAGGCCTGGCCTCTTGTGCTCTTTCTGAAGTCTCAATCACTCATGCACCCTGTAGCTGCACACACACACACACACAAATAGCAGGTGCTGGCTCACTGATGACCTTTGTGAGAAACTCTGATCACTGACAAGAAAACTGGTAAAGACAAGGCTGAAATCTTTAGCCAACAGATTCATCTTTGAGTATCAGTCTTCTTATCCCAGTTCAGGTAATTGACCTCAGGAAATGCCTTGGTGGTGGAGGGCAATCAGAGAGACAAAATAACCTTGTTTTATTAAGTTCCTGGAAACTGAGTGGCCACCAGAGCCAAGCGACTGACCTAGGATCATGTGTCTGGCCCCTAGGGAATCAGAGACACCAAAATCTGTTCCACATCTAACCTGCTGAAGCTTAATCCAGGTGTGTGTGTGTGTGTGTGTGTGTGTGTGTGTGTGTGTGTGTGTGTGTTTAATCCTTGAGGTTTTTTTTTTTTTTGCTCAAGGCTAGTGCCCTGCCATTTGAGCCACTTCTGGCTTTTTTCTTTTTTGTGGGGAGGAGGGGTGTTTAACCAGAGATAAGAATCTCCTGGACTTTCCTACCCAGGCTGGCATTTAACAGAGATCCTCAGATCTCAGCCTCCTGAGTAGAATTACAGGTGTGAGCCACTGAGAACTGTTTTTTTGTTTTTGTTTTTTTTGCCAGTCCTGGGCTTGAGCTCAGGGCCTGAGCACTGTCCTTGGACTTTCTCAAGGCTAGAGCTCTACCACTTGAGCCACAGCACCACTTCCAGCTTTTTTCTGTGTATGTGGTACCAAGGAATTGAACCCAGGTCTTCATGCATGCTAGGCAAGCACTCTACCACTAGACCAAACTCCTAGCCTGAAAACTTTTTTTGTTTTGTTTTGTTTTGTTTTGTTTTTAACATGAAAGACTTTTGGTCAAGAGATTTGTAGTGTGACTAGCTTTCTTTCCCATGAGCGTATTTTCTAACTTACAAGGCTGTTCACTAAAACACAGACTGTCAGAGTCACACAGACTTGGTAATGTATATGTACTTCAATTGGCCTTGAGTGCATCACTTTTTTTGTTTCTTTTTGCAGAACTGATCTGTTTTTCTGTCTAGAAAGGAGTGGTGACCACATTTGTAGTTCTTGGAGTCACTGCTGGCGTGAGGCGAGGCGGGTTGTGTAAGGAGCTGGTGCTGTCTGCGATGGCTGTGTCTTTCTCATCACTGGCAGGCCTGTGTTGTCATGTGGTGATTGTGCTAGACCCATCCCCACGAGAAATGGGTGAACCTCACAGACCCTCATCTTCTGAGCTATTCTTATGGTATTTCCTGGAAAGGCGCCTTCTGTAAGACTTCTATTTGCCTGTCTTTTGTGTTTCACTGAGATTCACTTTCAAAGTGCCCTGTGGCATTTAGAGGCCTTTGTGGTTTGGAGACTCCTTTGTTCAGGCTGAGGCCTTAAGAAGAACCTGTTGGATTGTGCTTTTGCTCTGCCGCCTTCTCTTCTGCTGATTCCATCAGCGCTCCCTGCCCTGGACACTCAGCTGTGGTTTGATCATGAGAGGAAGGTGACTTTGCCTTCTGTTGTTCCCCAGAGGAGAAAGATCTCTCTGGCTTGCCTCAGCCGCCGTGACAAATGGGTGCCTCTGGGTGCGTAGAGCAGGTAGACACCCAAAATGACAGAGGCCCCGGCTGCTGGGATTTTCATTTCAGTTTGGGGAATCAGTCTTGTGGGTGGATTAAAATCAATTTCCTACTTGCAGGGTTAGTCAGATCCATGAAGACAGAAAGTAAAACGGGTTGGCAGATACTAGAGGAAGGGCAGAATGGATGGATTGTCTGTTGGGTATGGAGTTTCAGTTTGGGGAAACGGCAAGGTTCTGAAGATGGATGGAGGGTTAAGGGTTGTAGAACACTCCCAACAGCTGCACGATGTTACTAGAAATTCAAAGATGATGGGGATCGTAAATGTCACATCATGTAGATTTCACAGATACATACAGTGAGCCTCTGAGCCGGAGGGGCTTGTCCATCACCCTCGATCCAGGGACAGCACTCAGGGACTCTGAGACATGTCTTAGAAAGCCCATGTTCCCCAAATGTCGAGCAACTCCTGGCCAGACCCAGGCAGGAGCGAGGATTGGGCAACCCAGCATTTTTTTTTGTTTTCTTTTCTGTCTGGCCTGTCACTTAATCCTCCCCCCTACCCCTGGAAATCGCAAGTAGCCAGTTGGGTGGACAGGTTTGGGTGTTAGGGCTTCGTAGCACAGACGTGCATGCACATAGATCTCAAGTCACGCTAATTGGAACCAAATTTTCCATTTGGGTAACTCTTCTTTTTTTTAGTGAAATAAGATTTTAAATTTCAAAAAGAAAGAGAAATCTCCGTATTTCCACACCTAGAATTTTTTTTTTTTTTTTTTTGCGGGTGGGGGGCCGGGAAAGTGGTTTCCTTGCTAAGTTTTAGCTTGTTCCGATGGATCCACACAGGAACAAAATTTTCTGCAGCAGAGGGCTTTGATCTGGTCAAGCTTGCCATTGTAAAACTGACCTAGTTTATTTTTTTATTTTCCATTTCTGTCTGCACCCTGAAACTAGGTTAAACTGAATAGACGATTAATAAACTATGTAAAAAGTAGCTTGAGCAGGCTTTGTTCTAAGATTTTTTTTTTCTTCCCTCCTGTTCAACAAATTCAGTGGCTCTTAGGTTAGTGACCTGTGGCCCGACTTTGCTGGAGTTGTCTTTCTAACTGGTGACCGTAGCCCTGTCAGAACCTCACAAAAGGGAACCCTGTACCCTTCTGTTCAAACCAAAGAGGAGCCTGGCCTTTGAAATGCCGCACACCGAGGGGGTGTTTCCTTTTTGCCCTTCTCTCTCGCCTACTTCTGCTCAAGCGTTCCTCTTGACGTCTGGCAGTTTTACACAACCCACGTGAGGAAGGCAGTAGTGAACGGGGATTTTAGGAAAGTGACCGGGAACATTTCTGTTCTCCAGCTTGTTGCTGAGGGAACATGTGATATAAACGTGGGGGTGAGGGGACAGAGGGCTGCCAACCAGCTTTCATTAGTCATGAAGGCCTGAGAATGAGAGTTCCTGCCGTTTCTCGTTGGCTGACTGGGCTGGGGGGCAGGGGGGTGTCATCCTGACTCAGTGGACGCAGTTACAGACATGAGGGCAAGCCTCGGAGTCAGACAAATTGGTTTGGCTGTCAGTTCTCCATTTCCTCCTTAGGTGGCGGCGCAGGGGGGGGGGGGTCTCTGAAACAGAATTAGAGTGTCTCAGAACAGAGCTGTTCTGAAGAGGAGAAGGAATTGGAAGTAGCATGCCTTGCCTTCCTGTGGAGGTGAGATGGTGTTGGGAATTGTGGCTTTCTGGATCCAGCACGTCTGAACCTCATTTGTGGCCTCAGCCACAGTGCTGTTTGTTCATGGAGGGTGACTGTAGTAACTCAGGCAAAGATCGAGTTGGCCTGGAGTAAGAGTGACATAGTCCTGGCTATGAGAAGGGAGTGAGTTGCAGTCACGGGATACAACCGACCAGTAGGGTTTGTGGCTGAATGTGGGGGGTTTCAGAGCTCCTATGCTTAGGAGAAAGACAAACTGTCCAGGGTAACAGCTTGGCTTTCTGGTTGGACAGGTGAAGGGATAGTTGGTGATGCCTCTGAGGGGAGAACTGGCTGAAGGGGTGAGGCGAGAAGAGATTTTGGTGGCGTATGTATAAAATCTAAGTAGGAGTTAAGACATTGGCTGTGCAGACTTGGAATTTAGAGGCATGTAGTAAGAAAAAAAAAAGTATAGCTTTTTTTCCCCCTTTTTTTGGTCAGTTGTGGAACTTGAACTCAGGGCCTACGCACTGCCCCTGAGCTCAAGACTAGTGCTCTACCACTTTTAAGCCATGGCACCACTTCTGTTTTTTTGAGTGGTTAGCTGGAGATAAGAGTCTCACGGGGATTTTTCTGCCCAGGCTGGCTTTGAACCAGAGCCACTGGCACCTGGCTGTGTATAACTTCTTTTTTCTTTTTCATATTTTTTTAATTGCAATTAATAGAAGGGTTACATTACTTCACAGACATTGATACCTTTTCTCATGTCTTGGTCCCCATTTCCCTCCTGACACCCCCCGCCCTGTGTATAACTTTTTAGTTTTTTTTTTTTTTTTTTTTTTTTGGCAGTACTGAGGCTTGACCTCAGGGTCTGGGCACTATTCTTGGGCTTTCTTAAGGCTAGAGCTCTGCCACTTGAGCCACAGCACCACGTCTGGCTTTTTTCTGTGTGTGTGATATTGAGGAATCAAACCCAGGTCTTTGTGTATGCTAGGCACGCACTCTACCACTAGGCTACACTCCCACCCCTAAGGGTTTTTTTTCCCCAGAGCCGGGGACCAAACTCAGGGCCTTGCACTTGCTAGGCAAGGGCTCTTCCGCTGAGCTAAATCCCCCAACCCCACCCCTAAGTTTTTATTTATAGCTTTTGTATTAAATATTTGATGGACATTCATTTACAAGTTAACTTCCAAGGCCAGCTCATCTGAGTGGTACATAACAAGTGCTGTGAGCACTGTAAGCTGAGACTCAGGTTCTGGCCAGGCCAAGAGGTGGCTTACCTAGTAGGTAGGTGAGAACTATTACTTTAATCCCCACAGGCTGATGGTTTTTGAGCCCGGCTACCTACAGAGCCCTTTAAAAGGAGCTCTTACACAGTCACTCAGCCTGGGAACACATGGGCACAGAGGGCTCCGACTGAGCCTTCAGTCGCTGCCTCTGTGGAAAGAGGCCTGGGGCAGCAAGGCCGCCGAGGGATGTGATTCCAGTCGTCTTTAAGGCCAGTTGGGTGATACTGCAGCACCGAGAGGGCCAGATGGCAGGGGGCAGGCCCTTGTACCCGTCTGAAATCAAGGGAAGACGGGCAAGGAAGGCCAAGGCTATGTCTCGCAGTTGTCTGAGCAACTTCCAGCATTCCCTCTGTGGACTGTTGGTGGCTTGTTGGTGTCAGTCGCTTCCGTGGACCCACTGTACTGCAGTGTTGGTTGTGCAAATGGTATTGACTTGCAGCTGGTCGGTGTGCGAATTTAGTGTGTTCACACCAAGTGGCCAAGTGGACTAGTTAGGTCGTGACTTTGTGTCCCTGTAGGGAAGCGGGAGGGTTTATCCTGTTCTTGGAGCTCTGGACGCCGGAGTGCAGGCGAAGGCTGCTTTGTTGAGCAGCTAGATCTTCATGTTTGGGGCCTATTGAAATGAGTGTGGGCTATGGAGGGAATCCAAAAGGCTGTGTCCCTCCTGCCAGATCCTGAAACCCTTAAGACAGAATCACCTCAGTTGGGTTCGATGGAGAGATGGCGATTCTTGAAGCCTGGTGTGAGAGCCAAGTTCTACTTGAGGGGAAATGAACCACTTTGCACTTGGAAGTGAGAATGATAAGAGTTTCCACCAGGAAACATTTTGTGATCCTTTCTTTTTTCATTTTAGTTTTTATTATTAAGGTAATGTATAGAGGGGTTGCAGTTACATTTGCCAGGTAATGGGTGCGTTACTTCTCACATACCCCTTCTTATGTTTGTTTTTTTTTCTTCCATTTCCTTCCCCCCACCCCCTCATTTTGTGATCTTTGTGGCCGTGTGTGTGTGTGTGTGTGTGTGTGTGTGTGTGTGTGTGTAACAGGTAGTGGGAGGAGGTCCAACTTACAGGAGATGAGGAACTGAGAATGCAGTAGGGTTGGGGACTGAATAAGTAAGGGCTGCTGAGTGGAGAGCGGGAGAGTGAATCTGGCACAATCTCCCCGGGTCCTGTGACCCTTGACTGAGGAATGTGTGCGTCTGCAGGCCTGCACTGTATTGCAGAGAGGAGGGACAGGCGTGGGAAGAACGGGAGGGCCCACCTTTCCTCTTCATGTTGATGTCAGACCACAACCCTGAGTCCTCCAGCATGCTCTTGCGTGCCCTGTGCCCTGCAAGTTCCGTGAGCTGTGGAGAGGCAGGTGGTCTCAGAAACCAGAGGCCGAGTACCCAGAGGCTCCCGTGTCTTCACAAAGCTGAGGAGCAGGAGGGAAGCCCCCACTGGGTTCCTCCTGAGAGATGGCGACTTGTCTCCAAGGGACACAAAGAGCTGGGGGAGTGGGTGGGGGAGGGGGCTCTGTGATGTTCTTTTCCTAGTGGTCACCAGTGCTCTCTGGAGGCTCTGGTGGGAATTATTTGGTTGGACTTTAATCCTCTGATGACAGGCAGTCCACGTTTGAGTACACATGGCCTTGTGTTATCAGGGGTGGAAGTTATTATTGGACCTGCGGGAAAGTGCAAAGGGCAACCCAACAGGAGCTGCAGGACTTTCTGCTCATCAGGCGTGGAGGTCTCTGTCAGCCCTGGTCCCTGCTTGTCAAGAGGTGTGAAGGATATCCATCCTCTAGGATTTTTTTGAACTCTAATCAGTTCCCCCACCTTAGACCCTCAGTGGCTCCTCCATTAATTCCCAGGTCTATCTCCTTTCAGTTTCTATGTATTTCCATAGTCCAAAAGCAGTATTTATAGTGAACGTTTGTGCAGCATTTTATACCTTGTAGGTTTATTCCAGCAGTTCAAATCTGGCCGTGTTATTGTGTTTATTATTTATATTACTATATTATACATTGTGCCTTATGTAATGTATCACAAAATGTAAATTATAACATAGCATACTGTACTATGTTATAATGCTTATATTGTTATATTATGCATTGTTATTATTTATAATATATTTTAGATATTTATTATACTTATTATCCTATGCAATTTACCACACTACAAGATTAAAGGAAAAGAACGCTAATAATCACATTGGGAATACAAAACGATTTGATAAAATCCAGTTTAGGACTGAGAATGTGTAGTGGTAGAGTGTTTGCCTAGCATGCATGAAACGTTGGGTTCCATTCCTCAGTGCCACATACACAGAAAAGGGCCAGAGTGGCACTGTGGCTCAAGTGGTACAGCACTAACCTTGAGCCAAAGAAGCTCCGGGACAGTGCACAGCCCCAGGACTGACAACAAACAAAAATCCAGTATAACTTTATGATGAAACACCCATAAATAAAAACAGAAGGGAATTTCCTAAGCCTGCTGAACAGCACTGTGAGAGATAAGCACAAAGAGGAAGCATTAGAAACAATATCCTTAAGATCAGGAACCTGAGCAGGTAGTAGATGAAACCACAGTGCTCAGTCTGAGAGCAAGGGCCGTACACCTGGTACAGGATTTGGGGGGTGGGGGGGGAAGAAATCGTCAAAAAAACCGAAGTTGAAAATACTGAACTTTCATTAGGAAGTAGAAGTTAGTACCTTTCTGACTGTAGAGTCAGGAACTCATAGGAATCCCCTTATATCATTACTGAGTGCTTTCTCACCACATTTTCTGCCTTGAGATTTCCTTTACCCTTTGAAACACGTAACCCTAACCCGTCTTCCACGGTGCATGTCTTGATATGGATTGTCCTCTACTTAGCTGATGTCCTGGTACCTAGACGGTCGCCAGTGGAGTTCAGAGGCCCATGGCTTTACGTTGATAGGCTAGGTTGAAGGCAGCGGAGGAAGCTGTCTGTTATGGTCTGAGGTGCCCTTTGTATTGAGTGTTCCACTAGTTAGGAATCTCAGGGTGAGATCCATGGCGTGTCTCTTAACTGTATCAGCCTTAGCTAGTTGGGCAAGAATGAGCCGGAAATATGGACCACTGATTGCCCTGTAGGGAAAATCAAAGAGGACAACCTTTGGAGTCCTAGAGTTGGAATACATTGTGGGTCTCCAAAGCCACCTAAGGGGCGAGGGTTCCATTTTCCTGTTGGCAAAAAACAAAGCTGAGCCTGATCCAAGCAGAGGTTTCTCCAAGGTCTCACACTTGACCTTGGAGCTGGATAATTTTTTTTTTTTTTGGCCAGTCCTGGCTTGAGCTCAGGGCCTGAGCACTGTCCTTGGACTTTCTCAAGGCCAGAGCTCTACCACTTGAGTCTCAGCACCACTTCCAGCTTTTTTCTATATATATGGAACCAAGGAATTGAACCCGGTCTTCGTGCATGCTAGGCAAGCACTCTACCACTAGGCCAAACTCCTGGCCCTATTTTTTTTTTTTTAACGAATTTGGGGGTATAATCCTTTCCTTGCCCACTCCTTTGAGTCATCTTGCTAGCTCCTTCCACCTTGAGGCCCGTTCAGGCGAGGTGGGGAAGCCGTGTGGCTCAGATCTCCGTGGGGGTTAGGTGTGACTTTGCGTCTGGGTTTCAGCGTGACCTGCCCGTCATCGCCTGGCCCCCCACTGCCAGCCTTTCCTCCTAATGATTGCCACCTTGTCTTTGTGTGGACTCATGGCTTCCTGGAAGCCTTCTCTCTCTGCCTTGGTTCTGAGTGCCATGCCAATACCACCTTCCAGAAGCACAGATGGTCCTCCTGCCTGCTGGCCCACTTCTCAGTTTAGAACCATTGTGGATGCCAGGCCGTTCTTTCAGATAGACATCCACGCTCCCCGGTCTTCTGGCCTTTGCTTTTGATACTCCCCTCCTGGGCTCTCCTTGAATGTCACCAAACTGCCGTGCTTTGAACACAAATGCACTGCTCTTTTTCTCTCCAGGTCTTTGTGTCCTTTCCTCTACCTGGAACTCTCTCCAGCTGCCTTTTTCATCTTGCTTTTCCCTCGGGTCTCAGGGGAAAGTGTTCCTTGATCCTGATAACACTGGGATAGTTTCCCATCACCTAGAGCTCTAGCTCCTACTACATCATGGTGCTTAGCATTATCAAAGCTCAGTGGCTCACCCCTGTACAAATTCCAGCTACTCAGGAGGCTGAGGTCTGAGGATCACAGTTCAAATATAGCTGGAACAGGAAAGTTCATGAGACTTAAAACAAAAGTGGTTCTGGGGCTTGAACTCTGGGCGTGGGTGCAGTTCCTAACTTTCTTTTGCTCCAGGGGGGTGCCCTACCACTTGAGCCACTTCTACCACAGCATCTGGCTTCCTGGAGTAGTGTATCGGAGATAAGTGTTTAGGAAAATGGAGGAGAACGGAAAAGGAAGAGGTTGGACTCGATCGTCAAGCAGGCAAGGATTATTTATTGAGGAACATCAAAGGGCACAGACGTTCCAGTGGGACTGGAGATTGTGGGAAAGACTGGATTTGGGCGTAGGCTTGTATAGGGCTTAACAAGGAAGCAGAACATAAGAAACGGGTTATGGTCTCTTGGGCACCCATCGGTGATGTCCTTGATCAGGGCCTACAGGGAAATGTTCCACCTGATTGGACGTGGCTGTTTTCCCTGGGGTCCAACAGTGGTGTTGGCTCAGATTGGAATTACCTGCCCTCGGACAGGCATGTGGTCAAACCTGTTCACGTGCATCTTGTGTCTTGTTTGACCTTCATATTCCATCTTTAGATACATAAGAGGATTGGGCTGAGAGGGCCCTTCAATAAGAGCCTCGTGGAGTTTCCTGCCCAGGCTGGCTTCGAACCCTGATCCTCATATCTCAGCCAGGGCCGGGAGTTTGGTCCAGAGGTAGAGTGCTTGCCTAGCATGCACGAAACCCTGGGTTTGATTCCATGATATCACATACTCCGAAAAAACCAGAAGTGGTGCTGTGGCTCAAGTGGTAGTGCTCCAGCCTTGTGAAAGCCCAAGGATGGTGCCCAGGCCCTGAGTTCAAACCCCAGGACTGGGAAAAAGAACAAAAAAAATGAAGGGCTAGTCCTTGGGTAGTGATATAGTGATAGAGCGCCCCACCCCCTTCCCTTTGGGAAGTGAGATGGAGGATAAAGACCCCTATGAAATTGCCGGACCCTGGCTTCTTCCAGAATAAAGCTCATGACCCATATAGTGTTGGAAGATCTTCCAGCCACCCCCTCTCCCCCACTGCTCATCTTCCCTTGCCAGTTCCATGGAGAGGGGAACGGGCTCACAAATTAACCCCCCCCCCCACCGTGGTAAATGCATGAACAGCTGATTTCACCGACCTGTAATCTCTCTCTGCTCTTCCTTTCTGCAGTATCAAGCCCAGCTCGCAGCCACCAGTGCAGGCTGGGGAGGACGAGAAGAACCAGAGGACTGTCACCTTCAACCCTGCCCACACGGGGAAGGCCTTCAAGGTCATGAACGAGCTGCGGAGGTACTTCTCCCATCCTGCCTGAGCTGTCTCTCCACCCCCCCCCCAACTCCCCCTCCCAGAACTTGCAGGGCCAGTTTCCTCAGGGAGTGGGAACAGATCTGAACGCCACCACCACCGATGAATCCTGACTCTTTTGCCACCCACTCTTGGCTTCCGCTTTCCGATTGTGAGGTTGGGATGGCTTTGCCGGGTGTTTATTTCACACCTCTCATGTCAGTGATTAATCACAGGGAAAATTCCTTTGTGGCTACAGCAGGTCTGTTCCTAAGCTTGATTTCTAACTACACCAGCAGCTTAAAAGCTGATAATGGAACGGTTGCAACACCTACCCTCCCTTCCAAGACACACACACACACACACACTCAGATGAACAGTCGTGCATGCTGTATATTTTTCTTTGGCCTGGCTCTCTTATTCCTTGGGCTGAGCCTGGCGTGGTAATATATCCACTCAAATGGGAAACTTCTTCACCCTTTGAAATGCACTTCCATCTCGTTCGGTGTCAAAGAAACGAAATGCAAATGTGTCCTTGTTTTTGTTTTTCTCCTGAGCCTGGTGGTGAGGGTCTGCCAGCTGTCCGTAAGGCAGTGTGCATGTCTGACAAACTCATTGAAGATGTGTTTAGGCAATAGTGCTTCCCCCCATCCCGTCCCCGTACAAACCCTTGTAGATATGTCTCTTCTTATCAGACCACAGAAGTGTCCATCATCCGCGCTGTAGGCTTATGACATTCTTGGTTTTGGACTTGTTTACTTCCCTTTCTCAGCACCCCCCCCCCCACCCGGGCTTCTAGTCTCCCAGACACCAGGGTGTTGTAAAGGAGGATACCAGGCAGGCGCCTGAAAGGTGTGTGAGCAGTTACGTGCTTTCTAAAAGGTGCGGCCCAAAGCAAGGATGCCCCCGAACTTTGGAGAGTCCTTCCTTCTTAAAGGGGATTGTCCTAAAGATCAGCTAAGAGCTAATACATGATGGGCTGTGGTGAAAGAAGTGTTTGCTAGGGGGAAACCAAACAACTTGCCAACCAAAGTTCTAGCGGATTCTCTGCTTGTGTCCTTGTTTCTTCTAGTTTCTGCATGGCTCAGCTGTTGACATTAAAAACTAAGTTAAAGTTGTCTTGTGCCCTACTGTTCTGTTTAGGCCTCCTCCAGCCAGTCTCATAAGGCACAGGTATGCTGTGTTTCAGATGGCATCTCTCTCTCTCTCTCTCTCTCCCTCTTTCTCTCTCTCTTTTTCCTTCTATGGTTGTGTTACAGATTGCATCTTCTTTTTTGGTCTGTTGTGGGGCTTGAACTCTGGGCCTGGGCGCTGCCCCTGAGCTCTTCAGCTCAAGGCTAGCACTCTACCAGTTTGAGCCACAGCGCCACTTTCAGTTTTTCTGGTGCTTCATTGGAGATGAGAGTCTCACAGACTTTCCTGCCCAGGCTGCCTTAGAACCACAGTCCTCAGGTCTCAGCCTCCTGAGTAGCCAGGATGACAGGCGTGAGCCACTGGTGCTTGATTAGATTACTTGTATTTTTGCCAGTTCTGGGGCTGGAACTTCGAGCCCTGTCCTTGGGCTTTTCTCAAGGCTAGCTCTCTACCACTCGAGCCACAGGTACCACGTCTGGCTTTTCCTGTGTTTGTGGTACCGTGGGATGGACCCCAGGGCTTTGTGCATGCTAGGCGAGCCCTCTACCGATAGGCCACACTGCCTCTCTGGGGTGCTTTCAGGGTGAGGCAGGCATAATCAGTTTTTGATGAAGGGATAAGCTGAAAGCATTTTGCTGTCAGGATTAAGCTATTACCACAGGATATTCCTATTGCGGGGACTGGGGCTTTCTCTGGAAATGGTTTTCCCCTTCCCCTCCCTCGATTTTAAGCTATTTTAGTTTAAGCACACACACACATGTTCTTTGTAATTTATGAATCACACAATCCGCGAGTTTCCTATTCTTCCCCGGGGTAGAGAATGGCATGTTGGCATGACAACCGCCCAGCCTTCCTGTTCTTTTTGTACTCCTTTGCTCGGCTCTGGCCCGACCCCAGGTGCTTCTGGGTAGCAGAATCCCTGCTGTGTCTTTGGCTCCTGACTTAGCGTCTAGTAGGGCAGTGGAGATGTGTACCTTCCTGGACTAGCACCCCCGGCAGCTCGAGGGCCGAGCCCAGGACCCAGGACAGGCATGCCCTCCATTATGAGAGGCATCTGACCTCGGCGAACCTTTGGGAGGCCAGCCCGGTGGTTCCCCCGAGCCGTGCATGACCATCCCACCCCCCCCAGTTCCACCCTGACACTCGGCTCCCTGTGCATGACCTCGGCCGTCCCCAGGCTTAATGTGGAAATACAGTACAGGGGCTTGGGGTTGCATTTCCCTGGAGACGAGTCGCACTTAATATGCCATGTGCTTATTGGTTGGCGTTTCTGTGTCTTATTTACAGGAGCGTCTATTCAGATCCCTTGCCTACTTAAAACAAAACATATATGGAGTCTTCCCTCTTGCTCTGATCTGGGCAGTCCTGGGGTTTGAAACTCAGGGCCCGTGCCTGCTAGACAGGCACTCTTATCACTCAAGCCTTGTCTCCACCCTTTTTTGCTTTAATTATTTATCCACCAGGGTCCAAAATCTATGCTCAGGCAGGCCGATCTGTACCATCTTTCATCAGTAGGTAGGACGACAGATGTAATCCATTATTCCTGGCTTTATCGTCATCATCATTATTATTATTACCATTTGAGATGGGATCTTGTGTCTGCTTCAAAATTGTGATTCCCCTGATTTCCACCTCCTGAGTAGATAGGATTACAGATGTGAGCCACTGTTTCTGGCCTTCTTCTTCTCCTTATTATTGAATTGGTAAGAGATTGAGTTCATCTTACATGCTAGGTATAAGCCCATCTTCATATATAGATGATTTATAATTCTTACTTTCTAATCTGTGGATTGGCTTCTCACTTTCCCGAGAGTGTCCTTTGAAGTGTAGGTATTTTCCATTTGGATGTCTCATTTATCAGGGTTTCTCTTGTTATTTGTGCTTTTGCAGTCTTGAGGATTTAATGTTTCCCCCTGGGGTTTCCGATTCCTTTGGAGTGAGCCCCTTGGAGTGAATTTTTGTCTTGGGTTAGAGTCGGGGAAGCAGCTCAGATCTTTTGCTTGTTGCATCCAGTTATCCTAGCACTATTTCTTGAGAAGACTTCCCTTTTGTAGTTGCATGGTCTTGACACACTTAGGAAAAAAATCATTTGCCCATGCATGTGAGGGCCTACGTCTGAGCTGCCAGTTCGATTCTTTTGAAGTCTCTTATGTTAGTCCTGTACTGTCTTTTTTTTTTTTTTTTTTTTTTTGCCAGTCCTGGCCTTGAGCTCAGGGCCTGAGCACTGTCCTTGGACTTTCTCAAGGCTAGAGCTCTACCACTTGAGCCTAAGCACCACTTCCGGCTTTTTTCTATGTATGTGGTACCGAGGAATCGAACCCGGGTCTCCATGCATGCTAGGCAAGCACTTTAACCACTAGGCCAAACTCCCAGCCCCTGTACTGTCTTTTTTTATGGCTCCTTTCTACTTTTCCTCTTCTCCTTTCTTTTATTCTCTTTTTTCTTTCCTTCTCTTCCTTCCCTCTCCTTCCCTCCTTCTCATTTTCTCTCTCTCCCTCCCCACCTTTCTTTTTTAAAAACAGCTGATACACAGTCTAGGTGTTACCTCCAGTGAAAGAGATGGAAAGAAATACACAGGTGGGCCTCATTTTACCATCCTCCATGGAAGCCTCGCTTGAGATTTGGGCAGGTTTCCCATGGCAGTTTTTCTGGATTTGCCTTTTCTCTGGTCTGGAGATATGCCTGTCCTGGCCGGAACTGCTCTCACTCACTTGCTTGGTGGATTCTCCATCTTCCCTGTTTCTTTCCTCCCTCTGTGAGGGACAACCTACTTTCTGGGTTTGTGCCATACCCCCCCAAGTATCTGTATTTGCTTTTCCCTCCCAGCAACTGAGAACTCCTTCTTTGTCAACACTCTTCTTATTTAAATATTGATTACTGACACAAATACCGTTATTCTTAAACAGCAGTGGTAACTCTACTCCTACCCCTCCCTAAAATCCTTACCAGAATTAAATATACCCAAGTCAAACTTATTTATGTGTATCCCTATACATTTTTTTTTCTTCTCCTAGTCAATTCTGAACACATGGAAGAACTTACCTGTTTTCAGGTGGCTTCTGTGACTCCCTCTCGGTCCCTGTAATGTGTATGCCGGGTGACAACACCACACTGAGCTCATTTGTCCTGTGGGCGCTGGTTTAGTGTGACTTTGTGGGCATGTGAGGTCAGCTTTCCACGGTGGGGTGCTAGGTTCTGCTTCTTGGTGTCCGGTGGTCTGGCCCTTCCCAGCATCGTCTCACGGGGACTGTGTTCCACGTGAGCTGTCCTTTTCCATTCTCCACACCAGCCAGCAGGGAGCTGTTGTGGGAAGTACCAGATCTAGACTCCAGAGCCCTGGGTTCAAGGTCGGGGCCCCTGTGGCTCCAGACGTCTCTTTTTTTTTTCCTCTGGGCTTTTTATGGCCAGAGACTCTTCAAGGGCATCTGTCACTCAGGCAGTGGCAGCTTTGGTGACCCTGTGTCTCTGCGTGGAGCTGGTTGTTGACAGAGGCTCAGCAAGTCGCGCGCGTGTGGCTTCCCTTCCATCTGCCAGCCATGGCATTGCATCCTCCCACAGAACCGACATGGCATCAGACGTCCTCGAAACACCCCTGGGATGTTTGTCGTCTCTGTCTTGCCTTCTGCCGGTGGTACATTAGAGGACGAACTGTAGGCTCTGGGGCTGAGCCACGTGCCTTTGGGGTGGCACCCCTGTCTGTGTGAACTTGGGGCACCTCTCTTGCCATCTGTGTACCTCAACTCCCTCATTTTGTAACACAGAGCCAAGCCTGTCAGGGCCTCCGTAGCGACTGCAGAGATGGTTTGCCTGCAAGGCCTTTGGGAGTGCTGTGCCTGCAGGTGCAGCGTCCCCAGCCTTCTCTCGCCATTCTGGGCCAGGTGGTGGAGCCCTCTGGCAACTGCCACTTCCTCATCTTGCTGGTGCCACACCTCAGGGGCACCCAGGCAGCTACTTGGCTGACAGCCCCAGGCTCCACCTCTGCTCCCTAGTCCTCAGTGCTAATGCACCCCGGTGAACAGAGAGGTGAAAACAGAGGAAGCCTCGAGTCTGCCCAAGCCACAGTGGAGCAAGCCTGGCTCTGAGAAACCAGGTGGGAGGGAAAACAAAACAAAACAAAACACTCCTGCATCTGACAGGGGACAGGTGCATGCGCCGTGGGTGACTCACCCTGTTTCCTGGCTGGTGTCTTCCAGTAAGCAGCTGTTGTGTGACGTGATGATCGTGGCAGAAGACGTGGAGATCGAAGCTCACCGAGTGGTCCTGGCAGCCTGCAGCCCCTACTTCTGTGCCATGTTCACAGGTATGCTGGCATGGAGCCTGTGGTACGGGGAGGGGGCCCGGTACAGAGGCTGGGGGGTCCCAGGGGTGGGGGGACAGAGGCTCTGGGACTCAGAGCCTCAGCCAGGCCAGCTGGACCTGTGGTCTCTTGTCCTCCACGGGAACAGGGAGGTCCAGCCAAGTGTCCTTTAGCTCTGCAGTTCTGGCACACACCCTGGTCAATGTGGGTAGGCTGCTGGGATCTCATTTTACAGTTGGGGAAACTGAGGCCGAGAGAGGGGAACGGACTTGTCCACAGTCACAACCCCGTGGCTTGGCACTGGACCGTTCAGCTCATGCCTTGTCTTTTCCCAGCCGGCCTCTCTTGGCCTCAGTGGAGGAGGAGGAGGACATTGAGAGGTTTTCTGCTGCTGCTGCTGCTGCTGCTGCTGCTGCTGCTGCTGCTGTGGGGTTTTGGGGGGAGGGAGGAGGAGAGGGTGAATATTCAGTATCCGCTGTAGTCAATCCAGCCCCTTTGCCAAGTTCCCAGGAAAGGCAGCACGTCGTCTAACTTGCTCACATATGCTGCGTCTGGCCAGGTTCCCGGAAGCCCACGGCCCCGGCTTCCTGTCTGCAGCACCTCCCCTGCACCAGGTACACTGCTGCCGGAGGAGGAGGTGGCGGCCATCTGGGCTGTGACACCCCAGCCTGGTCAGGCGCTCCTCTTCCCTCCGCTCTCACCCACCTAATCCAGGGCCTTGTAAGCCACTCCGCCTGTCACTTGACTTGCGCTATTTTGTCAAGCTTGCGGATTGGCTGTTGCAGTGGTTTTCATTGTTGTTTTCTCTCCTGCCTCTCTTTGTTGTGTCAGAGACAGGACCCTGGCACGCTGCCACCGCTTGGACTGCGTGTGGCTCAGGGGAGCCTGTAACGGGTGAAGGAATGGAGGCATGGTTGAGCACTCCCTCCCTTGTTTTTAGGCCTCAGGAATGACTACAGCCCGTGGGGTCAGGAGGGGTCAGGCCCGGGCCGCCTCCTCTTTGTTCCTCTTCCAGCTCACGTCTCCTCAGTGCTCAGCGTTCTGCGGCACGCTGCAGCTAACTCAAGGAAGACGCTCAAGGCCCAGTCCTCGGCGGTACTTGCCTGCTCCTCTTTGGCCCGATGTCTTTGAGCTGGGGAATACTTGTTATCAACATACTGGTCATTGGTTAGCATCAGATTCAAATCATGCAGGGATTTCTGAGAAATGACCCAAGGTTTAGCCTCAACTCCCAGCTCTTCCTCTTACTACCTAATTATAAACATCTCGTGAAATACCAAGTTTAAACACATTTTTTTTTTCCTTCCTGTGCCTCGTGTTCTCACTTGGCGTTTTCACTCAAGGCTGGTGCTTTACCCTTTGAGACATAGCTCTACTTCCAGCTTTTTTGCTAGGTTGAGGAAAGTGTCTCATGGACATTTCTACCCAGACTGGCTTTACATTGTGATGCTCACATCTCAGCCTTCTGAGTAGCCAGGATTAGTAAGTATGAGCCACCAGTGCCTGGCTCTTGGAATGTCAGCCTTATCTTTTATAAAGTGGCAGTAATGCTTATCTGTAAGAGTTATTGCAAGGATTCAGTGCAATGGGCCTGGTATACAGCGAAAACTCTTACCATATCCATTTCCAGGGTAGAATGAAGCCAATGTCATCATTTGGTGCAGTCGTTTCCACTGCTATACGAAATAGGAAGACGGAGTTCTACAAGTCTCTGAGTCCTATCCAGGCCTCTAATTTACTACCAGGAGAAGGTTTCTTAGAATATAACTACTGTGTGCTAGGTATTGGTGGCTCATACCTGTCGTCCTAGCTGCTCTGGAGGCTGAGATCTGAGGATTGCTGATCAGAGCAGGAATGTCTATGAGATTCTTCTCTCCAATCTTCTCCACCAGAAGTGGAGCTATGGCTCAAAGTGGTAGAGCGCTAGCCTTGAACAAAAGTGCTCCAAGGATAGTGCCCAGGCCCTGAGTTCAAGCCCTGCAGCCGAAAAGAAATCAAAAAGAATTACAGTTCTTGAGCTCTTGCTTTTTCTTTCATAGCGTATTTTTCCTTCCTGAAGCTTTAGGACCTTAATGTAGAATATTAGAAATTTTGGAGTTATTCAAAGAAACAAGAAAAAGCCTCCCAGAGTTTCACTGTCTAAAAAGTTATAGGATTACAGAAACTGATAAGAACCTGATAAAAGAGAATCTGGCATCTTCCCAGAAAAGCCACACTTTTGGGCATGGGTACAAATATTTTCCCACAATGTCAGGAGTTTGTGATTGTGTCCCCTGGATTATAAGATCATAACCGGAGTCGTGCGTGTGAATTCCACACAGCCAGTCAGGTGCAGTATCACTCCCGCACAGGCCATGGCCATCTTGTAGTTTTTCCTGATTTTTTTAAGGCCAAAGATCTGAGAAGAAGGGCTTGGTACCCTTGAGTACCTTTTGCAATCGATATTTTCTTTTCTTTTTTTCTTTTGTTGCAATATATATTTTCATCTGGATCTTCCCTCATGAACTTCTTAGCAGCCCCTGGGAGGAGAAAAGTTGACACCCCCCCCCCCCCCCGATTTCCTTGTGTCAAGGAAATCCTTGTTTGTAAGATGAGATTACCAAAGGAGAACTCCATCTTCTTTCATTTCCCCTCATCCCCACCCCCACCCCACCCCACCATCCACAGCAGTGAAAGGAATGAGAGGAGTGGGCCAGCAGGCGGGGTTTCCTTCCTCTCGGCAGCAGATCCCCTCAGGAGAGCGGGGTCTGGGTGGATGCCGGGGACCGGGTGTCATCCCCACAGCCTCTCCATGGACTGATGTCAGAGTTCACGAGCATGCGTGGTGTCCCAGCCCCCACCCGCCTTCCCAGCTTTCTTTTCACTCCGTGTCTCCCCTCGGCGCTCCCTTTCCACCCCCCGGGGCCCGCGTCCAGCCCGCCCCTCTCTCACCTTTGGGGCCTCGTCTTCTAGCCAGCTCCAGCGTGCCTCCTCCACGATACCTTGAAGATGTTTCCAGGCCGGGGTGGTCACCCCTCCTCCGTGTTCCCGTGATTTAGGCTGGCATGGTGGCCATCACAGGGGTGGACCCTGGAGTCAGACACCCTGGCTTTCGGTCCACCCCGGCCACTTCCTAGCTGTGTGGCTGACCCCGGTGGGACAAATGCCCTGCCCCCTCCGGGGCCTCCGTTTCTTTCTTCCAGTAATGGGAATGACATTCTTAAGTCTCACCAGTGGCTGTGAGCTTTCACTGTCCTCAGGGCTCTCCACACAGGTGGAGCTTTGTTTCTGAGGTGCTCCAAACACCCCTTCGCCGAGTCCTGGTCACCTTCCTTAGAAGTATCTTTACCTGTCTGTGTGGCTGGGCCTGTGGGGCGGATGGGGACGGCACTTGTCCAGGGCTTGTCCAACATGTGCGCCGCAGAGTTCAGTTCCTGGCCGTGTGTAAGACAGCTCAGAGGTCCACGGTCAGGATGGGCTCCAGGGGCAGCTGGTTTATCCCTGACCACTCACGAATCCCTTCCGCAGCTGTCCTCGGCCCGGAGCACCGCAAGGCACCAAACTCACAGCCTTTTGTTGTTTCCGTGGCGATCTTGCAGGCGACATGTCCGAGAGCAAAGCCAAGAAGATAGAAATCAAGGACGTGGACGGGCAGACACTCAGCAAGCTGATCGACTACATCTACACCGCGGAGATCGAAGTGACGGAGGACAACGTGCAGGTACGCTCGGCCGCCGCCGCCCCCACCAGCGTGCTCTTGGACCAGAGCCCAGCGCGTGGCTGACACCGTGGCCTAACCTGTGCAGGGGTGGTTGGTGCCCCACGTACGTGGAAGGCCGTGCCCGCTTCCCCTGCGCCTGTGAGCCAATGAGGGCTGACAGTGAGGGGCCAGGCAGTGGGGAGTGTGCGGTTGCTGCCCCAGTGGCACTGGTCAGGGCAGACCGAATCGAGGAAGTGAGAGAGAGAAAGAGAGAGAGAGAGAGAGAGAGAGAGAGAGAGAGAGAGAGAGAGAGAGAGAGAGAGAGAGAGAGAGAGAGAGAGAGAGAGAGAGTGTGTGTGTGTTTGTACGAGCGTGCATGTGCCACTTGGGGACTGGGTACCGTCTCAGTTGTTTCACTCAAGACTGGTGCCTTACCACTTGACCCACACCTCTATTCCTGCCTCTTTGATGTCCAGTTGGAGAGTCTCACAGACTTTCCTGCCAGGGCTCGCTTTGAACTCTGATCCTCGGATCTCAGCCTCCCGAGTAGCTAGGATTACGTGAGCCACCAGCACTATGCTCAGATCCTCCTCATTCTTGAATTTGTGGTGAGGAGTGGATTGGAGATGGTGGGGGGGACAGGAAAAGGGGAGATGAGAGGGTCTCATGCTGCTCAGATGGCTGTTTCCATTAACTGGATGGACAGTGAATACTGGGTGCCTGAGATGGGTGTGGAGTGTGGAGTCCCTTCCTCCCGCCCTCCCTCCTGCCTTCCCTCCTTTCTTTCCGTCCTCCTTCCCTCCCTCCCTCCCTCCTTCCCTCCTTCCTTCCTTCCTTCCTTCCTTGCTGTTGGTGCCACTTATGTGAACTCAAGGCCTTGCCCTCACCAGGTTTTCTTGCTCAGCTGGTGGTATACCACTTGAGCCAGTCCTGAGTTTTGCTAGTTGTTTTGGAGGTGGAGTCCCAGTCCCATAGGTTTTTTTTTTTTCCTGTTCCGGCTGGCTTTGAACCGTGGTCTTCCAATCACAGTCTCCCAGAGTAGCTGGGATTTATAGATGTGTGTCACAGGTGCCTGGCTGAGCCCATTTCCTGGGTCCACAGCCCCAGCCTCATACTGTTAATTGTAATATAAGTTGATGTTGGGAGAGCGCTGTCTGTGTACCGAGTCCACTGCTCTGGGCATCCGACCTCACTTGGTCTTCCCAGTCTGCTGAGAAAGAGGCACTGAGGGGGTGGGTACAGCATCCTCAGCCCCACGGCCAGGGAGTGGACAGGGAGGGGGCAGGGAGTGGACAGGAAGTAGAGAAGTCTAAAGCTCAAACCTGGGTAGGGTGGTTCAAGCCTGTAATCCCAGCGACCTGGGAGACAGAGATGGAGGGGATTGCAGTTCAGGGTTAGCCCCGGCATAAACGTTTGTGAGGCTCCATCTCAGTTCACGGCTGGGCGCAGTGGTGCATGCTTGACGTTCCCAGAGACAGGATGGGAGCACACGCGGCAGGATCCCGGCCCAGGCTAGCCCAGACGTCAAGTGAGACGTGGCTCAAGTGGCAAAGAGTGCCTGCCTTGCCAGCGAGAGGTCCTGAGTTCAACCCCTAACACCACCAAGAGAAACAACCACAGAACCCGAAAGCAACATTCCCTCAGAGTCCCCTTCTCCTGTACCTCTGCAGGTTGTGCTGGTCCCAGCAGACCGTGTGGCTGGGCAGAAGCCCAGGTTGGTCACTTGGTACTCTGGCTGGACCTCCGTCCGTGCCAGGCCCTGCCCCTGCCATTCAGCAGTTGGTGCTTTGGGAGGGAGAGCGCTTCCTCTTGTTTTTGCTAAAGGAAGCAAACCCAGACTTGGGATATCCTCTACTGTGCTGTCATCCCAGAGGGAGAGGGGGGAAAAAAAAACCCCCCCCACACAAAAAAAAACCAGGCCACCTCATGAAAAATGGGGGGCCAGAAGTGTACAGGCTCCAGAGGCCTTGTGAACCCTGCAGAGGGCTCTTCTAGGCCCGTGTTCCGAGACCCTCTGCCAAGAAGGAAAAAGGCAAGCTACAAGCTTTTGATCTGGTGGTTTTGAGGCAGGGTTTCACAATGGTTGGCCCTGGCTGGCCTTGACAGTTCAACCTTCCTGTCTCTTTGGCTTTGAGGGATTATCAGAAAGCCAGACTACTAGAAGCTTCTTTTTCTTCTTCTTTTTTTTTTTTTTTTGGCCAATCCTGGCCTTGAGCTCAGGGCCTGAGCACTGTCCTTGGACTTTCTCAAGGCTAGAGCTCTACCACATGAGCCTCAGCACCACTTCTGGCTTTTTTTTTGCTATGTATGTGGTATTGAGAAATCAAACCCAGGTCTTTATGCATGCTAGGCAAGCACTCTACCACTAGGCCAGACTCTCGGCCCCTAGA
Source organism: Megascapheus bottae (assembly GCF_031878675.1). Classification (NCBI taxonomy): domain Eukaryota; kingdom Metazoa; phylum Chordata; class Mammalia; order Rodentia; family Geomyidae; genus Megascapheus; species Megascapheus bottae. The sequence goes on from NC_143546.1 coordinate 2,392,263, forward strand.
AGCTTCTTGACATGGGGCGATCTTCCTATCAACTGTCCATCTTCTCTGGTCTTCCTCCAGTCCTCCCAGGACCCCAGATGTCCTCAAAGCTGTCAAAACAGCTCAACCTTCTGGTCCTGGTCTCATTACTGCTGCCATTTTATGTGTGTGTAGCGTTTCTGACCAAAGAGGAAATCCTCTCAGAGCCCCACTGACACTGGTGAGGGAACCCAAGACACTGCCCCCCCCCGCCCCTGGCAATGGATGCTTTGCTCCCAGAATTCTGTTCTGTGCTTGGGTCCTGACCCACAGTCCCTTTGGGCTAGGCGGTGGAGTAGTTGAGAGCTCCTGTCTTTATATCTTCCCTTCAGCATCGGGGCTTCCTCTTGGCTTCTCACCCCATCTTCCCTGGGAAAGACTCACTGCGCAGGGCAGTGTGTGATCGAAGGCAGGCTGAGAGCATTTACACACACCGCAGGCGCCCTGGGTTTGATGGTTTCAGGAAGTGGGCGGGCTCAGGAGCCGGCCCCACACAGGACGGGGTGTGGAGAGGTGAGAAGTGTTGCAAAGTCCGTGCCCACCATGTCAAGTGGGTTTTGTGAAAGCCACGAGCTGCGTGGCAGTTGTGTCCGGGGTTGGGGGTTTAGAAATAGTGTAGCTGGAGGAGCGGGTCCACGAAGTGTTGTTGCTTGGCTCCCACCAGTGTCAAGCCATGGTCGCCGGATGGCTGTCCACCCTCACCTGGACAAGGGGGAAGCTAAGGGGTCCCCAGCCACACTCTAGCCCTTCTAGGGGGCAGGGAATGACTGGACCCTCAGAAATCCAACCCCGGGATGCCCAGAACAGAGGCCCAAACAGGGTGGAGGCTCCAGGCCAATCCGGAGGGTGACTGGTCAGCCTGTGGCCTTAGCTCCAGGCTCAGTTAGCTGGGGCTGGTGAGGGAGGGATGGAGAGGTCAGCCAGGGACTTGGGTCCGCCATGGACTTGCAGTCCACTCCCAGCTCATACTCCAGAGAACGGTTAATAGCTCTCCACTTAACTACCTGCAGAGACTAATCTGCATGTGGAATCTTCTGGGCCAGGCCCAGCCAGCTCCCAGGTTAATTGATTTCTCCAGTTTTATGGCCGTGCCTGGTGGGGTGGTGGGGGGCAGGGGGTGTTGAGATCTGGACTGTAGCTGGGTTCACCATGGTTAAAAAAAGAAACAACTCCCAGGCAAGGGTGATCGCTATCTTTGTCTCCCTGGGGAATGAATCAGTGGGCCAGAAAATTCCAAGGGCACGGTGGGCGCTAAGGCAGGGAGAAGGTTAAGGGAGCCCGTGCGTTGGCAGAGCCCAGAATATGAACACCAATAGTGGGAATTGGGGGGGGGGCTACTGTCTGTGAGCAAGATGATAAATGGCCACCAGCCATTCAGGCTTTCCACGGAAAGTCCTGGGATCCCTCCGTGTCCCTAAATGGGGACGTAAACCAGTGCCAAGGCCTGGGAGTGGGCAGCAGGCAGAGATGTCACTGGTTTTTTTTTTTTATTTTTTTTGGCCTGAAAACATAGAGATGAAAAGATGGAGCTGAGGCCTCAGCCCTATTTTGGAAGAACAGCAGGTTCCAGGATTTAAAAAAAAAAAAAATCCCTTACAGAACTCACTGTTGTGGTTCCCGGAATAAAGAAAACAAGAGTGCCTTCCCCCCACATCCCTTGACCTCAGGCCATGTCCTGTGGGTGGAAACAGCTGGAGCCTTCCTGGCTCAGGGCGAAACAGAGGCCTAGACCAGATGTGTGTGTAAAGGCGGGTAAAGGGATGTGGGGGGGGGTAAAAAGGGATGTGTGTGGACAGTACACATGAAGCATTCTGCTCTGGGATCCTTTTTTTTTTTTTGTCCTCCTTAACTTCCCTTTGGAAAGTCAGTGCACCTGCCCATTAGCCCAGGTGAGAGGTGTGGGCAGAGCTGGCATCAAGGACTGTGGTCTCCACATTGATCGGGAAGGGCTGGCTTCCCCTGCCTGGGAAGGTCCCGGGAAATTGGACAGCAGGCCCGTCTCTTCCTGGCTCTTAGGAAAAACATCTGGGCAAGAATGATTTCTGTGTTCTGGGAGACAGGCCAACTGCGTGTGTGCCCTCCGTGAGCTTTCTAAAAGACACTTGAGTCGCCTGTCATCCTCACTGCTTGGGAGGCTGAGATCTGAGGATCAAAGTTGAATGCCAGCCTGGACAGGACATGTCCGTAAGACTCTTATCTCCCGTTAAACACCAGAATCAGAAGTGGAAGGGTGGCTCAAGTGGTAGAGTGCCAGCCTTGAGGGAACAAAAGCTAAAGTACAGTGGATGGGCTCTGAGTTCAAGTCCCCAGTACTGGCAGGATAAAACAAAGTCTTCTCGTTTCTCTACCACCTGATCCATGCTACTAACCCCCAGATTTTCTCTCTGTGAATGTACCCAGTGACATCCTTTTCTTTCTTTCTCTCTCTCTCTCTCTCTCTCTCCCTTTCTCTCTCCCCCCTCTCTTTCTTTCAGCTTGAACTTGGCCTGGGCACAGTCCCTGAGCTCTTCACCTCAAGGCTACCACCCTACCCTTGAGCCAAGCCGCACTTCCCGTTTTCTAGAGGTTAACTGGAGATAAAAGTCTCAGACCCTTTCTTACCCTGGCTGGCTTTGAACCTTGATCCTCAGATCTCAGCCTCCTGAGTAGCTAGGATGACAGGCGTTTGCCACTTGTACCAAAGACATCCTTTTCTTTTTAATTGGTTGGATGGGAGACTGTGATATGATTGCCCAAATCCATGCCCTCAGGGGCCTGTGGACGAGTCTCTTGTTCCGCATGTATGAACAGAGTGTGGTTTATTTTGCTTATGTGGAATTTTCTTTTCCTTTTGTGCCATTCCTGGGGCTTGAACTGTGCTTGTGCTCTTTGGGGGACCTTGAGTCTCAGGGTGTCACTTTCTCTCTCGCAGGTGCTGCTCCCAGCTGCCAGCCTGCTGCAGCTCATGGACGTTCGGCAGAACTGCTGTGACTTCCTGCAGTCGCAGCTGCATCCCAGCAACTGCCTGGGCATCCGCGCCTTCGCCGATGTGCACACCTGCACTGACCTTCTGCAGCAGGCCAACGCCTATGCAGGTAACGGGAGCCCGGCCCCACACCTCCCCGGGGCCTGTGGGCGGACCCCTCAGTGGTGACAAGAGGTGCAGGGTGTTCTACTGAGATGCAGCAGGAATACAGCAGGGCAAAGCGCCAGATGGACAGTTGGGCCAGGAGAGGATGGAGAGCTGGGGCTTTGGGGGAGTGAGGATGGGGTAAGCTGAGCCAGGAGTCGAGACAGATCTTGGTATTGTTGAAGACAGTTGCTGTATCAGTCACACGGTTCTATGACTACGGTACAGAGGGGCCTATATGGTTATCTGGCTTCCGTGAGAAGGACGGGCCTGCTCTTCTTCCCACATAAAGTCTTGATTTCCAGAGCCTCATACACTCAGTCCTAAAAGAGGAGAAATGAAGGCTCTGGGCAGGCTAAAAGCCACTTTACCTGACTGATGGACTTCCTTCCGTCCTTCCTTGCTTCCCTCTCTCCCTCCTCCCTCCCTCCCTCCTTCCCTCCTTTCCCTCCTTTCCCTCCCTTCCCACCCTTTCCTCCCTCCTTCCCTTTATTCTCTCCCTCTCCCTCTCTGTCTTGTCTGTCTGTCTGTACTGGAAATGCAGCACAGGGCTTGTACACACTAAGCTCTGTACCACTGACTGACTATACCCCCCCCACACACACCCCTACCTCCATCTGTTTAGGCAGTTCACGTACACGGTCCATTTTGGATGTTTTAGTTTTGATGCCGTTGGTTGGCGGCTTCTCCACGAGACTGCGACCGCCCACTCTCAGTGGCTTTATCATCAGCTTGGGTCAGTCCCACAGCTGAGCCCAGTCACGCATTGTGATTAGGGCTGAGTCACAGATCACGGTTTGTTGCCTTGAATGGAATAAGAAAATTAAAACAAGGAAGATAGCTGACCACTGCCCTCTACTTCTTGACAACTAGTTCTTCTTTCTTTGGTCGGTCATGGTGCCTGAACTCTGAGCCTGGGCGTTGTCTCTGCGTTCTTCAACTTCAGGCTACTGCCCTATCGCTAGAGCCACAGCCCCGCTTCCCATTTTCTAGTGGTTAATTGGAGATAAGAATCTCACAGGCTGGCTCTGAACCGAGAGCCTCAGATCTCAGCCTCCCGAGGAGCCTAGGCTGACAGGCGGGAGCCACCACACGTGGCTGACAAGACCACTAAATTCTTGTTGGGCGGACACAGCCAGAGGATGTTTTGACTCAGTTTATTCTTCCGGGAGCCACACTCCTCTAGAGCTTGTCGTGCTGTTGTTTTAAGGGCAAGGATGTGGAGATGGGCTTGACTATTCCGCCTCCGTGATTTGCAGCACAGAGTTTTTGTCGCTATTCATTTACCACCAGCCCCTGAGTGACAAGGACTACAGGCCTTAGCCACTGGTGACTGGCTGGCCTAGAACATTTTCTGAATGGGGCCGTAGCCCAGGGGTGGAGTATTTGTCTGCACAGAGCTCTGCGTTTGCTCATCTGTCTATAAAATAAAGCAACTTTGTTTTAAAGGCCCATCCGAGAGAGCAGAGCTCATGTAAGCCAGAGCCTCGGCCCTCTCCATCCGTCGGAATGTTGGGTTTTGGGGGTGCCCATCCACTTGTCCTCACAGTATTGTGCCCCAGACTTGTGGTAGAAGAAGAGAAAGAGGAAGGTCCTGGCTCAGTCCCCCTGGCTCACTAGAAGCAGGGAAGGGGACCTTTGTGTATAGCCCCATAGCCTGTTTCTTTCCCCCTCATGGCCATTCTTTCCAAGGACTACGTAATCTTTAACCTCAGAGGCCAGGGCCAAGTTTATTTTTTGTAACTGGGCGGGCCTGCACTGGGCCATCAGCAGAGCTGGTTGGGAGCGATGGTAATGAGACCTCATTAATGAGATGGCAATTAAAATTCTTTGGACATGTTGTTTACATCGGTCTGCCAGCACCGAGCTGAAACCTTGCAGCCACAGGATGGAAAAGCCATTGATTTCGTGCGCTCGGGGAGTTGAAGTGGCCTGTTTTTTGTTTGCTGGTTTTTTTTTTCTTTCTATTGATTATCAACAGAGATCATGAAATGAAGAAATGAAGGGCAGCGGGCGAGTTAGAGAAAGCATTTTAAAAACGCCGTCCTCTGGCTCAGTGTTGTGATTTTTGTCTCACAAAATGGCCGTCCCAGCTCGGCATCTAGGAATAACCTGATGGTGGCGGTGGTGGTGGTGATTGTGGTAGTCGTGGCAGTGGTGGTGGTGGTGATGATGGTGGCGGTGGTGTTAGTTGTTGATGGTGGTGACACATCGGGCAATTTTATACACCTTCCTTGCTGAAGTAGAAAGGCCAGTTCTCCCTCCATCCAGAACGCCTCTGTCCGTCCTTCTCTCCTCCCCCTGTGGTCCTCCATCCCCCGCTCCACCCCTCCCTCAGGCCTCCGCCCAGAGCTGTAGGGACAGCTCATCATGGCATCGGCTTGTGGAAGACCAGGGTATGTTGTAACTTTGTTTTCTTAATATCTTCTCCTCCTTCTCTTCCTCCTCCTTTCTTTCTCTTTTTGGAACAGAGCAGCACTTCCCAGAGGTGATGCTGGGGGAAGAGTTTCTTAGCCTAACCCTGGATCAGGTATGCAGCTTGATCTCCAGCGACAAGCTGACAGTCTCCTCAGAAGAGAAGGTACGGCATGGCCCTCGCAGAACAAGAGAGCCTCACTTACATTTCCGTCCCTAAAGACCTCTAAGGGCCAACGACCAGTGCATTCTGGGCCCTTAAAGGAGTGGCAGTGGTGACAGTTGTGACGTCAGTGATGCCATCTGTTTACCGAGTACGGGGCCAAGCCTTGGTACTCTTCCCTTCACCCAGCCTTTCCCTCCAACTCTGGGACAGCAGTGTGTCCTTGCGTGACCTGGGCGAGGGGCGGGTCCCGTGGTTCCCATGTTGTCAGGTCAGAACGATGGTGTTTCGACACACTCCGTGGGGCCCTTGTGGGGGGGGCTCAGCTGGGATCATGTGCTCTGTGAATGCCTGCCCAGAGCACCTAGTAACCTCTGTGTTAGCCAGGTTGATTCGTTAGCTTTGAACCTCGATCCTTAGATCTCGGCCTCTTGGGTAACTAGGATTACACCCTGCCTCATTTGGGTGGCCTGGGGACCATACTGGTCCTGAGGGCTCAGGCAGACCTGGTTCTGGTGTCTGCTTATAGTGTGATGTGTCTGTCATAGCCTCAGCCCCCTTGAAGGTCCAAGGTGAACTGTCAGAACCTCCTTCACACCATGGCCTGGAAGATTACACGTGATGGATGTCTGTTGCCAAGTGTTGTTTTGTTTCTGTTTTTCCATAACCATGAAGTTCTCAGTCATAGTTCATGTTTGAAAATGATGCACAACGTCAGGATGCTGTGATGCTTTCTCCCCAAATCTCATTAATCATGCTCCTGACTGCTTCAGAATTTTTTAAAAATTGGCCGGGGAATTTTGAGGCCTGAGTAGCAAGGTTTGTTTTTCGTTTTCTTACAGACGAACCATGTCCATGTTTTGTTTTCCCTGAGGGGATTGAGTATTGCTGGATGCTAAGTAGATTGAAAAATAAACACTTCTGATTAGTTTTTTTTTAATCTGTATATCTTTTACACCTTGCAAATTATGTGCCACAATTATATGATATCTGCCCCCCCTTAAATGACGTGGCCTGTGCACAATACCTTTTCCTTGGGCTACCGTCTTCTAGTGGAATTTCTGGAGGGTATTTGAAGTCACAGTAGGGACTTAAAGTTAAGACGCCCCTGCCTTTAATGTTGACTCTGACAAAGGAGCTTCACTGCATGTGTCGTGGAATAACCCGTGTGCGGTTAAATCCACATTTGAACGGCAGTGAGAGGCGTGATCGTCTTCTCCCGGCCTGAGGAACACGGGTCTCTCTTCACGTGGGTTGTAGAATGTAGCCAGCTGGCAGATGAAACGCCCTTAGATGCCTTCTTAGATGGAGGTGCTGTAGTGTTTCACTGTTGAGGATGAAAGTCTGGCACACTGGCCAGTCCAGACAACTGGCTGTTTTTGGAAGTTGATACACTACATTCCTTCTGTCCTCACAGTGGCCAACCTGAATCCTGTCTCCCTTAAGCAGTTAATAGATATGTCTTAGTTTCACCTCACCAAATGGTATTAGGTCCATGGTAGGCATTGAAAAGATAATTTGTCAAATAAGTGAATAATAGACCCTCTCTCGGGCTCTGTTCTCTTGTGGTGGCGTGGGCATCCCCCCCCCTTGCAGAGACACTCGGGATGGGACCAGGGAGGCCTGGGATGCAGGGAGAGCTGTTCCATCCACTAAGACCTCGTAGCAGGAGCGAATGCTGACTCAGGGTGGTGACACAACTTCTTAGCAACAGACAGCGGGCGACGGTGGGGCTAGGGCTTGAAGCCGAGCTTGACTGCCTGCCTCTAGTGTCGCTGTCAATCATGAATATACCACCACCCGGGGAAGAGGGTGAGAAAAATGAGTCAGGATTCTTCCAGAACTCACAGGCTGGTGGGAAGACAGACTTGAATGCCTGCATTCATACCAGATGGCTGAAAGTTCAAGGACAGCCTCCCGCTGTGTTTTTATTGTGGGTTGTTGGGTAGCCAGCGAAGGGTTCCTAGAAGAGGAAGATGTCTGAGCCGGAACATGGAAGATAAGGGGAGGAATTGGGAAAGCCATTTTGCTTAGAGAAATAGCCATACAGAAGACATGAACGTTGAGAATCGCTTGTCATATTTGAGGACAAAGTGAGTGGTGTGGTGAGAAGGACAGTGGGAGCGGAGGCTGGGAGCGGAGCAGGAATCTACAGAGGGCTGAGGAGAGAGGTTCTCTGGTTCAGGAAGCAGTTTCTGGGACTGGGAGTATAGCCTAGTGGTAGAGTGTTCACCCAGCATGCACAAAGCCCTGGGTTCAATTCCTCAGTACCACGTACTCCGAAAAAGCCATAAAGGATGCTGTGGCTCAAGTGGCAGGACACTAGCCTTGGGCAAAAAATGTCCAAGCAGCCGGGCGCACTGGCTCACGCCTGTCATCCTAGCTACTCAGGAGGCTGAGATCTGAGGCTCAAGGTTCAAAGTCAGCCCGGGCACAAAAGGATCTGAGACTCTTAGCTTGTCTCAAGGGTAGGGTGGTAGCCTTGAGCTGAAGAGCTCAGGGACAGCGCCCAGGCCTTGAGTTCAAGCCCCAGGACTGTCTTAAGAATTCACACCCCCTCCCCACCACATTCAGGGTAAGAATGAGCTTGAGGCTTGAACTTCCTTAGGGTGTCAAGTTTTTGTTTTTTACTCCTCAGGCAGGGTACTTCTATTCAAGTTCAAGGGCTAGGGCCACCATGTCCCCAAGGGAGCTTCTGTGTAGACAACCCACCCACTTCCCAATGTCACTGTGAAACATTTTGGCATCCTTTTCCATTCACCACCTTGACCTGCATTTCAACTTGGTGGAAGTACTTGGGTATTCCCTTCCTGCCTGTGAGTGGAGGTCAAGTCTGCTTATTCATTATTCTTGTGATACGTATCGTTTTTATACATTGTACGGGAAAAGATTTCCTCTAAGTTAGCTAAGCCCACCATATGAACAGGCAGACTTTTCCATCCAGAGTCGGAGTTGGTGCCCTGAAGTAGGATTCGAGCCTGGAGGCATTTCTACCAAACCGTGTGCTCCTCCTCCTCCTCCTCCTCCTCCTCCTCCTCCTCCTCCTCCTCCTCTTCTATTTCCTCCTTTTCTCCCTCCTCTTCATCTAATTCCCCCTTTTCTTCCTCCTCCTCCTCCTCTTCTCCCTTCTCTTCTTCCTCCTATTTCTTCCTCCTCCTCTACTTTCTCCTCTTCCTTCTCCTCCTCCATCACCTCCTCATGCTCTTCCTCCTCCTCCCCCTTCTCTTCCTCCATATCCTTCTCTTCTTCCAATTCTTGCTCCTCTTCTTCCTTCACTTTGTCCTTTTCCCCCTCCTATTCTTCCTTCTCTTCTTTCTTCTCCTCCTCCTCCACGTCTTCCTTTTCCTCCACATCTCACACACACCTCATTTTTTTACTCTTTAATTTTTTTCTAAAGTAATTGTACAAAGAAGTATTTTAAGTATGTTTTTCCTTTTGACGCCCCATGTTATAAAGGAATTTTTTTTTGGAACTGATGGACTTGAATTGAGCCCCCCCCCCTTCTTTTTTAAAAATTGGTTCCGGGGCTTGAAGTCTGGGCCTGGGTACTGTCCCTGAGCTCCCCAGCTCAAGGCTAGCACTCTACCACTTGAGCCCTCCCTAGCACCACTTCTGGTTTTCTGGTGGTTAATTGGAGATGAGTCTCATGGACTTCAATGCCTGAGCTGGATTGAGCCTCAGTCTTCAGATCTCAGCCTCCTGAGTAGCTAGGATGACAGGCGTGAGCCACCAACACCCAGTTTCTGCTTAGATTTTTAGAGTAGAAGTTGACAGACTTTTTCCTATCAAGGGCCGGATAGTGAGTATTGTAGCCTTTTGGGGTTAGAGATCCTCAGCTCAGAGGGAACACAGCCCATGAGTGTGGCTGTTATTCCCAATAAAGTTTTATTTATGGAAAAACAGGTGCAGGCTGGATTTAGCCTGCAGGCCCCATGTTGCCAGCCCTGCCAGGAGACATTTGAGAAGATAGTGGTGAGAGCAGGGGCGTGGGGATCCCAGGGCTGCCTCTGTTTAGTCCAAAGACTTGGGGTAGTCACGAAATGCAGGCCTGGGGTGTCTCTAGCACGATTATCGGGAGCATCCCGTGTCAGGAAGATGAGTCTAGGGAGGCTGGCGTGCTGGGAAGAGCTTTTGGAGAATGGATGACTTCAGGTACCTCGAAGGCTATTTGAGAGTTTGTTTCTTTCTCAAGCATGAAATCTAAATGAGGGGAAAAAGAAAAAAGAGCACGTGGTCTTTTCTAACTGCTGAGAGGGTCACTGTGCTGACCAGGCCAGGACCTGGCCGGGTCGGTAGGTAAACAGCACAGCTAAGCGGAACCAGTCAGACGAGTCCAGCTAAAGAGCAAAAGTTAAGCTGTCCACTCCAGCGATGCTCGGCCTTCGTAACGTGTGTAAGATTGAACTGGTGGGGGGCTGGGGGGGAAGATCGATGAGACACCCCCTCTCACCTCTAGGCCTCAGTGGAGGCTGCCACCTCAGGTAGGGCGAGCAGGGGCTGGCGGGGGGAGGGCGCACGTGCCCACTTCTGCACGGCTCACAGTGTAGGAGGTGGAAGTGGGCTAAGGCATGCTCCATGGAGGGCAGAGCCAGTCTGCGGCTGTCTGCCTCACCTACCTCAGCTGAGACAGCCATCTTCCACGAGCCTCTGGCTTTGCTCCATTCCCCAGGCTGTGCCACCTCTTTCAACCTGGGCCATCTCCTTGTAGTTTTATTCTGAATCCACCTGTCCATTCATCTCCACAAAGAAGCATTCGATATCGTAGGTGATGTGCCAGCCAATCACACTGGGAGGCAGACAGCTTTATGCGAATGAGTTTCTAATTTAAAAAATGTACAAGCTGAGCCGGTGTGGCGGCTCACGCCTGTCATCCTAGCTACTCAGGAGGCTGGGATCTGAGGATCCAGGTTCAAAGCCAGCCTGGGCACAAAAGGATCTGAGACTCTTATCTCCAATGAACCTCTAGGAAATGGGAGGTGGAGCTTGGCTCAAGGGTAGGATGGTAGCCTAGAGCTGAAAAGCTCAGGGACAGCGCCCAGGCCGAGTTCAAGCCCCATGACCCCCAGACACACACAAAAAATGCACAAGCTGGGTAACAGTGGCTCACGCCTGAAATCCTAGCTACTCAGGAGGCTGAGATCTGAGGATCGAGGGTTTGAAGCCAGCCGGGGCAGGAAGGTCCATGAAGACTCGTACCTCCAACAGAAATAGCCAGAAGTGGCGCTGTGGCTCAAGTGGTAGGGCGCTAGCTTTGAGCACCAAGAGACTCAGGGACAGGGCCCAGGATCTGGAAAAATAGTTTTTAAAAAATGCACAAGATAAGGAGGTTTATGTGCTTACGCTGGGAAGGCATCTTGTTTTATTCTTAATAGCTGACATCGGTGTGGAGATGCAGTTTTAATCATCTCTCCATCAATGGGCGTAGGTTGTGCCTTCCTTACCTTTCTTTCCTTCTTTCTTTCTTTCTTTATTTATTTTTGCCAGTCCTGGGCTTGAGCTCAGGGCCTGAGCACTGTCCTTGGACTTTCTCAAGGCTAGAGCTCTACCCCTTGAGCCTCAGCACCACTTCCGGCTTTTTTCTATGTATGTGGTACCAAGGAATCGAACCTGGGTCTTCATGCATGCTAGGCAAGCACTTTAACCACTAGGCCAAACTCCCCGCCCCTTCCTTACCCTTCTTAACACGCAGTGCTGTTGAGAATATTTATATACAACACTTGTACACCCGTGTTTGGGCACACACTTGCATACGTGTCTATATTTCCATAGCCTAGGATGCTAGCAGTGGGGTTTCTGGTCCCAGGAGTATACACATGTTCATTTTTAAATTTTAATAAGGATTTATTTTGAAGTATGTTAGGATAAAGAAGGAAGGGAACAAATGGTGAGGAGGGGGAAGCCTTTCCTGGCGTCCCCCATCACTGGAAATGGCAATCCACATTTGATTGATTGACCTTTCCAGACCTTTCCTTCGCCTCTTCATAAGCCGGGTTTACTGATTAACTTTCCAATCACATTGCCGTCCTCCCCACCCTGACTTCTGTGGCTCTGTGTCTACGCTGTGGGGCAGTTTGAATATGGACTAATCCCTGAGCAAACATCCAAAGCCATAGCTCTTCTTTTTGGTTCCCAGCAATCTTTTTTTGTTTGTTATTTTTATGTGCCAGCCTAGGGCTTAAACTCAGGGCCTGGCCACTATCTATGAGGGGTTTTTTTTTGGTTTTGCTTTCTTTTCTTTTCTCTAGGCTAGCACTCTTATCGTTTGAGCCACAATCTCCACTTCTGGCTTTTTTTGGTGGTTAACTGGAGATAAAAGAGTCTCACAGAGGCTGCGCATGGTGGCTCACGCTTGTAAATCCTAGCTACTCAGGAGGCTGAGATCTGAGGATCAAGGTTCAAAGCCAGCCAGGGCACAAATGGACCTGAGACTCTTATCTCCAGTTAACCTCTAGAAAACGGGAAGTGGGGCTTGGCTCAAGGGTAGGGTGATCAGAGCTCAGGAACAGTGCCCAGGTTGAGTTCAAGCCCCATGACCCACCAAAAAAAAAGAAAGAAAAAAGATTCTCATAGACTTTTCTGCCAAGGCTGGCTCTGCTTCCTGAGTAGCCAGGGTTACCGGTGTGAGCCACCAATACCCGAAATCTTTCCTCCGAAGACAAGTCCACGGGGAAATTGTTTTTCCCCTGTCAGTCATTCAGTGTCACCTTGGTCACCATGGCCAGCTGCAGGAGGGAGGCATTCCTCCCACTTCCTTCCACAACAACTGTGCGTGGGATACAGATGTGCCGGGACCCCCATCCTCTTGAGCATCCCCCCCATTTATGGGGAGGTCACAGTTACTGCTCTGCATGTCTACCCCTTATGACCATCACAACTGATTTTTTTTTTTAAAGTGTTAGAATGATCCCCGTGCTTCTCCTTTTGGGATGCGTCGGGATGGTCATGCATGCGTGCACACATGGTTCTCACGTGTGGGCAGCCTCTCCCGGGCCTTCCTTTCTGTTTCTGTTTTTATTTTAAATATCTAGCCTTCGCGTATACACTGTGGTGGGTGAGGTGTGAACGTTTTCCTTCCATCTAGATGGAGGAGGTAGTGCGAAAGCTTAAACAAGTTTTTCCTTTAAAGTTTTTTTTTTGTTGTTGTCGTTTATTTGTATTCTTTGTGTTTATGTTGTGTTGGACCTCACGCATGCTTGGCAAGCGCTCCGCCACACGGCCACCTTGCCAGCCCCTCCCTCGACGTCTTCCCTTGACAGGTGTTTGAAGCCGTCATCTCCTGGATCAACTACGAGAAGGAGACCCGCCTGGAGCACATGGCCAAGCTCATGGAGCACGTCAGACTCCCACTTTTACCTAAGGATTACCTGGTTCAGGTGACCGCCGCCCCGTTCCCATCCCCAGCACCCCAAGGAACGGGGCGGGGCGGGAGGGTGGCCTGGGGCCAGTGAGGAGCCTCTGGGTGAGGGGTGGCTCCGGATGCTTTCACAGCCCCGATCCCAGGACGGACACCTCGGTCTCCCACTGCCCAGCCACTCAGGGCCTGGAGTTATTTCACCTCCCCAAGTGTCACCTACTATGGGACCCAGGTTAGGTCCAGCCCGGCAGGGGCTGAAGGACGCGTCAGTGTGCGGCCAGATGTTTGACTGGGAGCCGCGCAGAGCGACTTTTCAGTAAAAGTCAGGCTGCTTTTCCCCCTAGGGGAGCAAAAAAGCACCAACAGCCATTTCTGGCTCATGTCTACATCCTAGCTACTCAGAAAGCGGAGATCTGAGGACTGAGCTTTGAAACGAACCCAGGCAGATTTGAGATACCCGTTACCCCGATTAACCCCTTCTCCTCCCAACCCCCAAATCCAGAGCGTGGTGTGGCTCAAGTGGTACAATGTCAGCCTTGAGCGAAAGACCAGTCCTGGCCTCTGGGGAAGGAAGGAAGTTCCTGGAGATGACTGATATCTTGTCTTGCCTAACTCCAGTGCCTGGCCAGCAGGTGACATTATGGCCATACCGTCATTCCTTGTGGCTCCGCCCAGACTGGCCTGTATATGGTTGGTGGCAGATGTAACTGAGGCTCAGAGCTAGAACACCTTCCCCTTGAGTCTGGCTTGCAGGACACTTAGACTGACATTCGCCAAGTCCTGCTCTCTGGAGAGTGAGGCAGAGAGCCCGAGTCCTAGCCTAGATGGGGCCTAACGGGGTGCCAACAGGTGTGACCTGGCATAGGACATTGTTTCTGCTTGGCAGTTTTTCTCCTTGAGACATGCGCTGTAAGAAAATGGAAGCTAAGCACCAGGGGCTCACCCCTGTCACCCCAGCCACTCAGTGGGCAGAGATCTGAGGATTGTGGTTTGAAGCCAGCCTGGGCAGGGGAGTCTGTAAGACCCTTAGATCCAATGAACTCATTTCAGCCTTAGACGCTGACACTGCCCAGTGAAGCGGTGCAGGTCTCTTGGCATGCAGGTCTTACGGATGGGGGAAACTGAGGAACCCAGGCATTAAGTAACAGAGCCGGGACTTGAGTCAGCACTTGAGGCCTTACCCCTCGTGTCCTGGAACCAGCCCTCACTGGTTTGCCCCCTGCCACCCCTACTCTCTGGGTCTGGGGTGAGGCGCTGTGGGAGTGGATGAGGAGAGAGCAGGCCTGAGCTGGTCTGGGAAGCGAGGCCTCGCTCTACCCCAAGGTCACGGGGTGGGTTGTCGCTTACCAGACGGTGGAAGAGGAAGCTTTGATAAAGAATAACAACACCTGTAAAGATTTCCTCATCGAGGCCATGAAATACCACCTGCTCCCCCTGGATCAGAGGCTCCTGATTAAGAACCCCCGGACGAAGCCCCGGACCCCCGTCAGCCTGCCCAAGGTAAGTCCTGATGGCCTCCCGGGGTCCGCCCGTCCATCTTGAATTTGACCCTGTCTTCTCTCCCCGCTGGCTTTCCTTGCCTAGCCATTTCACTCAGAGCAGCCTCTGGCAGATTTGAGAATAGCCCGGACGGCCTCTTCCTCAGCCTCCTGGCCTCGCTCATGGTCTTGACTTAGTGATGGCCTCCACAGCCCTGGCTCCCAGGCCAGGCTTTGAGATTGGGAGGGGCAGGAGGAGCAGGGGAAGGGAGTGGGGTGGTGATCAGAACCTGTGTGGAAGAGCACGGGAAGGCCCCGCAGTGGAGAGTCTCAACCACGTGCTCACTGCTTGGTATCCAGGAGACCCCTCCCCTGCCTGGCCTTATCTGCAGAATGAGCGACGACTGGACTCGCCAGGAGGGTGGAGGGAGCCCAGCTGTGCACTGACCATGTTGTGGGTAGCACTAGGATGTTATTTAGACGCTTGCTGCCGCCTCCTCCTCCTCCTCCTCCTCCTCCTCCTCCTCCTCCTCCTCCTCCTCTTCCTCTTCCTCCTCTTCCTCCACCACCTTCTCCTCTTCCTCTTCCCCATCCTTCTCGTCCTCCTTCCCCTTCCTCCCCTTCTTCCCCCTCCTCTCCCTCCTACCCTCCCTTCCTCCTCTTCCCTAGCTGGCTTCTAAATCCTCTTGAGCCTGCTGCTCTCAAGAAAGTTTTACAAGATCCAGAAAAACAGATTGCTGCCCAAGACCAGCCGGTGCCTTCCCTGAATGTGGCCCTTGCCCCTCTGCGCTGGCGTGAGGGAATGTCAGTCGCAGGTGGCGATGCAAGCAGCAGGCGCCAGTCCCACCTCACTTAGACTCCTCTCCACCCCTAAAGGGTCACCCTTACCCACACAGCTAGCGTGGCAGAACCAGGATAGGAAGTGAGTCCCTCCCTCCCTCCAGCCCTCTCCTCAGAGCCTCGTTCTCCTGCAAACCCCAGGGTGTAGCTGCCTCCTGTCACCTCATGCCACCAGTGCCTCAGAGGAAGTTACAAAGTCTTACCAGGCCGTGGTCTTGGTTTAGCCTCACTGCTGCTTGATACACATAGTGTTTTTGTCTGGTTGAAACTTCCTGGCATTTCCCCCCTTAACTAGTGTGCTCGTTGTACGTGAAGAAAGGTGTTACAACTTAGAAATTAATAGTCACCCAAAATCCCTCTTCTATAGCTACAGACTATTTTGGAGGTTACAGGGTTTGAGCTCAGGGGCTCCGTCTTCCTAGACAGGTAGTCTGCCACTTGAAATGCGCCCTCAGTCCACCACCGCTTTTAACATTTTCGGTAATGGGCGAGTTCAGCACTGACATCGTGTTGGACACACGGAATTTTTATATATTTCTGCCATGTTGCGCGTTGCAGAATAGCCCTGCGCGTCATTTCCTTATTTCTTGTATCTTAACATTTCTGTGTAAAATATTTTTCATACGATGACATCTTGTGGTTTGTATTTTCTTAACGTCAGATGGGAAAATATTGGCGTTTGTATTTCCTTTAGGGGAGTTCTCTGTGTTCTTGGCTCATTTTTTCTGTGTGTGTGTGTGTGTGTGTGTGTGTGTGTGTGTGTGTGTGTGTGTGTATTTCAAGTATTTTTCATCTTAGTTCATATCTTATATTTTGCCTCAGTCTGTGTTTTGTATCCTCATTTTCTTGGTGGTGTCTTTGGAAGAGTAGAAGTCTTTCTTTGTGTTATAAAAATTACCTTAATTGACAAGAGTAACATTGTATTTACCAAGAGTGCTGTAGTTGGAAATGTGGACGTACGGTGGAATGCTTAAGTTGAGCTAATATATCACACGTCCTTTCTCCTTAACTCTTCTACTGACTTCCAACAATACGATGGTAGACACCGTGTAAGACAGTGGAGCTGTTGAGTTCCGTTCCTTCTCTCTGAGCTTACACACGTTCAGATTGACATCTCTCCACCCTCCACGCTCTCCCTCAGCCCCCGGCAGCTGTAGCTGTCTTCTGCTTCTATGAGTTCAGTTGTATTAGGCTCCATGCTGGCCGTGTCTTTCTATCTCTGGCTGATTTCACATAGCCAAGGGTCCTCTAGGTTGTCATGTGACAGCGGAGTAATATTCTACTGTGTGTGCATACCACGTTGCCTTCCTCTCCCTCTTCATTGTTGATAGACCCCGGGTGGTTATATACCTCAGCTCTTGCAGATAGGAACAGGGAAGGTGAGTGAGCAGGTGTCTCTCTGACATATGGATTTCCAGTTCTTTAGCTATTCACCCAGCCCTGGGACTATTGGATGACATGATAATCCTATTTTTTTTTTAATTTTTCCCTAGGGAACTTGTATACTGTTTTCCTGAAAGACTGAGAAGTTGAAAAAAACCTTTCCAATTTGTTCCTATTCTGTTATGGTTCGAGTTTTATCTAACAACAACAAAAAATTAACCATCTCTGGGGTTCCTGTAATCCTAGCTACTCAGGAAGCTGAGATCTGAGGATCAGGATTTGAAGCCGGCCCGGGTAGGAAAGCCTGTGAGACTCTTATTTCCAGTTGACCACCCAACAGCCAGAAATAGAGCTGTGGCTCACGTGAAAAAGCTCAGGGACAATGCCTAGACCATGAGTTCAAGTCTCAGTACTGGCACACACCTAATCTGAAGTCACAGTTTTTCTGATACTTTCTTCTAGAAGTTTTAGGTTTTATACTTAGGACTCTTAGTCTATTTTGTGAATTAAAAAAATGTTCTCTGAAGTATTAGATTGCATTTAGTTTTGCGTATGAATGTGTAATTACTCCATGCAGTTTACGAGAATTTTTTTCCCTCTAACCTACTCTGATCTAATTATCTTGTTACTCCTGTTGTCAACAATTGATTGTTGGTCTGTTTCAGGATTCTGTTCCATTCTGTTTACCAGTGTGTTTGTCTTCACACCTAAACTCCCTTGCTAACTTCATAGCAAGCAGTAGGTTGTTCCCAGTTTTGTTCTTGGAGTGTTTTGCTGTTCTGTACTCTTTAGGCTAGTCAGCTTGCTTATTTGTACAAATAAGGGGTGGGCATTTTGATTGAGAGGTGTATCTGATTGCTAGATTTCATTAAGGAGGAATTGCTGTCTAAATACTCTAATCCACAGACCCAGGACTTCTGTTCGGTTCTTCCCTTAGCTTCTCTCGTTGATGTCTCCTACTTGCTCAGGTATGGGTTTTACTTGCGGCGTGTCACATTTATCCATCGTTTTTGATACAGCTGGAACTGTCCTCTTTTTAAATACTAATTTTGGCTAGTGTCTCGCTCCTGTGCACGCACGTGGTTGATGGGAAATGGCAGTGGCAGGTGAACCGGCAGGGTGTCGTTTCTGGAGAGAGCTAGCGAGCCTTCACTGAGACCTGGGCGTCGTCTGGAGCTCTCTTCTGTTCTGTACTCGTTAGGCTTGCAGGACAGCAGGCATTCCTCACCTGAGGCCTTGCCATGCAGCTCAGATCCTGGCCCCAGGCTGACCAATAGGAAAAGATTTTCATGAAATACATAGCTAGTCCTGGACTTGAACTCAGGGACTTGTGCCATCCTTTGGCTTTTTCACTCAAAGCTGGCACTCTGCGATGTGAGCTGCATCTCCACTTCTGGCTGTGTTTTGGTTTTGGTTTCGGTGGTTAATTGGAGATAGGAATCTCGTTGTCGTGGACTTTTCTGCCTGGGGTGGTTTAGTACCGTGAACCCCTCAGACCTCAGCCTGCTGAGGTAGCTGGATTAAAGGTGTGAGTGGCCCGCATACCTGGCTGAGAGCAAACCTATTTTCAGAGAAGAAGTAACCTTGTGGAGATTTAGCGCTGACCGTTTATGCCAGCCAGCGCTTTTGGCAGACACACGTGTGCAGCTGCATAGACAGGACGATGGCCCTTTCCTAACCTCTTTCAGGCTCTGTAATGTAGGTTGGCCCCAGAACATTTCATTCCAGGCTCACCGCCCTTCAACAGCTGTTTCGCACGTGGGATTTGAAGAGTCCTAAGGCACTTAGATTGCACAAACCCATCTCCCCACCCCAGTGAGAAGCTGTGAGCTGTCGCTTATGGATGTGTGGGTGCATTTACTTACTCATTCACCCGACATGCTTTGGTTGGAAAGCTATCACCAAGGACTGGCACGTGCACCCATCCCTTTTGCAGGGGTCTCCGGGACTGTGGGGAGGGGAGACAGGCATGAAAGAACAGAACACAGCATGCAAGCCCCAGCTTGTGGGTACAGCTGAGAACTTTAGGGGTGCTTGGAGTTGGGGAGGGATAAAGAGGACTTTGTTGGGGTCCCAAGGTCTAAGCTGTCTCCAGGGCAAATGCGGACATCTCCTGACCGGTACCCACCTCTGGTTGTCGGCTGGGCCCTGGGTTCTTCATATCTTATGGTTTCTGGGGTCATCGCCCTTTGTGTCTAAAGTGTTTGCCCTGATACCATGGTCTCTTTTAAATGCTAATTGGTGAGCTGCCTCTTTGTTTATACCTTGGGCTAAGGTCTAAATATACATTATCTTGTCTCAGTAATGAGCCTGGAAACCCTGATGTTTGGAGAAAACCGAAATTCAGCGAGCTTGAGTGACTTGCCCTGGTGTTTTAGTGGGCAGGGTAGTAACTTGAATCCAATTCTGGATTTCTGGAAGCCAGACCTTTTTTTTTTTTTTGTATTTCTAAGGTTTTATTCTATTTGCTTTTAATTAATCATCATCATCATCAATTGATATTGGGACTTTGAATTCAGGACCTTGAGTTCTTGCTTGGCTTTTTTCTGCTCAAGCTGGCGCTCTACCATTTGAGCCACAGCTTTCACTTCTAGCTCTTCAGTTTTTGGTGGTTAATTGGAGGTGAGTCTCATAGATGTTCCTGCCCAGGCTGGCTTTGAACCATGATCCTCAGATCTCAGCCTGCTGAGTGGCTAGGATGACAGGCGTGGGCCGTGGGCCCCCTGCTAGAAACCTTGTTTACTGCTTGTTGCAGTGATGTTCTCCACTCGCTGAGCACTTACCCAAGCCCAAGTGATTTACATGGACTCGGGCAGGATTTTCTTAATTTCAGTTGTTATTTGGCAGAAAATTGGATCTTGGGGCTGGGAGTTTGACCTAGTAGTAGAATGCTTGCCTAGCATACATGAAGTCCTGGGTTCCATTCCTCGGTACCAGATACACAGAAAGAGCTGAAAATGGTACTGTGGCTCAAGTGGTAGAGCACTAGCCTTGAGAAAGCCCAAAGACAGTGCCCAGGCCCTGAGTTCAAGCCCCAGGACTAGCAAAAAAAAAACCCCAAAAAACAAAAAACACAATTGGATCTTGCCACTTACTCATGATATAGCTAGGTATCTATTTTAGAACTTCAGATTATCTTGAATGTGGAAGATTAGCCCAGCAAACCTTGATTCTGTACCATCTTCCGTGAGGCAGGCATCCCAGAGCGGCCTTTGGTGACAGTGAGCTGCTACTCACAGTCTCAGGCTGGACCATTGCTTGTTGGCTCTGCCCCCCAGCAAGGGGCTCTGGGGTCCGCAATGAGCAGGCATACCCGAGCCAGAAGCTTCTACCGTTTTTTTTAAAATGCCAATACTGGAGTTTGAGCTCAGGGCTTGAGCCCTGACCATCAACTTTTTACTCAAAGCTGGCACTTTACCACTCAAACCACACCTCCGCTTTCAGCTTTTTGGTGGTTCGTGGGAGATAAGAGTCTCATGGACTTTGCTGCACAGGCTGGCTTCACACTGTGGTCCTCACATCTCAGCTTTCCCAACAGCCAGGACAACAGACATGAGCCATCAGCGCACGGCTTCCATCTTTTTATTTTTTAATTTCTTGTTCTAAAGCAAAGTCACTTTTCTTGGTGAGACAAAAATTACCAAGACCCCCCCCCCCACACACACACACACACACTCCAGAGAGGAGGTGCTGGGTTCTGTGTTTCAGTGCAGGAAGATTAAAGAGCTCTGTGACCCAGCTTTAAGGCATAGCTAGTAGATGGCAGAGCCAAGATTCAAGCCCAGATATTGGCACCAGATCAGAGCTATGACTCTTCAATGATTTTAAAGACTGCTTTAGAATGGTAAGGTAGGGCATATCTGTGACCAAATAAGCAAAGAAAGAGGAGGTGGTTGAGCTTATCTGGGAGTTGCAGAGGCATGCCAGCCTGGGCTTCAGGACAGAGCAGACGTGCAGAAATGATAGATTCTCAATCCTCAACAGAGAATGGCTTCCGAGGCCAACAGGGTGTTGTCACCGCACCCCCTCCCCCCCGCCCCAGCCCTGAGCTGTAGACACAGACCATGGCTGGCACACTCAAGCAGGAGCAGCTAATAGCACCATCTTGGCGCCCACACATGCACACGTTTACCACCCAACGCTTTCCCTGAGGCTGGGTTGCCATGAGCAACCAGAGGCCGTCTTTCAGCCACTCCAGCTCCTACGTGGCACCCCCACCCCATCCACACAGGTGGCAAGGCTGGAGAAGACAGGGAGCCGGCTCCCTCCCATTGTGCTTGGCTGCCTGGCAAACACCCTCGGGGGTCCATCATCAGGAGTTGGCGGGCACCCACTCCTGTCCACGGCTTTGTACCTCTCCCTTTCTTCTGTTTGTCTACAGTCTGTGGTAGAGCTACCATTTTGCAAGCAGCGGTCGTGACACTTTTTTGCTTGCCCTGTGGGTTACACCGCAGACTCGAATTGGTCCTTGAGCCCAGATGTGTCTCAACTGAAAGACCCCCACCCCCATACACACACACTTGTCCATTTTCTCTCTGAGCTCCCAAGGCCTGCATGGCTCTGCTTTCAGCCCCCTTTCCCCCCACCCCCCGCTTCCCCCTCTGGTGTCTGCATCTCACCTGTCCACGGCCTGTCAGGAACCTGCGTGGGCAAGTCTTCTGTCTCCGCCTGGACGTCCTCCTGCCGATGAAGTTTTGGTGTTAGCCCTACGGCCCCACGTACCAGGGTAAGAGAGACTCACTTCCTGCCCTGGCCCGAGGGACCGACTGGCTGGGCCTGCCTCCTGCCCAGCTTACCCAACGGGTCGTGGAAGAGAGTCCGGACACACTCCTGAGTGGAGATCACAGCCACTCCTACGGCCCCCGAGGTCAGGGTTAGAGTCTCAGCCCCTTGCCCAAAGCTGGAAAGCCTGGCTCCGCTCCCTCTGCCTGGTGAATTTGGTCCTTAGGACTCTCAGACCCAGGGTGGAGAGAGGAGCAGGAAGGAAGGAAGGCCTGCCGAAACACACATTACAGGCACGTTTTAAAAACGTGGAGTGCCGGATCTATGTTTTCTAAAAACATAACCTTGTAGTCTTCCCACAGTCTCGCTCATATCTCTCAAATCAGCAGCCCCGTGGTCTTCTAAAGAGAGGGTGTTCCCTGAGCCATGTCAGACACCAGTCCTGTGGCAAGGAGTCAGCCAGTGTGGTGCACTGCAGCTGGGTCCTGAAGTCAGAACCCGACACAGCAGGGACGCCCGGTCTGGCATGCATGTGAGCCCTCAGTCAGTCTGTTTTGATTACCCATAATCCTTGACAGATCTGCGTGTCTGTCTGTCTGTTAATCTATCTATGTATCTTGGTAGCTATCTATGTATCTATGTAGCTATGTCTGTATGTCTGTATTTATCTGTCTGTCTATGTTTGTCTGTCTGTATGTATCTATCCATTTATCGTTGCTGGGAAGGGGGCCCTCACAAAACCTTGATGGACCCGCTTCTCAGATGATTGCACTAGGTTTGCCTGCTAAAAATCCTTTCCTGCCTGTGGTTTGATGAACTCAAAAGGCAAATTTGTTGGAAAAACCTGTCCTGTGTTGCGTCTATCCTCATACCCAGTCTTTATTTGGATGCAGGCACTTTTCCATCTCTGTGATATTGTTTCTGTGTGACTGAACTTTCTCAGCGATAACGGGTAAGTTTTTCCACAACGTGAATGTGCGTGGAAAGACTTTTGGGAAGCCTTGACTTCTGTCTTCTTGACAGGAGATGTGTTGTGGCCATGTTAGGAACAGGCAGAGCTTTTTTCCTTGTGGTTGAGTCAGGAAATGGACAGAGAAAAAGTCTTTTCTCCTTCTGTATTCTTTGGTGTTTCTCGTGGATGGTATTTGTTTCCCCTGGTGCGGCCCCAGTTGCAATCTGGTGTTCCATTATATCTTAGCCAAAGAGAGCCTTGCGTCTTTTCTCCCCGCCCTCCCATTTAACTCCTTAAATGCGCTACTCACTTTTTATTTCAAACAAATACTGGAATCCTCTCTTCTATCTGGCAAAGTAAGGGACCAGGGCTGTTCAGGTGATGCTTGATGTCTAATAAGGGGGAACAGACTGACCAGTCACCCGAGGCCATCTCACCATGAGGAGTTCACAGGGCAGGTGGCCTCAGGGGAGAGGGAGTCCCTCACAGAGGTCAGACGAGGAGACGTGTCGACTGAGACCTGAAGTTACGTTCAAGGAGAGGGATCAGAAAGTGTGTGTGTGTGTGTGTGTGTGTTGGACTAAGGGACAGGAAATGGCACACACCGGTGTGTTGAGTGCTTGAAAAAGAAACCTCAAGACTGGTTTGATTTCCTCTCCACTCCAGAAGTCAGATTTCAAAAATACTTGGAAAATCTTGCAAACTTTAATTTATTGTTGTTGTTGTTGGTGGTGGTGGTGGTGGTGGAGGTTGTGGGGCTTGAACTCAGGGCCTGGGCGCTTCCCACATGAGCCACAGCTCCACTTCCAGCTTAGAGCTTGGAGATAAGAGTCTCATGGGGACTACAAACCTGGATCCTCAGATCCCAGCCTCCTGAGTAGCTAGGATGACAGACGTGAGCTTTATGTACCAGCCCTCAGCCAGGGGCAGTGCTAGTGGGGAGGAGACTTAGGAATGTGGGGCAAGCCCCTGTGCCCAGCTTGGCCTGGGGAATTAGGCAGTGCCGGCCTGTGTTCATGAACTTTCCTGTGGCTGCCTGGCCAAGCCAAGCATTCCAGGTGGGGGACAATCTAGAGCCCAGCCTTCCTCTGGAAGGAGGCTGCTTTTGATGGTTAGCAGCGGGCGGTCTGAGCGGAGGCCGGCCGAGCGTCTATTTCTGGAAGCAGCGGCTCTGGTGCTGGCCCTGCCCTGGGCACCGGGTCACACATTAGAAGCCAGTTCCGTTTTCTGAGCTTTGAAGAGGTTTGCGACCCACATAGGGCCCCAGACGCTGTGGCCTCTCGGGTGAATGGTTTTCACCCACATGGGCCATGGGTGTGTTGGGAGTGGGGACGCGGTTGGCTCTTCAGCAGTGCTCAGACAGTGTGTCCCCAAGGGTCTGCATCCCGTGACTTGACACCAGTCTTTCCTGCGCTCAAAGTGCATAATTCACCATGGCAAATGTGCCACATTATCAGAAAAACCATAGCGGCCATGAAGGAAAAAGTGTTTTTTCAAACCCAGGGTTGTGCTCACGCCTGTCACCCTAGCTACTCGGGAAGCTGAGATCTGAGGATGGTCACTGGAAGATGGCCAGGGCAGAAAAGTCCTTGCGAGTCTTATCTCCAGTGAGATAAGAACTAGTACTAGCCTTGAGCATAAGAGCTCAGGGACAGCTCCCAGGCCCTGAGTCCAAGCCCCCTCCCCCCCAAAAAAAATCGAACAAAGTTTTCCAAGTGCAAATGCAAGATTTTCCGGGGGAACTTGTTAGAAATGCAAATCTGTGGCCCTTCTAACCCAGCTGCCTCAGGGCAGCCCCAGCAGTCTGGTTGTACAGTCAGCAGGTGATTGACATGCACGCTGAATCTGAATGAGCCAGACTGCAGGTAATGGTCAGTCAGTCCTGGGGCCAGTGTTGCCTGGTTTGGGCCTCTTTTTTTTTTTTTTTTTCTTTTTCTCCACAAATCCCCCAGGTATCTTGAGGCGGATGTGTGAACTACACCAGCTTTGTTAAAATATGAACCCTGTAGTTAGCTTCGATCGCTGTGCATCTGTTGATAGCCACGTGACAAAGCACACAATTAAATCCTGTAGTTCCATTACTTCCAGGAATATCTCCAGAACCGTAGCCCTCCCCTCCACCCCACCTCTTTGGGGTAGGGCAAACTCCAGCCTCCGGCAGGCGGACCCAGCTGTCAGTGGCTGTTCTGGTACCCACAGCTGGGCAGCCCAGGGCGTTTCCAGAGGTTCCCCCAGATACATGGAGAGTTGTGTCTGCCTCATGGGGTCACCTTGCCTGGTGCTGGGCTGTGGGAGCTGTCACCTGACTAGGTGGAGGGGAATGCTACTTGTCAAAACAGCGTCTGTTAAGTAAGTTTCATGGCAGTCACGACAGGCAACATTTCACACATTTTTTTTTTTACCTCTATTGCTATGAATAACCATTGCTCTCTGCCATCTAAGCATTCAGGAATAGTATTCTTTTCTTTTTCTTTTTGGCAGTCCCAGGGCTTGAACTCAGAGCCCAGGCGCTGTCCCTGAGTCTCTTCGTGCTCAAGGCTAGTGCTGTACCACTTTGAGCCACAGCGCCACTTCCAGTTTTCTGGTGGTTTATTGGAGATAAGAGTCCCGTGGACTTTCCGGTCCTGGCTAACTTGGAATCACGATCCTCAAATCTCAGCCTCCTGAGTGGCTAGGATTACAGGGTGTGAATCACCGGTGCCAGCTGGGAATAGTTTAGAAAACTAAATTTCTCTAACAAGTGCATTTAAATTCTGTATACTGTTTTCCAAAGTCTAAGTTCATTCATTTTGTTTGTTTTGGTGCCAGTCTTGGGGCTTGAACTCAGGGCCTGGGCGCTATCTCTGAGCTTTCTTGCTCAAAGTTGGCCAGAGCTCTGCTTTTGGCTTTTGTTGGTGATTGATTAGAGATAAGCATCTCCTGGACTTTTCTGCCAAACCTCGATCCTCAGCTCTCAGCCTCCCGGGTAGGCAAGATGACAGGCGTGGGCCAAAGCGCCTGGCTTTCTGTCTGCTTCAATATGAAGCATAGTTCCCACATCCTTATGGGCACTGAGATGGCCAAAGATGGCTTTGTGTGCTCATGTCACCCGGGAAGCCAAGGGGAGATGGTACTAGAATAGTCTTACCTGCTGGGGGTCTAGGGGAGGAACGTCTCCCCGGAGGGACTTCTGCCAGAAACCCGGGGCGGTGAGCACGTAGAGGAGCCGGGGACAGCCCACCCACGAGCCCCAGCGTGGAGGAGACCCGGCTAAGAGCCTCTGGTCTTTCCGGAGGTCATGATCGTGGTTGGCGGACAGGCGCCTAAGGCCATTCGAAGCGTGGAGTGCTACGACTTCGAGGAGGACCGGTGGGACCAGATCGCCGAGCTTCCTTCCAGAAGATGCCGAGCGGGTAAGGGTCCCTGTCCCCCACACCCCACGCCAGTTCTCCGCTCCGTGCTGGAAGTCAGATCTCCCCACCCCCAACACACACACACACACACACACACACACACACACACACACACACACACACACACCATCGCACACGTGGTTGGGCATTCAGACCCATCCCGGTAACTGCATTGGGTGGAGGTTTCAGACCAGACCCCTCGTTCACGCCCGCGGCTCTCTCCCCAGGTGTGGTGTTCATGGCCGGCCACGTGTACGCCGTGGGGGGGTTCAATGGCTCGCTGAGGGTACGGACAGTGGACGTGTACGACGGCGGGAAGGACCAGTGGACGTCCATCACCAGCATGCAGGAACGGCGGAGCACGCTGGGCGCCGCCGTGCTCAACGACCTGCTCTACGCCGTGGGCGGCTTCGACGGCAGCACGGGTGAGTCCACGCCGCGTGTCTGTCCCCTCCCCACCCAGGGCCGTGGCTGCCACACGTGTCGCCAGGCCAACCCAGGAATGGGCCGTTTGGGGATGGTCCACCGTCCTCCACTGGACGGGCTTGCAGTGCGGATGTTCCAGGCCATGGTTGATGGGTGGCACCACGAGAGCCTGGGGTTTCTCTCCTCCCCGTCCCCTGCCACCCCAGATTCCAGCCTGCAGCACAAGGGGATGAGGGCTCAGAGGCGGCCTCCTGGCATTTCGCCATGTCATTGTTGCTGTAGGCAGCAACTCCGCTAAGCTAAAATGGTTTCCTTGATCTCAGGGGGAGGTGAAGAAATCAGAATCTATCACTTCTCCGAATCCTGTTTCTGTCTGCACAGCTGTGGGGTCCCCGGCCTCCCTGGAAGGAAGTATTTGTACCTTGTCTCCCCCCAAACCCCTCTACCCCTCCACCCCACAGCTCACCCGGGCCAGCCAAGTCTGAGCCCTCTCTGCAGGTAGAGCAGATGGGTCTCTGACGCCATGTCCCCTGAGAAGAGGCAGCGGTGCCCCTCGAGCCCTGCCCCGTCCATCTCCCCCCAGACGGCGAGGCCTGCGCCGCCCGTGAGAGTCTCATGGCCAGCTCTTGTCCCCCAGGCCTGGCATCCGTGGAAGCCTACAGCTACAAGACCAACGAGTGGTTCTTCGTGGCCCCAATGAACACTCGGAGGAGCAGCGTGGGCGTGGGTGTTGTGGAAGGTACGCCCCGCCCCAGGCCCCCCACCCCATGCCTGGTGCTGGATGCCTGGCCTTCCTGCCAAGTGGCTCCAAGCCGTTAGCCGCTTGCCCCTCGTTCTGAAGGCTGGAGCGCCAGAGGCAGCGCCGAACCCAGGCACGCAGTCCTCAGCGTGCGTTTCACAGGCACGCAGACGCTCAGTTGATGGCCCACTGAGCTTCCCTGCTGTGGAGCTGGAATGCCCATTGCGCTGAAACGTGCGCACAGCCGGGCGCGGGCGGCTCACACGCCGCTCACCCTAGCTGCTCAGGAGGCTGAGATTGTCCACCATCCTCAGAGCCACAAAAGAAAAGTCCAGGCCAGAAAAGTCCACGAGCCAGAAAACGGGGAGTGGCGCTGCGGCTCAAAGCGGTAGAGAGTTATCAGCCTTGAGCAAAAAAGTTCAGGGACCAACAAAACAAACACAAAACAAGATCAACTGTGTGCATGTGCACAGACATTCACCCGTGCACACACGTGTGGAGGAACGGGCTTACAGGCTTTCCTTCCCCGGGCTGGCTTTGAACCGCAGTCTTCAGATCTCCATCTCCTGAGCGGCTAGGATGACAGGTGTGAGCCACGGGCGCCTAGCGAAGGTTCTTTTATTTTTTCCTCCCACCGCCTCTGCCCCAGCACTGCGGAGTTGTGTGTTTTGTGTAAAGACATGCTACTCCCACGTAACTGAGGAAGCCGCCTTCTAGAAAGGTGCCTTCCTGGTCATGGCCGGCAGCCCCTGGCTTTTTCTCCTCTCATGCCTCTGCTGTGCCTGGCCGTGGCTCTGCCGGGGTTTTCCGGAACTTTCCAGAACCTCTGAAAGGCTTGGGGTTGGTTCTTGGAGAGCCTCCTGGCCCTAACTGAGGTCAGGGGCCCCCATGGCTTTGCCCGTGTTCCAGGGAAGCTGTACGCGGTTGGGGGCTATGACGGGGCCTCACGACAGTGTCTCAGCACCGTGGAGCAGTACAATCCGGCCACCAACGAGTGGACCTACGTGGCGGACATGAGCACAAGGCGCAGTGGGGCAGGTATTATGTGGGGCGCGGGGGCTGGGCCCTGGGGCTCCCCTGAGCTCCCCTCCCTCTCCTTCCCTGTGACCCCACAAAACCCAGGCAGGGCAGTCCGTACCTCTTGGCGGGGAAGGTTTGCCACATGGCAGGGTGGCAGGCCGTGTCCTGAGGTCCCACATCTCAGTCTACCTAGCTTTCCTACAGCCCTGCCATGCCAGGGTCACGGTCAGGGTCATGGCGAATGGACCACGGAATTAGAAACTGGACGGGTTAGGGTGGTCTCTCTGAGGTTAGCTCCGTCCATTTTCAGAACCCTTCCCTGGGCCTCGGAGATGAAGGGGAGACGGAGCAGGGGAGGAAGGGACGTTGATGAGGCTCCTGAAAAATTCCAGCAGGTCCAGGGCACCCGTTTGTCCCCACGGAAAGCGGGGAAGCCACCGAGAGCCACACCTTCCCAGCGGGGGTGGGGCTGAAGGGAAGGAGGCAGGGGCAAGAGACAAAGCTTCCTTCTAAACATGAACCCCACTGCCCTGGCTTGGACTTGAGACAGGCAAGCAGGGCCCTGCCGGCTAAAGCCAGGGGCTTTCCATCCTGTAATTCCCTGGATGTGAGGTGAGCAGCTGACCCAGATGTCTCTTGAGGACTGATTCAATCTGGGGACACCACTGGCCACCATGGCATGATCTCCGCAGGCTGCTTAGAAGGTGTCCCCTTCTCACCTGGCTTGGGGACCCTGAGGGTGTCACGGCTGCAGGATGTGTCCCCAGGAGACATGGTGGGCTCTCTCCTACCTGTGCTTTGCTGAGATTTGGGGGAGTCTCACTTCTGGGATGGAGCATGGCAGGTGCTTTGGTTGGCCTGAGACCCAGAGACCAAAGGCTCTGCACATCTGAGTCCCTGTGAGAAGCCTGGAAACCGCGTGGCTGCTCAGTGGAGATGCCCTTGGGTCCAGCCAAGGAGGGTGAGAGAGAGGCAGTGGTGCATGGAGCTGGGAAGCCAGTGGGGCCGGCAGAACTCGCCGTTGTTGGTGCAACAGCACCCTCTGCTGTTCATTCAGGGGAACTGCAGCAGTGTAGGAGTCGGGATTTGACATTATTTTGGAAATCTGGCCCTGGGTCTGAAATCTGAGGGGATTCTGGGGGTGCTCCCTGACCGGTGACACTGAGAGCCAGATCTCTCACCCCCAGTCCATCCTTTCAAAAATCTCCCAGCTGATAGGGATGGAGCCTCTTCATGAAGGGCCAGTCATCTAAGGGGACTACTGAGCCATCCCACCTCCCTCCCTCCACGAGTGGGGAAACGGAGGCCTGGAGAGGGGAAGCAAAGCCATCCTCCTTGTGTGTGTGTGTGTGGGGGTGGTCTCGTCTCCTTGGCATGCACAGGGACTTGTCAGTGAGGCCCTCCTGGCACTGGCTCGGGTAGTCCTGCCTGTGAGCCGTGCTTGGTCCCTGTCAAGGGAGAGAGAAGGAGAGGAAAGGACAAAAGGCCCCATGTGGAGAGCACGAGGGAGGCCTCCCAGGGGAATCTGCCTAGTGTCAGCTTCTCACGCTTAACCGGGCAGCTCTCCCGGTCTCCCCTATGTGTACAGGTTTATTTATTTATTTGGTGTTACTGAACTGAGTGTCTTGTGTGCTTGCTAAGCAGACACTCTGACACCCAGAACCTCTGTCAGCCCTTTTCTGTGCTGTTATTTTTGAAATACAGTTCTAATTTTTTTCCTGTCCTAGCATACGTCCGGACTTCCATCTTCTTATTTGAAGCCGCCCTTCGTGGCTGCATAGTTGAGCAGCAGTCATGCATCTCCAGCCTCTCCAGTTGACACTGAGTCTGGCAGACTTTTCTGTCTGAGCCTCCCAGGAGGCTAAGATTACCACTGTGGAGAGACACTGGTGCTTGGCTTGTATTCATGTTTGCAGAATGGAAACCAGATCGTATTTGGCGACATTTCGAGGTTACCAGCCCGCGGAGGAAACGGACAGAATACCCTATGTGGGCACTGACACTGGTGTCACCTTGTGAGATGGGTACCCAGGCCTCCTGGTTTCCGGTTCGTGTGACTGGACCCTGTGCTCTGTCTTGTAGGGGTCGGAGTGCTCAGCGGACAGCTGTACGCCACCGGCGGGCACGACGGGCCCTTGGTGAGGAAGAGTGTTGAGGTGTACGATCCCGGGACAAACACCTGGAAGCAGGTGGCAGACATGAACATGTGTCGTCGCAATGCAGGTAACGTGACAGATCCTCTCGTGCAGCGTGACAAGAACGGGGTGGGTGGGGGGTACTCCAGAGCCCGGACCTGAGCAGAGCAGGCCTTGGTTAGAGGAAGGGAGGGCTTGGGGTCTACAGAGCTCATCACAGTGGAATGCAGGAGGGTCCCTCCCCAGTGAAGCATGCGGACTTTTAAGGCATCCAGCTGGCTACAGACTAGAAAAAGCCCTCTGTCCTTGCCCATGCCCACGCGGCTTTGCTGGTGGCTGAGCACAGGGCCGTGTGGACACAAGCCAATGTCATTTGTGTTTCCTTTGTTCCCGCCTGACTGACAAACCCCCTCACTCCCCACCAGCCTCATTTCCTTCCTTGCAGGGACATCCAGAATCTTGACAGATTCTCTCGTAGAGCCATTTCCTTTTACTCCCTGATGAGTTCTTCCCGTGTCTGGAGAAACCACTGCCTTTATCCCTTTGCACTTAATATCTCCATTAGAACAGCTCCCTTTATTCTTGGTACTTCCTGTTTTTTGGTAGACCCTCTTCCTTTTTCTGTACTTTCTGTTTCTGATAAAGCCACCTCCTTTATTCTCTTGGTACTTCCTGTCTCCCTTAGAATATCCTCCTTTATTCTCTTCTCTACTTCCTGCTTCTGGTAGAACCCCTTCCTTTATTCTCTTGTACTTCCTGTTTCCAATAAACCATTTCCTTTATTCTCGTCTCGCTCTACTTCCTCTGTCTGGTGGGACCACTTCCTTTATTCTCCACTTTGTACTTTCTATCTCCCCTTCTCCTGTTCTTTCCTGTGGAATGGTTTCCTAGAGTATTTAGTATTCCTAGAGGATTTCTCGGAAGCTCAAACATGTCACACTATTTCCTTTTAGAACTTGGCCTTTGGGGCTGTTTTCCTTTGTAATCCATCTTGCTCTGGAAAGCAGCTTGCCTGGCCATCCTCCCCCGTCCCCAGCCGAGGAAGTCTCACAAAGGACTTCCAGGCAGAGTTATCTTCTTTCTTCTCATGTTCTGTGTGTGCGAAGCCCATGCAGAACTGACCTGTTCAAAGTACTAACCCAGGAGGCTTTCTGACTTCCTCACTGCCTCTGCCTCATGTGATAAACCTTGGCATCTGGCCCCGAGCCACATGAGCGAGGAGTTACAGAGCCCTAAAGCCCTAAAGCCTAAATCCCCCTACGTGGGGGATTATGTTGTGACGTAAACGTATGTACGTTCACACATAAATGCTACTATTCAAACTACTGCTTTATGATGTGCTTTAAAAAATGCATTTTACCACCTACCACCACCATCTTACGAAAGCATTGCGTTTATTTACATGATTTTATTTCAGTTCAGCCAGTTGACTGTGTGGCACTGCCTCCGCCTGTGTTTCAGACCCCCTCCCCCCCAGGAAGCTGGATGTGAGAGCATCATTGCTGTTCCATTTCTGGTGGTGGCGGGTACTGGGGCTCGAACGCAGAGTCCTGCGCGGCCACTTGGATTTTTCATTCACTTGAGCTGTTCTTCCACTTGGGAGAGCTTTTTCTAAGTAATCATCACATCGCCAGTCCCCTTACCATAACTTTTAAGAAACGTACAGTTTGTTAGCCATGGCCTTTTGGGGTCTTGATGAATAGTAATTACATTTCCACCGGCTCTGAGGTCAGGGTGGGGACAGTGATGGTCCCAGCTCCTCCCCCTCCCCCCCCTTCTCCCCTGGGACTCCACGCTGACCCCCCCGCTGTGCCACCGGCCCCCAGGGGTGTGCGCAGTGAACGGGCTCCTGTACGTGGTCGGCGGGGACGACGGCTCCTGCAACCTGGCCTCGGTGGAGTACTACAACCCGGTCACCGACAAGTGGACGCTGCTGCCCACCAACATGAGCACGGGGCGGAGCTACGCAGGTCAGTGCCTTAGTGGGCGGGGCCGCCAGGCCCAGCGTGCTAGGCCCCGCCCACACCGGGTGGAGCCACGCCTCCTCCACCGTGCTGGGCGGGGCCACACGGGCCCTAAGTATCCCTGGCCACTCCCACTGGGGGTGGAGCCATGCAGATCATAGTTACAGGCCCCTCCCGTCCGGGGGGCGGAGCCACCACTGCAGGCCGCTCCGGCCCCGCCCAGCCCAGGTCGCCCTTAGTGGTGCAGGGATCCTGGTGTTGGGTTGTGAGCTTGCTGGCCTGGGATCAGACACAGAACCGTCCCTCGACTGTCACTCTTGTGCCATGACAGGTACTGGCAAAGAGCTCTTCCTTTTCCCCAGAGCCTGAAGGCAGCCTCAGAGCTTTTTCGTTGCATTGTTGTGTTTTTCTATTCCATGACTCTGGCCTCCCGCTTGCTAGGCAGATAACGCCTAGCTTGGGCATGAGCGACTGGAGTCTCATCCATTGCTTTTCTCCATGATGGATTCCAGAGGTGGACCCGAAGGAGACAGACACACAGGCCATTCTGTGCTTAAACCCACTACCCAGGTGAATTTAGTGCCTGAAGACAGGTACTAAACTCCTCTGCGATACAAAGATTTATCGCTGAAATTGTGTAGGAGAGCATGACTTCATAATACCCAAAAGAAAACCCCAAACCCCGTCTGATGGTAGGGATATGGTTAAATAATTGAATTACCCCTCGGGTCTATTTTTTTTTTTATCATGTTGATAAAACATGAGGATGTTGAAAATGAGAGGTCAGGGAAAGGATACAGCAATGTGTGTGTCACATGCATGGATGCACATAGCATTTGTGCTCCATTGTGTGGTGTGTGTGTGTGTGTGTAAACTGGACAGCTACTGCTTCTGGACATGGACTGGGTCTGAGCCAGGTATTCAACTCAATGACATCTCAGTTGTCTCCTTTGTAAAGTGGGGACAAATTAGACGGAGCCTCTGAGGGCTGAGAGAGAGAGAAGCTTGATAACAATGTGTGAAGTGTTTACCACAGGCCTGCCTGGTGCTGCCGCGTGGTAAATGATTGAGATTGAGCCTAGAAGCTAGGAAATACTCCAAAAAGACTATGGGGCTTCTATTCAAACGAAAGGATTAGAGATTTTCTCTTCTTCTTGTTGTGCAATACCCACGTTTTTCATAATGAGATATTCCTATTACTCTTTGTAGTTACATGGACACTTCCATGACAAACGATTGGCCAGGCCTGGGGGCTCCGTACTTGTCACACTAGACACTTAGGAGTCTTGGCATAGGAGGATTGTTGTTGGAGAGTGGCCTGGGCAGGAAGTTCACATGACTCCCATTCAGCCAATGAAACGCTGGGCGTAGGCTGTCTGTCTGAGGTCCAGGCAGACCTGGGCAAAAAGCAAAATGCAATTTGACAGCAACATAAAAAAAGGGCTGGAGGTGTGGCTCAAGCGGTAGAGCACCTGCCTAGCAATTGTGAGGTCCTGAATTCAAACCCTAGCATCGACAAGCAAACAAATGGTGGGAGTTCAACTTCCAGTGCGGCAAAACAAATCGTAAAGACAATCAGGCACTTGATTTTTTTTTTAAAGATGTTTCTTTGTCAAGGTGTATGAGTGGTGTTGTCAGGGACAGGTAATGGGTCCTGGTATGGACTTGGGTTCTGCCTTTTGTCATGCTCCCATCTCTGCAGCTCCAGCCAGGAGTTAAGAGGAAAGGCATGCATTGTCATAACAGAATCTCCCCGATGAGGAATTCTGGTTTGTTTTTTAAATTTTATTTATTTTTAATTTTTTGCCAGTCCTGAGGCTTCAATTGAGGGCCTGAGCACTGTCCTTGGACTTTCTCAAGGCTAGAGCTCTACCACTTGAGCCTCAGCACCGCTTTTGTTTTTTTTCTATGTATGTGGTACCGAGGAATCAAACCTGGGTCTTTGTGCATGCTAGGCAAGCACTCTACCACTAGGCCAAACTCCCAGCCCCTTGTTTTTTTTTTTTTTTTTTAAATCATTATTTAAAAAAACTCATATCTATCTTAATCTCATCTTCAACAAGAGCACGTTATAGTTCTTAGGATATGTTCACTTAAGGTTTTGGTACCATAGTACTTGTAGATGCTTGAGTTCATATTTTTTGTGCAGTGGGCAGGTGCCAGAAAACCTTCTAATATGAGTGGGAGGGGTTGTCCTTTTATCTCAGGTTAAAGAAGTCAAGGCCAGACTGTCACTGAAGGATCAGGATCCAGATTCTCCTGTTGATTTTTCTCCTGGCAGCTTTCTCATCTGCTGCTGCTTCCCTCTGAGTACCCCAGGCAGGACAGGGAAAGGACAAGCCAGTATGACAGACCTCGGCCAGGACTGGGCACTTACTGCAGGGTAGTCCGAGAAGCCGAGCGTGTGAGAGGTCTGTCTATAGTAGAGAGCAGGTAGGAAGGAGGCTCAATCTATTACACAGCCTCAGTCTATCACAGCGAGGTTCTGGGTCTTCAGTAGACGGATGTAGTTACATGTGGAAGACCGTTCCGTCTTACTAAACACACGTCTGGTGGAGGGTTCTTCAGTTTAGTGATACAGATTCCAGTGGGAACTCAGCCTGCGGAGGT
Source organism: Megascapheus bottae (assembly GCF_031878675.1). Lineage (NCBI taxonomy): Eukaryota > Metazoa > Chordata > Mammalia > Rodentia > Geomyidae > Megascapheus > Megascapheus bottae. The sequence goes on from NC_143546.1 coordinate 2,426,983, forward strand.
CAAAGGGACCCTCCCAGGGCCTCTGTGCAGGGGGATGGGCGGCAGAGCTAGGACTGGGAGCTAGTGTTCTTGTTTCCGTAAAGTCAATCTACCCTTCTTTCCAGTTCATTCCACTGTCTCTTCTGAAGGGGACAGGAAGCCCCATCGTGTCTCCTAAGTGACACACGTTTGGTGGTAGGCGCCGTCCCTGGGGGCAATGCAGCGAGGGCATCAACGTGGTGAAGGACTGGAAAACTGAGTCATCACAATACTTGGGGACCAGTCCCTGGGCTTGGGGCATTAGAGGGCCTGAGGGCCCAGCTGTCTGGCCGAGGACCTGGGTGCAAGGGTGGGAAACAACCAGTAACTTTAGCAGCCCTAGCCACAGCCACCTCTGACCATTCAGTAAGACGTGGGCCCGTTGCCGCTGACGGTAACAGGATGTGTCATATTCCTGAACCCACTGGGATCCTTCCTAACTGTGCAGCAGTTCAGATGACTTCTTTCCTCTTAGGTGTCGCTGTAATTCACAAGTCCTTGTGACCCGGACTCCCACTGCCAGAGATGGAGAAGAGAAAGAGAGAGAGAGAGAGGCTTGGAGCAGCGACACCATGCCGTCTGGAAGTGACCCACCGGGACCGGCCAGGGCAGTACCAGAGCACCGCCTTTGTCCAGCTGGGCAAACTGGCGTGGCTCACAGTGTGGATTCCGATGACCCCGCCCCTGCTCTGCTCCTCTGAGGTGCTTCGGTCTCTATCCTGAGCAGATTCCTGTAGATGATAGGAATAATCTATAATCTATAGGTTATAGATCCCTATAAACCCCAGCAGCACCTTTGGGCTTTTTACGGTGTTTCTACAGGGAAAAAAGAAAAGACGTGCGTGTGTGAGTGTATATGTGTGTATGCATGTGTGTGTGTGTGCGCGCACGTACATGTGTGTGTGCTTGTCTACTGGATCTCTTCACTACTGATCCTTTCGCCATGCTACAAATCAAATCACAGTAACCTTTCCTCAGGGTTGCCCCATGGGTCTGTAGACTACTGATGCCCTGTTTTCCAGAAGTCCAGTTGGACAGACTGGGGAATGTTAAAAAAAATATATGTATATATATATATATATATATATATATATATACTGGGTGAGGTGGACAGTTCTGCCCAGCCCTGAAAGTAACTTGACCACTGTGACTCTGGCACAAGAGCGGGGGATTTCTCAAACCTGCGCTGGTGTCCTGGATCCCAGACCAGGGAGTGAACAGGAGCCCTGGCCACCCATTGACACTCTTCCTGGAACAGACGAGAAGCATCCTCTCTCTCTGGTTGTCAACGTCGGGAATCCTTCCATCTGAAGATTTTGTGTGTCTTCGGCAGGGAAGAGGAGAAGCCCCAGGTAACACACTGGAGAAAAATTATACCAAGACAGGAAGAAGTACAGAAAGCAGCCCTGATCTACCATGTCCTCAGGGTAGGCCAGCCAGGCTTCCTCAGGCCTAATTCTTCGTCTAATGGAAACTGAGAGGTAAAAGATACTTGAGCTTTAGATGATGTGCCTGCTGGAGCTGGCCCTGCCACTTTGGGACGATGGTCAAGTTTGTCTGCTATTGTCTTCCTTTTCTTGTCGCCCCTTCCTAGTTCAGGATCTGTACTCCTCTCCCCAACTTCTAGAATAACACTCGCCCCCACCCCATGGCTTCCTCAGGCAGGTAGGAGGAGGTGGGGGCAGTGCCTGGGTTTGAGATCTCCCTCCAATGACACTAGCATTTCAAAAGAGTTCAAGGAGAGCTTTTAACTCACCTGTGATGGTTATTAAGGATAGAACTTCAAGCCCCTGGAACACTGAGCGCTTATGGAGTTGTTTGCATTAAAAAGAAAGGAAGGAAACAAGGAAGGAAGGAAGGAAAAAGAAAAGCAAGGCAAGCAGGCAGGCATCTCAAGTCTTTGCTTTCCTAGGTGAGCCCACTGCTTCTACTGGGGTTTCTGGCATGGGAGAGAGGATGCCTTGTGTCCAGAGAGTGGGCTCACAGTCAAAGAGGGACTGGGGTTTGGCCCTCCACGGAGACGCCAGGAAGCCCAGGGGTGCCGTGAGTCCCCCAGGTTGGATTTGCATCCCAGCTGCTTCTCCCAAGCAGATGCTGGGGGCAGTTGGCAGCCCTCAGGCTCCCTGGCCCTGCAAGTGAGAAACCCAGGCATCTTCCCCAACCAGGTAATGACATCCAACAGCTACTACTGTAGATGTATTGCATACTGGGGTGGGGCTCTCTTGAAGACGATGTTTCTCTCCCCCATATCTGGCAAGGGTTTGGCACCAAAGTTTCCAGGTGGAGAGTGGCTCCCGTCCCCCGCCGTGATGGGTCTGGGCCAAGGTCAAGCCAGGGGCTCTGCTCTGCACAGTGGGGATTCTGCGCTTCTGTCCTCAGCCTGGCTCCACGTTAGAGACTGATTGAATGAGCTCTTTTTTTTTGGGGGGGGGTAGAGGGGAGAAGGGGTCATGGGGCTTGAACTCTGGCCTGGGTGCTGTTCCTGAGCTCTTCAGTTCAAGACTACTGCCCTACCCTTGAGCCAAGCCCCACTTCCCATTTTCGTTTTCTAGTGATTAATTGAAGAAAAGAGTCTCATGGCTTTGTATTGCCCAGGCTGGCTTTGAACTGTGATTTTCAGATCTCAGCCTCTTGAGTAGTTAGGATTAGAGGTGTGAGCCAAGCCACCATCCAGCTAGAGCTTTTTGTTGTTTTGTTTGTTTGTTTAGGATGAATGTCTTCCTTCTCCAAGGAGATCTGGGAGTTTGTTGTTGTTGTTGTTGGTGGTGGTGGTGGTCATGGGTCTTAAACTCTGGACCTGGGCACTGTCTCTGAGCTTTTCGTCTCTAGGCTAACGTGCTCTACCACTCTGAACCACAGCGCCACTTGTGGTTTTCTAGTGATTCATTGGAGATAAGAATTTCACAGACTTTTGTGCCTGGGCTGGCTTTGAACTGTGATCCTCAGATCTCAGCCTCGTGAGTGAATCACTGGCGCCTGACTGATCTGGGACTTTTGGGGGTGGGAGGGGGGTGGGCTGAGGTTGGGTATTGCATCCATGTTGGACCATAGCCAATTTCCCGAGAAGCTGAACTTCCATGCTTAGTAGACAAGGCTGTCTGTGTCGCCATTCCAGCTGTGTTTTCTCATTTGAGGGTGTTTGCTACGGTGTTTTCCTTTCTGTTTGTCTCTCTGGGAAGCACTGCCTCCTCCTCACCGGGACCCCAACGTTGGTACCCCCCCCCAAAAAAAAAAGCCAGTCTATATTAGCTACCTACAGGTGCCATCCACACCAGGTACGATTCTCCACCATCCATCGGATTCTCTGTAGTCTCTGCTGGTCACATGGCTGGCAGAGACTCATCTATCCCCCCCACCCCCCCAGCCCCCACTGCCTCTGCCAGTCTCCCACTGCTAGTGAATGCAGGCAGCCTTATGGATGGCCCTGGCTGGCCTGAAATGGAATTGAGGCCCAAGGTTAGAAAGCAGCTTCTACCGCACTGAGTGACTGATTTGGGCCCTGTTAGAAGCCTGCCTCTGAATGCCCATACTCAATATTCCTCAGAAGTACCCAATGGCGTCGCTCTGTCAGAAAACAAGTTGCAGTGTTATGCAAATGAAGTGACCTCATTCTCTGCTATGCAATAATCTTTCGTTCTTTCTCACGACAAGCCAGTTACACTAAGCCCCTCTCCTGGGTCTGGAGAGCCTTTCTTTTGATATCTGTGTAATGTTTGTATATTTCTGAGCCAGATTATTTTTTTTTCCTTCCGTAAAATTGAAGCTGTAGCTCTCAGGCTAAACGTTTAATGTAGTTTTTTTTTTCCTAATATAAGATCATTCTTGAAGATGATTTGAGTCACTTTTTATTGTCTGTGATAACGAGACATTAGGCTTGGTATGTTTGTCATTCATTCTGTGTCACATGAAAATGCACACGTGTTGCTACCTTACCTTCGTTTCTCACCCTCCCTAGATGGATTTCACAGTAGCTCCAGACAGGTCTCTCTCATTTTTTTCTTCTTCCATGCCATATCTAAAGAAGACTGCTGAGTTTAAAGACAGGTGCCAGGTCCCCCATCTCCTCAGCTTGTCTGCTCTCTGGAATCTTGCTTTCTGCAGGGCCCATCTTGAGGTGGCTCTCTCTCTTCCTGGCATTGAGCCTGGCACGTGGCTGTGCTCAGCTGACCCTTTGGCTTCCTGGGTGCAGCAGGCCTTCCCTCACCGTCTTCCGCTTCCTCGTTCTGAGGAGGGGCCCACGGGGGAGCCCCTGTGAGGAACACGCTAAGCACGCACTGTTCAGGGGTTCATGCCATGCTTATGACTTGTCTTTGCACCCCACGCCGTCCTCTGTATGTTTATCCGCTGTAAGCCCTCCCGTTGTTGTTTGTTTTTTAAAGTCTTTGTTTTTATGAATATTGGGGACCAATGTCATTAATGGGATCATGCTGGGGGGGCAGGGGCACTAAGATATCTGTACTACTTAAGAGAGCTGGATTCTTCACGCTCGGCTGTGTGTGGTCTATCGCCTGGCCGAGGCAGAGAGCCCGTTTGGGGACAGAAGAGCTTCCTCAGTGCAGCTGCCACCATGTTATGCCACCTGCATCCTGGGACTTGGTGTGACTCCAGGGGTACAGCGTCAGCCATGGCAGGAACGCAGTGGACCCTGGCATTTGCCGGAAAGCAGATTGCCCGAGGGCTTGCTACCTTCTTGTTTCTGCCTAGGACATTGTAAATTCCCTTTCCCTGCCTCTTCAGTGGCAATAAAGAACCCTGGTGGACCCCCTGTCTAATCTGTATGTGATGTGTAAAATGCACTTTCTGTGAAAGATAAACCGAAGACACTGAATGAGTGTGTCTGTGTGGATGCTGTGTCCCTGGAGCCCGGGACAGGCCGTCCATTCCTGGATCCCTGGTTTGCCGCACAATGCAAGTCCCCAAGCAGGCCTTTGAGCCTACATCCTCTGCACAGATGTTGGGGAACAGTTTCTCCTAGAAGAGCCCTTGTCCGATGCCTGACCACTTGCAGTGATCACGGAAGAAACCTTCCTCAGATGTCTTATTTTCACAGGAATCCCACTCGTTTCTCATGCTGTGTGTTTAATTCTAATAAAAGCCAGATGTGGTGCAAGACTTTCTCATGTTTCATTTCTACACTCCTGGGTTTACTCAGTGTCTTCAACACAGGGAAAGGACGTTCCCTGCTCACCTTTACAGGGTGAACTTCCTCTGTGGTAAAGGGTCCAGCTTTCCTGGGCCTCTGTCACTTGTACCCCAGCACAGCAGACCCACACGGCCCTTCTCTATTCTCCTGGGGAGGTGTCGGGTTGTGGACTGTGGTCAGGTGATTCCAGAAACACCAGGAGGTAGGCCTGGAGGGAAGAGGGAGGGGGGGTTCACAGGGCTGCCATTGTGTGGGTCTCTCCCTGGGGTGTGTGTGTGTGTGTGTGTGCACGCATATGCTGAACTCAGGGCCTAAGTTCTCTCCCGGAGCTTTGGCGCTCAAGGCTAGCACTCTACCACTTGCAGCCACAGCTCCATTTCTGGTTTTTCGTAGACTCTCCAACCTGGGTTGGCTTTGAACTGCTATCTGCAGATCTCAGCCTCCTGAGTAGTTAGGATTGCTGGTGTGAGCTGGATTTGCTTGGTGGTAAGTTCTCAAAGCCTCACACCCAGCATCCTGGCCTTTTCTCTAGTTAACAGACCAGCCGTCCCAGGTCTCAGAGGAGTCAGGCTAGGAGGACTGCGGGGAAAGGAGGCAGAAGCCTCTCAGCTGGATTCCTCCTCTGGGTTACCCCAGGAAAAAGGAAGCTCAGAGAGGCAAGTCTGTATCTGAGGGGTGTTGTGAGAGGACAGAAATCACAAGCTCTTCTTTTTTGGGTCAGTCGTGGGACTTGAACTCGGCCTGGGCGCTGCCTCTGAGCTCTTTTGCTCAAGGTTAGTGCTCTACCATTTTGAGCCACAACTCCACTTCTGGTTTTCTGATGGGTCATTGGAGAGGAGAGTCTCACAGCCTTTCCCACCCAGGCTGGCTTCGAACTGTGATCGTCAGATCTCAGCCTCCTGGGATGGCAGGTGAGAGTCACCGTCACCGGTCTGCTAGGATCTCTTTTGACCTACCACTGAGTTTGGGAAGCAGACGCCGGAGGAGAGGTCCTCGGGGGAGGCTGTCTCATCATCACCGGGCCAGCGTGGACTGCCTGCTTGCCGTGTGCCAGGCCCAGTTAATCTGCACACCTCTCTTGCAGGCAGGCCGTGACCAGGTGTTGCTGTAATCACAGCATTGCTGGGGATAAATGGGCAATCCTGGAGGAGACACCCAGGCTGCTTGCTGTGCGGCCAGAGTCCTCCCTCCACGGCTGGCCTGAAGAGGAGTCCTTGTTCCTGGCTATGTGACCTTTGCCCTGTGCCACCCCAGCTATAAAATGGGTGCTCCTGTGATCTACTCTCTGAATCCGGTTCTCATTCCTGCTCAACGAGATGGGCCCCTGAGAGGTAAGGGATAGGGGTTCGCTGAGGCTTGAACCCACGTCTTCTGTGGTGGTAGCTTTTGACCACTCTGCTGCTTGTGATTTTAATCTCTTAGGCCAGTGGACCCCAAGTTTAAAAAGGAAACAACTACTTGTGGTGATGTTTTGACAGATCCTCCGACTTTAAGCCTAATAAGGAGAATTGGGCTTTCGGCCTTTCCTCTCTTGAGACCCCAGCTGCCTCTAACAGGCCCTTGCTACGTCTCCTAGAGCTGTGCTTCCTCCCTGTCCCCCCCTCCATACGTTCAAATCCCACTTCAATATCCAGTTCAAGTGTGATTGTGTGACCCAGCTGATCCTCGTGGAAAGAGGATGAGACTGTCTGTCCCTGGCTGGCACTGTACCTAAGTGTCATTCTGCAGGAGACCCAGAGGCAGCCTGGTGGCAGAGCGGACATCCTTGCCCAGCTCCCTGGTGCTCTGAGGGCGTGGCACGCCCGAGTCTCATGAATGCCTGCACTCATGAGAGATCACACACATCTCGTCACTGCCCACAGCCGGAGGGCCTGGCACCCTGGCAGCCAGGATTGTTTGTCTCTAAGTGACAGCGAAATGCAACGAGTCCCGTGATAGAAGTGGGCAGTGGGTTACTTTGCTGGAGCTTCCTGAGCAGGTGACATTTCTCCTGAAAAAAAAGGGAAGAGGCCTCAGACTGGCTCTTGGTTACTGACTCTGTGAAGTCAGTCGTTACGGGATGCGTGGAGGTGGAGGCTAAGAAAGTTTACTAGCAAAGCAAAACAGAGAGTACATGACGCAGACACGGGTGTGGGCTCATCCCGTAACAGGTGCTGGGGATTCTCAAATGCCAGGACTATTCATGGTGATGTCTCCTAGGTTGACGTCTGGCTCAAATTTGCCCAGGGATGTGTTTTGGTTTCCTGTCACTGTTACTGTTTGACCAGTTGGGCCCAGAGGTTTTGAGGGTAGTTTAAGTGTAAGTGTCAGTGCATCCACTTAAACAAAGGATAGATTCTGCCAGATGACTCATTCTGGACAGGTGTCCATTCTGGAGATAAATATTATTCTTTGTGAATACCCTCCCCTTTGTGTGTGTGTGTGTGTGTGTGTGTCTATCCGTGTGTCCGTCCATGTGCCCTAAGGCTTGATCTCAGGACCTGGGCTTTGTTGTTCAAGGTTAGTGCTGTACCACTTGAACCACAGCTCCACTTCCAGCCTTTTCTGAGTAGTTGATTGGAGAGAAGAGTCTCGTGGACTTTCCTGGCTGGCTTCGAGGCAGTAAGGGCTGACGCTGGCACGTGTGCATTCACCGGCGAGGGGGCGGGAGATCTGGTGGGGGCATCCCCATGTCAGGCTGGGCAGGGAAGACTTCTCAACCCCTGCTCCCCCCTCCTCTCCAGCTATCCTGTTTGTTCCTCTCACCCCCCAGGCTGGATGTCCCACTGCAGGATAAATGAAAAGTCCTGAGCAGTGGAGTCTCATACGTAGCCGAGTGCGCTGCTGGGGCTTTCACAGGGAAAAGGGGCCCGTCAGCAGCAAGATGGATGACCCCCATCTCCCCAGTGACCCATCCTTGCGGCCGTCCATCTCTTCCCAGCTGCACGCTGGAACGCAGGAGGGAGAGAGATTTGGGGTTGGCCTCTTGTGGGCCATCCCTCCGTGCCCCTTGTCCTTTGTGCCTCCGACCACGTCCTCACGCTTGATGGCGGCCCATCAAGGGAAACTAACCCAGAGGAGGTCACAAGAAAAAATGGTGTGCGTGGTGGGGCTGTCAAGAGACTGTTCTGACTGCTCTGAACTGACTCCAGCCCTGGGCTGGAGCTGGGACAAAGTCATATCTCCTCAAGAGGAGGCTGCGCTATGCCCTGCTCCCTGTGAGGAAGACGGGAGCCATTGTAGTGAGAGCAGGAAGATACAACCCCTGAGAGTCATAAGCACGGTGGAACCCAGGCACAGAGGCTTTAACAGCTTTAAACCCCTGCCTGCCACCAACTGACAGTCCCCGATAATAAAAGCCAGGCACGGTGGCTCGCGCCTGTCATCCTCTCTACTCAGGAGGCAGAGATCTGAGGATCATGGCTCAAAGCCAGCCTGGGGCAGGAAAGTCCGTGAGACTCTTATTGCCAGTGAATTACCAGGAAACTGGATGTGGCACCAAGTGTCAGCGTGCTAGCCTTGAGCACAAAGAGGCCAGGAACAGCGCCCCAGTCCTGAGTTTTCATTGCTGAAAAGGAATAAGCAGGGCCTTCAGGAGGGACTGGTCAGTACCAGCCTCTTCCTGGTGCTCTGGACCCTCCTGCCCCCTTTCCCTAGTGCTGGGTTCACTCCCTACCTTTGTGCAGAGGTGAGGGGGTACAGAGGAAGGCCAGACCTGCAGAGGACACTGCAAATGTATTTTGCGGCGGCAGATACATCATTTTAATGTAGCCCAGACTCCTGTTTGAATGATTAACGCGGGGACTGTCTGCCCCGTGCTGCAGAACCCTGATAAGCCACCCATAAAACAGTGTCCAGGCAGCCAGGCCACGAGCTTTGCTTCTAGTGGCTCATTCTCTGCTCGGACCTGCAAGGCACTTAGAAGCTAGTTCCGTGAAGACAGGAAGAAGACGCTGGGGATGTGATGGGGTGGACGAGACAACTGAGCTTTGCCATCCCTGTGTGGCTTCCAGAACTCTCTGTGTAGCCTCAGCAGAGTTCCACCCTGGGCCTGGAAGACCTGGGTCCACTGAGAAGTCCTGGAGGGCAGTGATTTCCTTCTGAAGGAGTTACGATACAGCACGACAACATAGAGCTAGAGGAAGGGGAGCGGGACGGGGCAGACAGGGTCCCTGAGAAAGGGATGGAGTGGCTGAGTCCTTGTGGATGGGAGATGGGTGTTAGCTGAATGGAGAGATAGGAAGCAAGGAGAAAGGAATTAGTGGTGATTATTTGGAGAAATGGCTCAGCATGGGTGAATCCTGGAGCTTAGACATAGGGAAAGGTGGAGAGATGCTGAGCTCTGAAGAGCTCATGAGGTAGCAGAGGCCTGTGGGGAGCGTGCGGTGGGGTGGCCTGTCAGTGGGGTTGACATGGGGAACCAAATATCAGCCACCAACACCCAAGGCTGGCAGGGGGGGGGCAAAAGTGCATTAAAATGAAATGAAATGAAAACGGGTGCTTCAGACGAGTGACAAGACAAAGCATGGGACACCGATCTGATAAGACCCTAGTGTTCAGGCTCTGAAGAAATCCCACAAGGCAGCGGGCACAAAGGTAAACAGACACCAGTGGCTCAGGCCTGTCCTGGCTGCTCAGGAGGCTGAGATCTGAGGATCGAGGTTCAAAGCCAGCACTGGCAGGGAAGTCTGTGAGACCTTTATCCCCAGTGAATCACCCACCTGGAAGTGGAGCTGTGGTTTAAGTGGTAGAGTGCTAGCTTTGATCAAAAGAGACTCAGATGGCCGGGAGTTTGGCCTAGTGGTAGAGTGCTTGCTTAGTATGCATAAAGACCCAGGTTCGATTCCTCGGTACCATATACGTAGAAAAATAAAAGCTGGAAGTGGTGCTGTGGCTCAAGCGTAGAGCTCTAACCTTGAGAAAAGTCCAAAGATAGTGCTCAGGCTCTGAGTTCAAGCTCTATAACTGGCAAAAACAAAAAAGAAACACAGACAGACAGACAGACAGACACACACACACACACACATGCAAACTCAAACTGAAGTAAGAAGTTTCCAAGCTGGGGAAACAGGAATCCCCTCCCCAGGCACAGGAAACAAACCCACGGAGAGAACAGAACGTCTCCGCCTTTATCTTGGCTTGAGAGGCAAAGCTCTTTGATTAGACACGGGCAATTTGTTGTACTAAAAATGGAATATCCGAAGGCATCTTATATATCAAAAGAAGTTACAGACTTCATCAATATTTCAGCTTCCTGTCAGCCTTTTCCTAACCTAAACCTACCCTCGCCTAAATCCACCTTGCCCGTGGGTGACACCTGCAAGAAGTATGGATGGTGATCAATCAAAGTCAGGGCGGCGGGAGATGCAATCTGCCAGTTTTCCTTCTGGCTGATGGAGCATCGGGGGGAGCTGGTTAGAGGCAAATAGTGAGTGTTAGATTTTCCAGATTAGATGAATGGTATAATTTTTTTGTTGTTTTTTTTCCCTCCCTCTCACCCTCCTTCCCTCCTTCCTTCCTTCCTTTCCTCTTTCCTTTTCTTCCTTCTCTTCCTCCCTCCTTACCTCCCTCCCTCCCTTTCTTTTTTTTTTCCTTTCCAATCCTGGGGCTTGAACCAGGGCCTGGATGCTGTCCCTGAGCTCTGTTGCTCAAGGCCAGCACTCCACCCCTTGATTTGCAGCTTCACTTCTGGCTTTTGAGTGGTTCTTTGGAGATAAGAGCCTTCCCCTGGACTTTTCCTGCCTGGACTGGCTTTGATCCGGGATCCTCAGATCTCAGCCTCCTGAGTAGCTAGGAGGACAGATTTTTCACACACACACACACACACACACACACACACACACACACACACACACCCTGCTTGCTTATAGCACAACTGCCTGAGAGAGCTAAGATGACTAGAGGTTACTCCCTGAGTCAATGCCCATGCCGACTCTGGAACGAGGGGATTCCACTGGGAAGGACACTGGGGACTGAGCTAGTGCTCAGAAGGATAGGGAGTAGAGGTTCCGAAGTTTCTGGAGCCAGGCACCGGAGGCTCACACCTGTGCTCCTGGTTAGAGAGGAGGCCGAGAGCTGAGGATCACAATTCGAGAACAGGCTGTGCAGGTGAGTCTGTAAGACTCTAATCTCTATATTACTCAAAAGCTGGAAGTGGAGGTATGGCTCAAATGCTAGAGCACTAGCCTTAAGGGGGGATTAAAAGCTAAGTGACAGCACCCAGACCCTGAGTTCAAGCCCCAGTACTGGCATCTAACAAAGGAAGTGGTGTGGTTGGGTGCCAGCCAGGCTGGCTGTCCTGTGATTCTGTCACCTCAAATGGACTTCAATTCTTGGGGTTGTTGGAGATATTAGATAACCCAAGAGGAAGCTGGTGTAAGTGCAAATAGAGCCACGCCAGCAGAGAAACGCACACTCGGCTTCTCTAAAGAGACTCTTAACTTTTCCCATTTGTTGGCTAGAGGGAGGGAAAACCACTTCGACTTGAGTCAGGTAAACTGAGTCACCACTGCCAGACACCCATGTAACCCTTAGCCTTCTTCTCTTAGACTCACTCAGCCTCTTGGAGTTTTTCTCTGACCCAGCTTGGCATCGTAGTGTATGAGAGGCCAGATCCTCACCGGGGAAGAGAATTGGTCTAATTAGAATTCAGCCACACGGAGAAGGATAACCAGCAGGGCCTTTGTTCGGAGGGGTCAAGAAACAACTCTTGTTAGTCTGTTAGTCTGCCTCGGCTCTCAGCCCGTTAGGTGCGTGCCACCTCTGCCGAGTCACACACTAGGGATGTCCCCCAGGCACATGTCATGCGCCTGTGTGCCCAGGGACTCATTTTGCTGCCAAGTATCTGATCAGTAGACTATACATGGTACCCATGAACCCTAGCTCGCTGCAAGTGAGTCTGGGAAATGTAGTTTCTTTTGCTCTCCGTTATTAGTGGGGCCAGAGTGCCTGCTGAGCTCCCCCCCCCCCCCGCCAGCTCTGTGGGAAGAAATCTTTTTTTTTTTTTGGCCAGTCCTGGGCTTGAGCTCAGGGCCCCCCCATCTCTGTTTCTCTCTGTCCCCTCCCTCCTCCTCCCTCTTGCTCCTTCCTTACAGTCTGCCACATCTCTCCCATCAGGTAATTCAACAACCACGCATGCCCTTTATCCTCTGTGTCTCAGTAACCATGGCAACTGCAGCGCCCCCCCTTGAGCAGACATCACAGTGTGCTAACCTCCTTTTCCGAATGAAAACCTCCATGTGTCCTCAGCTCTTACATCTCCAGGTGATGTACCCAGCTCTGCCGCAACTCTGCCTCGATATCATATAACCCTCAAGACTAAATAGAGTTAAACACAGTTTCTACTGGAGCCTATACAAGATTTAAAAAAAAAAAAGGGAGAGAGAAAGATTAAAAGACTTGATTTGGAGCTTCACTCTAATGGTTCATACCTGTCTCTCTAGCTTATTCAGGAGGATGAGGTCTGAGGATCTCAGTTCAAAGCCAGCCTGGGTAGGTAGAGTCTGTGAGACTCTTACCTCCATGGAACCACCAAAAATAAATAAATAAGCCAGAAATGGAGCTCTGGCTCAAATGGTAGAGCGCTAACCTTGAGTGAAAAAGCTCCGGGGAAGCTGGAAATGTGACTTAGCAGTAGAATGCTCACCTAGCATGCATGAAGCCCTGGGTTTGATTCCTTGGTACCACATACACAGAAAAAGCTAGAAATAATGTTGTGGCTCAGGTAGTAAAGTACTAGACGTGAGCTAAAGAAGCTCAGGGACAGTGCCCAGGCCCCGAGTTCAAGTCCCGGTACCAGCGTATGCGCAAACACACATAGACATACAAAGATTATTTGGGTATACTATGTGTGTGTGTGTGTGTGTGTGTGTGTTACACAACTTGACTATACATCCTTGTCTATTAGTTAATGGCTGTCTAAGAAAACAATCCCAAATTCAGTGGGTTGGCTGTGCAGCTGTGACTGAACCCAACCTCTGCTGGGCTGGCTCACGCATCTGTCATCAGCTGACAGAGGCTAGGTCATCTAGCCTCACCCCAATTTCATTCCCACATCTGCAGATTGGAGCACAGTGAGAGGTCTGGCCTCAGCCTAAGACACTGATGCTTTTGTTCATTGCCCCAAGAAAAGCCATGTGGCCCCTCAGACTCAGGAATGGAGAAATGGACTCTATCTTGGGATGGGAAGCAAGGAGCTGGTGGTTATTTGTGATACTGATGATAAAATATACAGTAGACCATGACAGACTCTATGCAGAGCCATAACTCTTCTCTTGATAAATTAAAAATAAGATTAGAGTCATATAAAGTAGATCCTCTAACCAAAACGGAACTGAACTGGAGATTAGTAATAACAGGGGATCTTGGGAGCGGGGGTGGGGGGAGGGATCAAAATACTTGGAGATTAAGCAAAAAAAAAAAAAAAGAAACCAAAAAAACCTTATCAAGTTTGAAGGAACATGACAGGAACTTGTTCTGTCTTCAGTTTCCTTATCTCCATCTGGTCTTGATTTTTCCCCTCCCCCTCCTAAGATGACAGTTTTAGGAAATGTGTTAGCTAATGGTTCTTTAAAAGGAATTTCCACCCCCTTCCCCTCCCCCTCCCCGGAGGATTAATGTGATCAACAAAGCTATTTGTTAAGATGGCTTTCACGGGGTCCGGGAGTTTGGCCTAGTGGTAGAGTGCTTGCCTAGCATGCACAAAGACCCAGGTTCAATTCCCCAGTACCACATATAAAGAAAAAATCAGAAGTGGTGCTGTGGCTCAAGGAGTAGAGCTTTAGCCTTGAGAAAGTCCAACGACAGTGCTCAGGTGCTGAGTTCAAGCCCCAGGACTGGCAAAGAAAAAAAAAGGCTCTCATCATACTCCATTACATCTCAGTGGTCGTATCTTGCGCGCCGCTGCCTTGCGACAGCTGTCTTCTCCCCATCATTCTCTTCCCTCTTGGCTCCACAACTGAGCAGAATCTGCTCGTTATTTTTCCTAAGATGTTGGAGAATTTTCTAGAATACAGCAATATATAACACATACAATCGAGTGTTTCTGCCGGCACATTCTGAGCCTGAGACAGACGCCATCATTCAATTAGGATGTGCTGGCTTTACCAACAACCTCCCAGATGAAGCAGGTACCAGGCAGGCCCCTGTCAATCGAGGAGCTGACACCAGAGAGAGAGAACATTTGTCATTTCACGTTGGAACGCATGTCATTCTGTGCAAATAAGAATCCACTGTGCAGAGATCCAGAGTTGGAAGCGGGGAGGGAGAGATTGTAGTGTCGGGGAATACGACACAGCTGTCAGGCGGCACAAAGTGGGGTCTGGAAAAGCTTACCCCTGTCACCCTGGTTTCTCAGGAGGTTCGTGGTTCAAAACCAGCCTGGGCAGGAATTAACCAGCAGAAAGCCAGTAGTGGAGCTGTGGTTTAAATGGTAGAGAACGCTAATCTGGAGCCAAAAAACTTAAGGACTGTGCCCAGGGTCTGAGTTCAAGCTTCAGTACTAGTGTGTACTTGTATACACTTACCTACCCACCCACACCCACACACTCACACACACACACACACACACACACACACACACATGAAACAGTGCATGCCACACCCCAACCATCATAATTTTATAAAATTTGCCCCCCCAAATAATGAGTACACTGTGTTTCTCTCAGATTTTGCCTCAGGAAGCTCCTGAACCTTTCCCCCTCGGAGGGAAAGTTGGAGGTGGTGGTGGTGGTGGTGGTGTGTGTGTATGTGTGTGTGTGTGTGTGTGTGTGTGTGTGTGTGTGCGCCCGCCCACATGCACGCATGTGTGCTGCCAACGGAGCTTAGGTTCCATCCTTTAGCATTTTTCAGCTCAAGGCTGGAGCTCTACCACTTGAACCACAGCTCTACTCGCAGCTTTTCTGTGATTCATTCGAGATATGAGTCTCATGGGTTTTCCCGCCTGGGCTGGCTTTGAACCGAGATCCTCAGATCTCAGCCTCCTGAGTGGTTAGGATGGCAGAGCCTTGGCTCCTCCTCTTACTTACTCTGAGTGACACCCTTGGTGCTTGCAGGAGGCCCACTCTGTCCCAAGCAGTAACAACTGGCTGTCCTTTGGTAACTTTTCACTGTGCTGGAAACAGAAGTGTCACCTCTTGTGGGTTTCAAGGTGACTATTCGGGGTGTGTGTGTGGGGGGGTGCAGCTCTCCCTAGCATGTGTGAGGTTTGAACTCCAGCATTGGAAAAAAAAAAAAGACAAGTGAAGTCAGGAGGTCTCAGACAAAGATTCAGGAAGGAGTCGCTAGGCATGGATTTAATTTTCGTCCTGTGGCCATTCCACATGGATGCTTTCTCTCTAGCTGTGTAGAATCTTGTGTGGGCTCCCTCCAAAGCCTCTGAGTGGAGGACTCAGTGCCAGAACTGCCCTGAGCTTGCTCTCCCCATCTCTCCCACACCTCTCATTTCAAAACTATTGAGGTCTAACCACACGGAGGCCCCACAGGCAAACAAGAGACCCCCCCGCCTCACTCACCAAGCCCAGCTGGCGCGGTTATCCCGATTTCCTAGGGTCGTGTGGTATTGATGTTGATTTTTGACTTGTTTGGCACCAGAGGGCGCTTGCTGTAAAGTCTTAAACCTTGGCTCCTGTAAGAGATCACCCTGAGATATTAGACCTGGGGCCTTGGGAAGTTTGACCTGTTTGGCACTGATGCCGTCCTCTCTCAAGAAGCCAAGTGACAGCTGGGTAACACCTGTGTCCCTGGCCTCTGTGCCAGATGCCACGCCCATCCCAGCACGAGTCTTCCCATCTGGCTGAAGCACTGGGTCTACCAGACCCCAGAGAGGAAGCTCAGGCCCCAGGGTTCAGCAGAAGTTGATTTTATTACAAGGGTTCTCATTTCGATGGCAGCATTATTCCTTCCATGGAAGAGACTGTCTTCAAATTATTTATTAAAAAATAAAATTGGGGGGCCGGGAGTGTGGCCTAATGGTAGAATGCTCACCTAGCAGGCATAAAAACCGGGGTTCGATTCCTCGGTACCACATACGCAGAAAAAGCCAGAAGTGGTGCTGTGGCTCAACCGGTAGAGTTCTAGTCTTGAGAAAACCCAAAGACAGTGCTCAGGCCCTGAGTTCAAACCCTGGGATTGGCAAAAAAACAAAACAAAACAAAACAACTCTCTGGGGGCAGTTTTAGGGGGCATATTACAGCCAGTTTTCTTTATGGATTTCTAGAAAATGTCTTGTCTCTTGGTTAACCTGTGCCATAGACATGTATTTGGAAATGGAAGAAGTATATTTTTGCCACAGAGATGCTGGCACCTCAAAATAATCCTCAATCGTTTCTTCTGGGGAAGAAGCACTAGAAAGTTCCATTGCTGACACAGAATCTAGAATCTCATCTGCTGAGAAAGAGCTGGATTGTCTTTGGCATAGGCCCTCTATCAAGTATTCACATATTGGTTTTTTTTTTTTTAATATTTGCCGGTCATGGGGCTTGAACTCAGGTCCTAGGTGCTGTCCCAGAGCTTTTTTGCTTACCATGCTCTACCATGTTGAGCCACCCTGCCACTTGTGATTTTCTGGCGGTTCATTGGAAATAACTCATAGACTTCCATGCCTGGGCTGGCTTCGAACTGGGATCCTCAGATTTCAGCTTGCTGAGTAGCCAGGATGACAGGCGCGAGCCACCAGCGCCCATCTTACCAAACAAAACAAACTCCAGCAAACCAGCTATACAGCTGGAAATGGAGGCATGGCTCAAGTGGTCGAGCACCAAGCCTTGAGTGGAAAAGCTAAGGGACAATGCCCACACCCTGAGTTCAAGCCTCAGGACTGGCACAAAACAAAAACACAATAAAAAACCTAACATGTACAGTAGGTACGCGATGTATGTGCTGAGTGCATGCAAGGAAGCTGATTGGACTTCTCCCCGTATTCGGGCACGTGCCAGCCATTCCCCCCCCTCCGAGTTCTGTGGGCTGTGCCACTGCTCCCCTGAGTGTCTCCTGGCTCTGACCTGTGAGTCTTCTGCTTCCTTTCCTCTCTCTTCCCTCGCTTCTAGTAATTTTCTTTTCAGTAAGCAAGCGCGAACTCCTTGTGAACTGGTTAGGAATTATCTCAGACCTGGCGAGAGCGACAGTCCCATCCCGACTCGTACGAACTAAGGGTTGAATTCCATAACAGAGAGGATGAGTCTGTGGTTTATCTTATTTTATATATTTTTTTTTCAGAAAGGCCATTGAACTTGATGTGCCCGGGACAAGGTTCTTTTTGAAAACAACAATAGCCGTGACATCTCTCTCATGTACAGTCCATGGTATCTACTTAATATTTCTACACTAATGGCTTTTATTCTCCCAGGCATTCTTTGCAAAACCATCTCTTCTTTCTCATTAATATATCCATTCATCCTCAGACATTTACTGTGCTTCATTAACCAGGTTAGAGGATTAATGGATATTAAGAGGTTGTTTTTTTTTTCTTCTCTGAATCATAAAATAACAAGAATTCCAATGGCTTCATTTCCCAGCCTATCTTTGGACGTGAGGAGATGGTTTGGTTTTCTTTGTGGATGTTGGAACTCTACGCCCAGTTTAATGGCTTTGGGGAGTGAGGGAGGTGAAATTATACTAGCTTCTATATACATATGCCTTCAGATGCCATGTGTATGCTCATAATGAATTCAGAATTCTAAAGCAATTATTTTAGACTGGGAGGCATGAGTCAAGTGGTAGAGCACCTGCCTAGCAAGTGTGAATTCAGGTGAAGCCCTGAGTTTAAGCCCTACCTGGTACTGCCCCAAAGCAATTATTTTATAATCTTGCTGTTCTTTCTCTTTTTATTTTATTTTATTTTAGGGGGAGAGTCTGAGACTAGGACTTGAACTTGGTATCTGATGCTTTTGCTCTCTGGCTGAGACAAGAGCTGTCACTGTAGCTGAGATGGAGTCTGTTGAAAAAAAATTTATTTTTTGCCCGTTCAGGGGTTTGAACTCAGGGCCTGGGCACTGTTCTTGGGCTGTCTCAAGGCTTTAGAACCCTACCAGTTGAGCCACACTACCACATCTGGCTTTTCTAGGTATGTGATCCTGAGGAATAAACCCAGGGCTTCGTGCATGCTAGGCAAGCATTCTACCACCAGGCCACTCTTACTGAACTCTTTGTCTGGAGCGGCCTGCTTTCAGCTTCCTGAGTAACAAGGATTATAGGCACGAGCCAGCGTGCCAGCTTCCTTCCTCCTTTACTTTTTAGAAATCTTAGAAGAGGTTGTTTGATGACCACTGCTGTCCCAAGGTCAGGAGGAAAAGCCACCAATCACATACATGGAGGATGCTTCTGAAGATGCCTTTCTGTTTAATTAAAATGCGCCAAGCAATATCCCTTGAGGGCAAATTTGAAACCTGTAGGAAAAAAAAATTTAGGGCTCATTCAGACGTCTTGGAGCTAGAAATAGATGGGTAGATCCCCTGGTGTTCAAGGAAAGGAAATACTGAATGCAGCCTCAGCCAAAATTTGTGTCAGAAGTTAATTGTTGCCAGCTGTGATCAGAACAGGTCGAGATTCTGCCCCAGTTGGTGAGGTCAGGGGTTAAAAAAAGAAAAAGAAAAATCCAGACATGACTTTGAACAGAGTGGTGGGGCTGGAGTCTGTGGTGGAGAGTGCCGAATGGTTTGTCCAGGGAGAAGGGCGCTCTGCAAATTTATCACTGGATTTGGGCCATGTAAAAGACCAGGGGCTGAACTGGTAAATTCGTTTTTGTTCTGTTTCTGGGCTGGTCCTGGGGTTTGAACTCAGAGCCTGGGTGTTATCCTTGAGGGAGTTACTTATTCTTCTCAAAGCTGGTGTCTGACCACTTGAACCATACCCCCACTCCCGGCTTTTTGGTGTTTCATCGGAGACACCCCCTACCCCACCCCCCAAACTATATCCCTTTCTCCTCTCATAAGCCCTCTCCCGGCCAGTCACCCGAGGTCAAGTTAGCTTCTCCACTTCATTTCTTCCTTTTGTTTGGACTTGGATGTCCTGGTTGAGATTGTTCTCCCCGCAGGCAGTCTCCTGCCTCTCTAGCTGAACCCCTGGCAGTCTGTCCCCACAGTGAGCGGTGGCGTCACGCTCCGGAGCTCGTCCACATTTGGGTTTTCTGTCATGGGGGTTTTTAACTCCATGTTATAACTCCAGGACGGCTCCTGTCATCAGTGGGTGCGTCCCCAAACCAGGGTGCTGTGGCTGGGGGAGCCGTGGGAACAGAGGGAAGGGGAGGAGGAGGGAGGGGGTCTGGAAAAGGACCTTGTCCCCCGATCTGCAGGAGCAAATGTGGGCTCGTGTGCAGGAGATGCCAGGCTGTGTGTGTGTGTGTGTGTGTGTGTGTGTGTGTGTGTGTGTGTCTCACAAGCCAATTAGAAAAATAGATTAAGCTGCTTCAGTGTCAAAATAGCTGTGGGGGAGAGGGAGAAACAACCTTAATAGCAAGTTGCAGATGAAAGAAAATGAAATGGGAGAGAGAGAGAGAGAGAGATGGGG
The DNA here is from genome assembly GCF_031878675.1 of Megascapheus bottae. NCBI lineage: Eukaryota > Metazoa > Chordata > Mammalia > Rodentia > Geomyidae > Megascapheus > Megascapheus bottae. The sequence goes on from NC_143546.1 coordinate 2,446,625, forward strand.
AACATCTGAGAAGAAAACAATTGGCTGAGAGAAAATAGAGGGAGGAAGATAAAGCGGATTTTATTATGTTTTAAATTGAAAAGTTGGCCTGGGCTGGCTGGGCGTGTGATGAGTGACCCAGAGGGGACCCCACTGCCCTGGGTTCCTCAGTCCCCCCCACCCATCTTCTCTAGGAGAAGGGAGACACATCAAGAGCTTCGGGGACAGGGCATCTGCGCTCTGTCCCTTCTCAGCCTTGGCTCGGCCCCCGCCATGGATCTGCCCTCAGTTTCCCTGTCCTTCAGGCCCCCTGGTCATTCCTTTCTTCCACACGTGTCCACACCCAGCTCCTTACCCCCCCTCCTCTGTTACCCCCCAATCCTCAAGTCCTCCAGCTGTGGCCCTCGACATCTGGAACCATCTGATTTAACCCTGCTGCCTCTGCTGACGCCTCCTCTCCTCCTGGCTTTCCCCGTCTCCCATCACAACGCCACCATCCACCCCCATCCCAGCCTGAAACGTGGGTGATCTTCACAGACTCTCCTCTGCAGTCAGACCCTGCCTCCCACATCCCTAAACCCCAGGATTTCTCTTCCCTTTCACCACCACCATCAACTCCAAGCAGAGTCTGAAAAAGTTTGCTGGGCTTCTCTCTTCCTCTTAATCCATTCCACTCCCAGCTACCGGACTCTTCCTGTTAGAAAAAGAAAAACAAACCATTAAAAATGTAATTATGCTATTCTATGTCACTCTTTCTGAAGACCTGTCACTGTTTCTTTGCTGTTCTCTGGTGTTGCATAAGACAAGACCTCAAGCAACAATTTCAAGCCCTGCCCCAGTGCCTTACACTTGGATCCTACTTCACGAGGCTGAGATCTGAGGATCACGGTTCAAAGCCAGCCCAGGCACAAAAGTCTGTGAAACTCTCACCTCCAGTTAACCCTTGGAAAACCAGAAGTGGCATGGTGGCTCAAAACAGTAGAGCACTAATCTTGAGCCAAAGAAGCTCAGAGACAACATCCAGGCCCTCAGTTCAAGCCCCTGGACTGACAAAACAACAACATGGTGGGAGGTTAGCATCAAGGATGGCAAGTCAGTCGGTCCCCTGTGTTATCATCCCAGGCAACCCCGTTCTTGGCATAGAATTCTGAAGGATCCTGAAGTTCCACTGAGTGGATGGACAGAGAAGATCGTGGTCCATTAGCGATGTCTGCCTTACAGGGTGCAGGGGAAGGGGCAGTTACGTATACCCTACATCTGGGCACGTCTACATGAAGTCACCTTCAGACTCTTGCAGGTGTATGTTTCATATATCGCACAGTTTTGTAAAGTCTTGGATTATAAGCCTTACAGAGCGTTCTCCTGGGGCCACACCCAGGACGTATCCTCATTGCTTAGATTAGAAAACTAAGACTCGGAGGGAGGCTTGGATCGAGGAGTGCAGGGTCAGAGTTAATGAAGCTGATTGGTGGTTATACAAAGCCAGGAAGGGATCCAGGGCTCACCTAAACAGGGATCTAGGTTCACTTCCTTCCTGACTTAATCTTTTTCAGATGGCTTGAGAAGAGAATCAACTGGATTTGAATCTGAGCAGCCAGTCACTTCCTAACTCGTGTGTGTGTGTTTATTTGTGTTTTAGAGAATTAGTGTTCTTTTCTGTTATTTCAGTTTCCAGTGAGTAAGCTGCTGGTAACATTTGTCATTGAAGAAATGGTGCGAGAAGAATTGTTTTCCACGGGAAGCTCAGGACTCCGGTGGCCATTTCTGTGGTATGATTATCCCTCTTCTTGTCATTAAAGGTTTTTTTTGTTTTTTTGTTTTTAACCTGGCTTACTTCCTGGAGCTATCCTGGAGGTCCTGGGAAGTATGAAACGCAAGACCCGGGTCCAGAAGGGACAGGGACTTTAAGGTAAAAAATGGAACAGTCCCTTTGTGACTTGAGCAATAAGCTTTGAAACAGAACCCAGTGGCAAATTTTAGCTTGGTCCTGGGAAATACCTCTAGAGTATTCTTGTCACACTCATATTTTCAATCAGGATGTCTATAAAGGACAAAGAATGACAGCTTTTTCTAACAAGCCAGATACTTGACCAGAGCAAAATAATTTTTGTTCTTGGTGAAGAGAGGGAAGAAGTGGCAAAAGCCAATAGAAAACGATTGATTTTCAGACTCTGTGTGTGTGTGTGTGTGTGGGTGTCTACATGAGTGTATACCAATCTATGAGAGATTAGAATCAAACTCCCCCCAAATTTGATGTATGTCACTGAGAATGATTTAAGTTGAATTATAAAGTTTAAAAAATAACTCATTACTCGACTAATGAAATGGTTAGCTCTCTGGGCACTTTAATAATAACAATAAAATGATCTGTTTACAAATATTAACAGAGCTGGGCACAGTGGTTCACGCCTATAATCTTGGCTACTCAGGAGACTGAGATCTGAGAATCACTGTTCAAAGCCAGCCCAGGCACTAAAGTCCACGAGACTCTTATCTCCAATTAATCACTAGAAAATGGGAAGTAGGGTCATAGTTCAAGGGGTAGAGCGGTAGCCTTGAGCTGAAGAGCTCAGGGACAGTGCCCAGGCCCAGAGATCAAGCCCCTAGACCCACAAAAATAAAAGCAGTAACAGGCACTGATGACTTGTGCTGTAATCCTAGCTATTCAGGAGGCTGAGCACGACAGTCTAAGAGACTCTGACTTCTAATTACCTACCAAAAAGCCAGAAGTAGAGGTGTGGCTCAAGGGGTTGAATGCTAGTGTCTTGAGCAAAAAATAAATAAATAAATAAAAAGCTCAGGGACAGTGCCAAGGCCCTGAGTTCAAGCCCCAGGACACAGAAAAAAATAACAAAGTAAGTTGATTAGGAAGTTTAGAAACTCACTAATTTGGGAAAAATCAACAGAGGGCAATTATAGAAGAAGTCTGGCACTCCATGGAAGACTGGGGTAGCAACAGGAGCCGGTTAGGTGTTAATCTAATTTGGGGAGAGTTAATGCAGGAAGCTCTCCAAGCAACAACGACAAATGCACTTTTAATCATCCGCATATTAAATCTGGTACCGAGGCGAGGGGCCTCTCTCCCTCCTCAATTTCATAGGAATGCGATTAACGCGGAGATGAAAAAGAAAGGCTAGAGGAGAAACAAAATTTGATTTGAACGTGATGGTCGGTTTCAGGGTAGAAATTTTAAGATATATTTGTAAGGTTTTAGTGGTGAAGTTTCTAAGGGACTATCATTGTGATTGAACCAATTTCAGCCTGTACTTTTTTCTCTCCCTCTCCTTCTTTTTTCGGGGAGGTGTAAGTCAAAGGAAGAGAGTTCTAAAGCAGCTGGTGGGGAGTGGTCGCCATGCTGGGGTGCAAAAAGTCTGGGGTTACACTGCCCCACTCTGAAAGATTTCAGGCCAGGGTGGGAGTAGGGGAAGTGAACCCACAAACCTTTTGTCAGCATCATCATGGGCTCCCCTAATCTTGAATGAAAGAGTTGGATACAGACAAGTGGCATTATAACTGCGATGGTGAGTGGTTGGCTTCAGGGTTGACGAGGAATAAGCTGAGATGTCATCTGTCACTTCTGGAAGGTGGGTCACTTCCGGATCCTTCTGCTAGTCATTCTCCCTTACCTGAGTCAAAGGCTTTGGAGTCAAAACGCTCAGGACCGTCTCCCCTAAAGTCCTTTTCTTAGATTTTCATAATTTGGGGGCCTGGTATAAGAGAGAAGGAGAGGAGCTGTAGGGTACCTTTGGCTTTGACAATGAAGCTCCTGTCTTGTTCTTTTTTTTTTTGCCAGTCCCAAGGCTTGAACTCAGGGCCTGAGCATTATCCTTGGGCTTTCTCAAGGCCACTTGAGCCACAGCGCCATTTCTGTTTTTTTCTATGCATGTGATACTGAGGAATTGAACCCGGGTCTTTGTGCATGCTAGACAAGCCCTCTACCACTAGGTCACACTCCCAGCCTCTCCTGTCTTATTTTGAAAACAGGCTATGCTTTTTATTTTTTGGTCTCTGTCTCACTGGAGTGTTTTAGACTCACGTATGGATGTATGTACACATGTATGTATGCATGTATGTGTTTTTGTGCCATTCCTAGGGCTTGAACTCAAGGCCTGTGCACTGTCCCTGACATTGTTTTTTTTTTGTTTTTGTTTTTGTTCAGGACTAATGTTCTACCCCTTGAGTGACAGTGCCACTTCCGGCTACTATGAGGCTTGATTGGAGGTAAGGGTCTCACGGACTTTCCTGTCCGGGCTGGCTTCAGAACCCAGCCTCCTAAATAGCTAGGATTACAGTCATGAGCCTGTCATCCTTACTACTGTTTAAGAAAAGAATCTATGTACGAATTTATGTCTTCCCACAGTGGGACGTGTTTTGGCACAGGCTCTGCAGTCACCTAAGAAACACAGACCTTTGGTCTGGAGAAACGTCAGAAAACAAGGTAATTACAAGGATGTGTTCAACTGGGAAGCTGACACACCGTCTCATTTACCAGGTACTGCCCAGGCCGCACGAGGCCACAGGCTGACCTTGGTGAGCCTGGCCACCTCAGAAGCTGAGGACAGAGCTTGCTGGATTAAGATGTTTCTTGGGAAATAAAATTAAGCCTACTGATTGCCAATGGAAAGGATTGCTAATTGGGACCCCGGCGGCAATTCAGAGCTCCCTCCCATGGCCTCCCCGGCTTAGGGGGTGGGGGGAGAGCTGGGTAGTCTCAGCCGTGTGTGCCCTGATGTCCTGTCCTCCACGACCACCAACCTCCTGGAAGAGGTCAGATATCAGAGCTCCCAGTGGGCTCCCAGGGAGAGAGGGCACAGAGGGGAGTTGAATGGAAAGAAGTTGGGTGGCTGGGAGGGGCTGTGGGGGGGGGGTCCTCACCCCTACAAACCCTGGGAGGCCCCCTGGAAGTGTCCCTGGCTGAATATCTCCATCCACTGGGTGGGAAGGATGCAGACTGTGGAGAAAGAGAAGAGCTGGGGGCAGAGCCGGGTGGGGGGTGACAATGGCAGTCACAGGAGATGGCCTAGTCTCTCTCTTATGGGCCAAGAGTAGTTATTGAAGTTTGTTCACCGTGGCCATGACCAGTGAGAAATGAGTCTGAGAAAAGCCATGGTTCCATTTGGGGAGCTGGGAAGCTGGAGCGGGGTGGGGGTGGCTGGAGGAGCGGGTGATAGGTGGCTGTTAGAACAGTCTAGAAGGTGGTACCAGGGTCCTCCATCCAGGCGAAAGCAAGGGAACCGTTTGCACTGGTGTCGTGAAATGCTTTGGCGGCGGATGCTGTTTCTATATCTGAGCTGCTGAGAATCTGGCGTCCTCAGATTATCCCAGTGAAACTCTAGAAGCATCTGGGGCCTCTAATCTCCCCGGGAGGTACAGGAGGGGGGTCAACAGGGAGCCCAGGTCCCCGCTGGACTTTGAATGGAGTTGAGATTGAATGGCAGCCAAGCTGGGCAGGATAAAGGTGAGGTGGAGCCGGGCTGGCTGGCTGGCGTCTCCACCACACTGGCCATCCGATGCCTTGGCGGTTGGGTGATGGGCCTGGAGTCTATGCCACGGTGGATTCAAATAGGGTCTCGTGTCCAATTTCGTTTGGGAAGCTCCTTGCAAGCACTGTACCACTCACAGCCCGCTCCACTTCCAGCTTTTTTGTGATGGTTCATTGGAGATCTGAGTCTCACAGACTTTTCTGCCCAGACTGGCTTGGAATAGTGGGGAGTACAGGTGTGAGCCTCACACAGTGGTTTGATGTAGGCACTCTTTTTTTGGAGGGGGGGGCATCCCCGGCTTGAGCTCAGGGCCTGAGCACTGTCCTTAGGCTTTCTCAAGGCTAGAGCTCTACCACTTGAGCCTCAGCACCACTTCTGGCTTTTTCTAAGTATGTGGTACGGAGGAATCGAACCCAGGTCTTTGTGCATGCTAGGCAAGCCCTCTACCACTAGGCCAAACTCCTGGCCCTGACATAGGCACTTTTGAAGCACATTGGGTTTTTTTGTTGTTGTTGTTTGTTTGGTTTTTTTTTTTTGAAACGGTTGCCATTGAAGGTAATGAGTCATGTGGATGAATGATATTATTTGCAGCTTCCCAAACTCCTCAAGGTCTGAAACACGTGCGTGATAGTTCTTAATGGCCAGCTGTCAAAATGCTACCACCCACCTTTCAAACAACTGTAGAGAGCCAGCGAGAGGAGTGTGTGCGTTTGTGATTGTGTATGCCCTCATTTCTGAACCTGGTAGGCTGAATTTCCTCTCATTTTTTCCCCCTTTTCTTTCACTGAATACGGTTTCATTCACACACACACACACACACACACACACACACACACACACACACACATTTAATTATATCAACAAACTAGAAAGGCAAGTAGAATAAAACAATTGTTTGAAAACACACCACCTAGATCTGACTGATAAGTTGACAAGCATCTTCCCCTACATTTATTGTGTGTGTGTGTGTGTGTGTGTGTGTGTGTGTGTGTGTGTGTGCGCGTGTGTGTGCGTGTGTGTAGAAAACATCACTTTGTTTTCAGAGAGCAAAACTCTGCGATTGCTCTACAATCAACATTCCCTCCTCCACTTAATATTCTGTGATCTTTTCTAATATTCTGTGATCGTTTCGTGTCAAGGAATGAAGCACTCCATCATTCTTTTTAATGGCTATAGGGGACTCTCATTGTGTGGCTGTTTCATGATGAATTTAATCTGTCTCTTATAATTCACATTTATCCACATTCACGTGGTACTATAATTATCCAGTGAATCACCTGTCTCTCCCTCTACACTGTGCACTTATCAAAAACCAGGACATATCTAAGGCCCACAATCCCTTGCTAGGTATCCAATAGATGTAGGGATAGACCAGTGGAGGAGCAGGGGGAAAGGAGAGAAAGGGGTTTTGTTTGCTCTTTGCTGAGGTTTCGTTTCTGGGTGTGACTCCACAAACCCAGGGCTGCTGGGCATGGCCAGGACTCCTGGATCCTGATTTCAGCCTGCTGAGTAGCTAGGATGACAGGAATGAGCTACCAGCCTCTGGTGGCTAGAGGTTTATTGGTTTCTTAACACTTAAACACATGAACACACACACACACACACACACACACACACACACACACACACACACACACATCATATGTCCCCGGCATTTTGTTCCTGATGATTTGTCAGTGGGGCGGAGAGAATGAAATACACATCTCTGTAGAGACTTTTAGATGAATGCCAACAGGAATTTTATTTGTAATAGACAAAACCCGGAAATAACTCCAATTCCATCAGCTGGTAAGTGGATCAACAAATGTTAGTGTGTCTATACCATAGAAATCTCCACAGCAATACCAAGAAATCAACTACATTTATGTGTAATAACACAGATGATTTTCTAAATTGTTCTGCTGAGCGAAAGAAGCCAAGGCGAGAAGAGAACACTACACAATTCCATTTATATAAAACTCAGAAAAAGCAAACTCGTCTATAATGAAAGAATGAATGCTGGTGTACAGGAAGAAGTGGTGAGAAGACTTAGGAAGTGTGTGTGTGTGTGTGTGTGTGTGTGTGTGTGTGTTGGTTGTAGGGCTTGAACTCTGGGCCTGGGTACACATACATATATATATTTATATGTGTATAGTTTTATTAAATAAGTATATGTGGATATTTTATTGTGTGACTATTAAACCTTGATAATGCTAGTTATGATAAAAGTTATCCCACATGGCATAGTCAATATTTAACTAGGATTATATCTATATTGCCTCACCAGATACTTGACCTTTCTGGTTATTATACTTTTTTCAAAAAAAATGACTAATTGAATTAGTAAAAGAATGATAGGATTGTTGATTTTGCTTATTTATTTTAGATGCTTTATTCTGTTAAATTTTAGCTTTCATAAGTTTTTGTGCTGTGTATGTATATGTGTATGTCTGCCCGTCTGCCCCTCTGTATCCTTTATTGCTTTGGGCTCTCTGTTCTGTCTTGCATGTATCCGTGCTCTTTATATATCAAGGTTATTAACTGCCATTCATCACCTGTTATTTTGCATAATTTTTATAGAGAATCCTTGTGTTTGTTTGTTTGTTTTTGATGATGGTACTCAGAGTTGAACCATGCTCTGGCAATTTTTAGATAGCTTCTTGCATTTATGCCTGAGCCTGTCTGGATTTCAGTCTTCGCTTGTAGCCAAAAATGACAGGTATGGGATACCAGGCCCAGATTTTATTGATTGAAATGGGGTCTTGCAAACTTTTGTCTCAGTTGGCTCTGAACCGTGATTCTACCCATCTCCTCATCTGGCATGGCAAAGATTTCAGGTGCCATCGACTGTGCCCAGCTTCAGGGAGAATTCCAGCTACACAGTTTGTAAAATGTCATAAGGTCAGATCTGTTGCGTTGATCCTTGCTATCTTACCATGTAGACATTGAAGGGGATATAATAAACTCCAGGAAACTCCGATGGATTTGGTCCCTTTAAAGAGAATTTGCGTTGTACCAATCGCCATGGCTCTTATCTGTGTTTAGATAAAGGAGGTAGCTGTGTGTCTGGCATGAATTATGTGTGGGGGAGACATTGGCATGAACATGGCTGTAACATGTTCAGTTTGGGCCACTGGTCCATCAAAGGTAGACCAGAAGGCTGCGATGTCTACCCTGTACTTCTTTCTGCTAGGAATTAGGAGAATGTGGGTGGACAGGGGGCTTCTAGGAAGAATTGGGGGTAAATGGAAAGACTATTCCATGAAAACAACTTTGCTTTCTCAGCTCCCCTTTTCAAATTTGAAGGCCATTCTCTCATTCTAGTGTCTCGGGAAGGGTTGAAAAGAAGATATGAATGGTTCTCTACTCAGACATTTTCTTTCCCAGTGAAAGGGTCTTTAACCCAGAAAAATTAGTATGTGGCTTTCTCAAGTCCCTTTGTCATTTATTGGGAGAAGGGGTGTGTATGTGAGTGTGGGGTAGAATTTGGAGCATGTCTACTTAAAGGAGATAACAAGTATGACCCCTTCAATGCATACACAGCCCCCCCCCACCCCAACCAGCATAGGGCCTAAATTGATGCTGAGCAAATCTTTGCTCTTCCCCTTTTCCCTTCTCCGAAACAAGTTCCAGGCTCACAGCACTGATCTCATAGCAAATATGTTTTGGCTTAATGATAAGTCCACTCAAAAAAAAGAAGAAAAGAAAAAGGCGAGAATTATGTAAATTATTGAAATACCTTAATCCACAAGCTCACCCGCGTACAATATTTAGAACTCATGGTTTTGTTCATTTTGGGGGTTAGTCTACTTCCTTCTGGGTTGTTAATTTTGTCTCATACTTTAAAAATTCAGGCTTTTTTTTTTTTAAAAAAAAACTCTTTTGTGTTAAACTTGCAGTGGAGTATTGAATCACTTAGCTTATTTTTTCCCCTTTCCTTTCCTTCTTTATTATTTTTTCCAAGCCCTTTATCAAAACGTTAAGCTTGGTGAATTTGCATAAAATATTTCCCTTGCAATGTACTCTCGATTACTTTTGAGACACAAATTGTCTGTGCTTACAGCATGGCGGGTGTCTGTGTGTGTTGGGGGGCTGGGGGGGGGACGGGTGCTTGTGAGGCCTGCAAAGCTATTAGGGCTTTTGCTTTTGGAAATGAGGACGGCTCAGGTTTGAAGCTCGGAAAGATAAATTGGAATCCTGCAATGCCTGACTCTTGGGTGATTGGAGCTGCTCTGAAGAAAAAGAGGGGGGGGGAAGGGAGGGGAAAGTAAATGGAGGTTACAAAAGGAGAATTAGGAGTCTGAGGCATTGGAAGGCTGAAGCCTGCGGTGGCAACAAGGTCATTAAACACATTCTTATTGATGTGTGTGTTAGTACAATGCTTCTTGATCAATGCCTGGATGGGAGGTCTGCCCACCAGTCTCAGACAGGTCTTTCTGCAGAATCCCAGCCCCGCACGTGGCCATTTCTCAGGGCTCTTGTTTGGCTTTCTCATTCAATGCTGGCACTCAACCACTTGAGCCATGCTTCTACTTTTTGCTGGCTAATTGGAAAATAAGAATCATGGATTTGTCCGCCTTAGATTGGCAGATCTCAGCATTCAGAGTCACTAAGATTATAGGCCTGAGCCACTGGTACTGGCCCATTTCTGGGGTTGAGTGACAGGGACCCTAAACTCTTGCCTATGTCCCAGAAGCCTGTGTCATTGCCCAATATCCAGACTCAGTGAGGCCAAGGACCCCAGAGGGAACTCTACATCTATTTCACCAGCTTCTCTTCGAGGCAAACTGCCCAGCCCAAGAAACCCTGGCATTCACAGAGAGCAGATGGGTAGGCCATAATTAGAGCTTCAGGCTCCTTCCCCCCCCCTCTTTTTTTTTTTTTTTAGAAAGGGGGAGACTCACAGAAAAAAGGGAGGGCTTCCTTGGTGCAGAGAGGCGGGCTCCCCTTTTGTGCACTCGAAGTTCCTTCCTCACCCCCCCAAAAGTGTTTCCCTGAAAGCCAGAGAGAGCTGCTGCTAGTTAGAGTGCATGTATGTACATCCATTGAGAGGTGAGATTTCGTGTGCAAAGAGATGGGGTTATATTTAGATTGCGGGTAATTAAAGACCCATTTATGTCTGAGCATCCTTTCACAGACAAATATAAAACTCATGAATACCAAATCCTATCTGGGTAGCTGGCTAAGCACGTGTGTGCACACACACACACACACACACACACACGCACACACACACACACATTTATATTGTTATTTTCGTTGTCTGTGCTGGGATTTGAACTCAGGGCTTGGTCACTGCCCTGAACTTCTTTTGTTCAAGGCTAATACTCTACCACGTGTATCACAGTGCCATTTCTGCCTTTTTTTTTCTGAGTAGTTTATTTGAAGATAAGAGTCTCACAGAATTTTCTGCCCAGACAGACTGGTTTTGAACTGTGATCCTCAGATCTTAGCTTCTTGAGCAGTTAGGATGATAGGTGTGAGCCACCGCCATCTGGCCTTTCCATATATTTATATATATGTAGTGTGTGTGTGTGTGTGTGTGTGTGTGTGTGTGTGTGTGTGTCCTGGGGCTTAGTCCTTTCGCTTTTTCACTCAAGGTTGCTGCTCTACCACTTGAGCCACAGCTCCACTTTGTAATCGGAGATAAACGTCTGTTGGATTTTTGCCCTTCAAATCCTCAGCCGCTTGTGTACCTGGGATTACAGGCTTCTGGTGAAATCATATGCTTGGTGAGATTGACGCAGAGGCCACCGAAGTATCAGAGGTTCAGTTTTAGTAGCCTTTGGCCCTTGCCGGCTTTTGCAATTGGATTCCCTGCCCGTGGCATTGCTGGAATTGTTTGTTGGCTTGTTTTCTGCTGATGGCTGGGTTTGGCCTCTGCTCTTCCCTCGCTGAGGTGTACCTCCTCTTTGGCGAAGGTCTGTTTGCCAGGTGCCATTTCCAAGCATGTTTATAACCAGAATAACCAGAGTTCTTACCAGGGTCCCCTTTGGGGAGCGTTTTCACTCAGCCAGGTGGCTGGTGACAATGTTTCAAGGGTAGAATTGTAAGGAAAATCCAGGGCAGAGATGCAGACTGGAAATATTATGGGTCTTGGAACCAGACAGTCTTGCATTTGCATTTTAGCCTGGCCATTTTCTGTGTCCTCAGAAAAGTCTCTTTTGTGCATTCATTCTTCTGCTCGTTTATTCATTTCACTCCAAGCACGTAATTGGTTACCAACTCTGAGCCCAGCTCTATTGGAGGCATCTGTGATATAGCAGGGCACAGAGTAGTCAAAAATCCCTGCCCCCTGGGAGTCTAAGAGCCTTCCGGAGGAGGGAGTAAATACCAACTACGATAAATATGGAAATTACATAATATGTAGAGAGATGATAAGTAAGAGTGGAAAAAATACGAAGTACGGGAGGGTAAACGGCCTTGGAGTTTGCTAATTCAAACAGGATGGCCAGGCAGGGCTCCCTGAGAAGGTGGCACCAAACCAGAAGGCAGGAAGTGGAAGGGTGGGCATCCAGGCCCAGGATGAGGCTGTGTCTTGTGTATGTCTGCAGAAGCCCGAAGCGGAGAGGCGGGAGGGGACCTGGAAGGAGGGGAGGGGCCTAAGGCCACGAGGGAGTTCAAGCTCCTATACGTCCCACAAAGAAGGGATCACATTTTTCTTTTTTTTTTTGGCCAGTCCTGGGGCTTGAACTCAGGGCCTAGGCACAGTCCCTGAGCTTCTTTTGCTCAAGGCTAGTGCTCTGCCACTTGAGCCATAGCACCACTTCTGGCTTTTTCTGTGTATGTATGTGGTACTGAGGAATGGAACCCAGGGCTTTATGCATACTAGGCGAGCACTCTACCACGAAGCCACCTTCCCAGCCCAGGGATCACATTTCTAAGGGTATATTTTTCCTTTTTGTGGCCGTCACAATACATGATCTCAAACTGTGATGCTCAAAACCATGTAACTGGGTTCTTTGAGAGTTCTTGAGGCCGGAAGTCACAGCACCACGGCATGGGACAGCCAGGGGGCTCTGGAGAAGAAAAGCCAATTGTGTGCAGTGGTGTGTGTGTGTGTGTATGTGTGTGTGTGTGTGTGTGTGTGTGTGTGTTTCTAAAGAGATTTCGTCCAAGTTGCTGGCTCATGTGATTGTGGAAGCTGAGAAATCCCAAGATCTGCAATCAGCAGGCTAGAGACTCAGGAGGGTCTATATGGATGGATTTCCAGTCCGAGAATCAGAGCCTGGGACCCTCAATAATTCAGCAGGCTCCAGACATCAGAAGGAAAAGGCTCCCAGCTGAGTGGGTCAGGCAGGAACTACTATTATTGTTGTTTAATATATATATATTTATATATTTTTATTCCATTCAGGCCTTCCGTTGACTGTCCCAGACCAATTTGCCCTGCTCTGTCTACTGATCGAACTATTAATGGCAGGCCCTCCACACACAAACACTCTCTCTGGCATAGTAGACTAATGGTCGGAGTAAATATCTGATGTTCCTGGGGTCAGAGTTTCCATATTGGATTTTCTGAGAATTCTGATGTTCTCATAAAGCAAGGCATTTCATGGACTGACACAAATGAAGTCTCCTTGCTAGAGGACAAAGCCCGGGTTTTCTTCCCGAAACCCCTCCCCCCTCTCTCTCCATATATATATATAGATATATATCTATATATATATGTTTCTTATTTTCTTGACTTACAATAATCTTGGTTTAGAAGGTGGGGTGACCTTGCCTCTCCTGGCAGGGCCTTCCTGCTGTTTAATCCATTCTATCATTTGTCACTCAGCAGGGAGTTTTGCCCCTTGGACAGTACTTATTTAAAAATGAACACTGTCTGTAAAAGGTGGATTTAGGCTGCCTATCCCTTTTTTTATTATGATGATATTTTATTTATTTAATACCTATTTTTTTGTACCAGTTCTGGGGCTCGAACTCAGGGCCTGGGTGGTGTCTCGGAGCTTTGTGGCCCAAGATTAGCACTCTACCTCTTGAGCCACAGTCCAATTCCATCCTTTTTTTTTGTTGCTTTTGATAGTCTACTAGAAATAAGAATCTCATGGGCTTTTCTGCCTGTGCTGGCTTTGAATTAGAATCCCCAGGTCTCTGCCTCCTTGAGTTGTTAGGATTATAGGCGGAGCCACCCAGCACCTAGCTTTATCCCCAGCTTTATCCCTTTTAGTTTAACTTGACTGGAAGATGTCAATTAGAAGTGTGTAAAAAAGAGTGTAGCCCAGAGCTAGCTCAGCCTTAGGTGTTGGGACCCAAATCTTCTGCGTTGGTTTCTAGTTTCTTTCTTTCCAAATCCCTTAAGCTCTTGTCTTCCCAATTATTCCCTGGAAAGAATTTCCCTAGCAACATCCTGAGAAACATTAACTACATCATTATCTTCCAGAGTCCAGAGTAGAGGAACAGCAAAGACAATTTCTTAGTCAATCATCAGGTACCCACTTGAACACAAACTCCAATTTCCTGACGTCGAGGTCTATTTTGAAGAACTGCCTGATTTTTTTTTTCTTAAATCAAATTTTGCCATCAAAAAAATAAAAAAAAAACAACTGCCAATACATAACCACCAGAGTTGTTTTTCTTAACGTATGTATTTATTTTTGTCTGAGCTCTTGAGTATCAAAGCTCCCGGCTTTCCTCCTACCTAGTAATTTACTTTCAACTGTGTGATCAGATTGCTCGTGCTCGTCGCACAAGTGCAGTGGGAAATCACAAAGGGGCAATGTCTCCTGCTCCCTTCTTCCAAACCCTAGATATCTTCCCCCCAATCCCGGGGTCTCTATCTAGAGGATAAGGGAGAGGTCAAGCAATTCGCAAAAGTAAGAAGAGTCTCGAGGGAATCCTTTTCTTGTCCCTTCTTTTTCCTCAAGAGGTCACCACCATGAGCCAAGTTAGGACAGATATGCACGCCCTAGAAGGGGACCTGTTTGTTTTCTTCAGCCAAGAAAGAATGAAAAATGTTGGACCAAGGGTCAAGGGGCTGAGATGTGACATTCCTGGTTCAAAGTTTGCCTGCGAGACTTTTATCTCCAGTGAACCACCAGAAGACCAGAAATGGCGCCGTGGCTCAAAGTGATAGAACATTAGCCTTGAGCGATAAAGCCAGGGATAGCAGCCAAAACCAACTGGAAGTAGAGTTGTGGCTCAAGTAGTAGAGCACCAGTCTTGAATGATACCACATGAGATCATGAGGCCCTGAGTGATAACAGATTTTATTATTATTATTATTAATTTTACCAGCACAGGGGATTGAACTCATGGCCTAGTTGTCCCTTAGATTTTTTTCTTTTTGGCTCAAGGCTACCACCACTTGATTAGTTGAGCCACAGCTCTACTTTCCAGCTTTTTGTCCGTGGATTGGGGATAAGAACCTCGCGGGTCTTACTCTTTTCTGCCTGGGTTGGTTGTGAACTGCGATCCTCAGATCTCAGCCACCCGAGTAGCTGGGATGACAGCTCATGGCTTTAAAATTTATTTTTATCCTAGTAAAATGTGCATCGTTCTTATCACATTACCCGTTTCTATGCGCGTGGTGCAGCGAGCTGGAGTACGTTCCCAGGGTGAGATTACTTCCTCCTCCCTCCACTCTGACTTTGAATACTGCAGGTTCCGCCTGTCTGTAGTATCATACAGCGCTGGGCCTTTGGAGACTGGCTTGCTTCATTCAGAGCTCCGTCTGTGGGGTTCCTCTATGGTTGCGGCATCTGTTAGAACGTTCTTCTTTGCTGAGACTGGATAATATCCTATTGTGCAAAAGCAGCAGAGTAACCTCAAGTATCTTCTGGTGGAAACCCTTTTCTTGTGATTCAGAAACAGGGACACATCTTTTCCTTCTCTGCCATGGTGCTTCAGGTTAACTAACCCAGAAGCCTAAATGTGTTTTATTATGGACCCATGGGTATATATTTATTTTATTTTATTTTGTTGGCCGTGGGGCTTGAACTCAAGGCCTGGGTGCTGTCCCTGAGCTCTTCAGCTGGGCAGACAAAAGCCACATGGTCTCTCCTTTTATCACATGCTGGTGTTTATTTGCCTGGACATTTTCTTGTGTGCAGAATGAAACACAGCTCTTGAAAAGACTCTTGTTGAATTGCAGCCTCTCTGCCCGCACCTTTGCAGGAATATAATTATAATACCTCACCTTTTCTAATTCTCCTACAACCTTTGTGCTCACCATAAATAGAGAAATTGAACACGACGATTGAATTTGAACGCAGTCATGGATGCGTACCACAGGAAAGGCACCTGCACGCACACGAGAGGGGACATTTAACTTAATTACTGATGGATCCAATATCATAGACCATTGCCCTGAGAATTTATCTTGCATTATGCTCAGACAGAGGAGCTGGGCATATTTCTAAACACAGTCAATTTCCAATTATCCATGCTAATAGAAGAAACACAGCATGTGGAGACTCTAAATACAGTTTCTCTTTGGTTTAAAGACCGGACATGATTTTTTTTTCCTTTTAACTTGCCTTCTTGGGTTATTTGTCTTGCTTGGGCTTATATGAATTTTATTATTTGGGGTCTATATGATTTTTTTCCCCTAAGATGACAGGCGCGAGCCACCAGTACTTGGTTTATTGGATTTTTTTTTAAAACTTTCACTTTGAACTAATTTTATGTTAATAGAAGATTTGCAAAACAGTCTAGAAAGTTGCCTTACCATGTCTGACCTTGTTTGTGTAAAAGCTTACATCATACACAACCATATTCTCAATGCAAGGAACATTGATTCACCCCTATGAATTAAAATAGAAGCTATACTTGAACTTCAAAATTTCACCTTTCGTCTCAGACACAGCAGCCACAAAGTCAGTCTTCTGTTATGGGATATCCAAGGTACTGCCATCTGTTGGAATCTTGCAGTCAGTGTGTCCCAGGGTTGGGGTGAATTTAATGTGATGAGCAAGTGACATTAATGTCACGAGCAGGGACCTTGCATTGACAGCCCTGTCCACGGCACAGATAATCTGGGATGGTTATCCCCACCTCCACATGCTTGCCAGCCTGCAGTCACCATCCGGTACCAGAAGGCAGCACGTTGGCTTCTCAGTGGAGACCTGTGAGTTGTACCAATTCTGTGGTGCAGAGTTCCCCAGGGACCAGGCCAGTTTCCATGGAGACCAGGTGAGGTTGGCTTTCTTCCCATTTCTCCATCTCCCATTTCCTGTGCTCTCCTCAGCACCCATCCTCAGTGAGCTGCTGCTTCTGGAATCCAGATAGATAGATTGCTTGTATTCGAGTACTTTCATTTTTTCATCACCACGGAGTATTCCCACATGACCATGGCGGTAGAATGTTCTATTCTAGAATCAAACTTTATCAGCCCGTATCCGCTATTTCTAGAGGTTTAGATCACTTCCAGGTTATAATTATTAATGATTATTAATCGATATCATTAATAATTATTATTTACCACAATAAACAGTGCAGAGAAGAACATTGGTTAGTGATTAATCCTTCTGAAAAAAAATCTTCATCATCCTTTTCATTTAAATTCCTCTGGGGGGAAAATACAAAGCAGAAGCTGAGGCACATTTGTGGCTCTTCGTGTGAATGTCACGTGTTTGGACTGCGGGGTTTCGAGGCAGAAACAGTGACTTCCGCCTTCAAGTGTGTTGTTTTTCACTGCCAGGCAGTTAACCTTGTTTACAGCTGGGCCCTTTGTGTTTCTTGGGTCAGCTGGGTCTTCAGGCCTTTTGCTTATTCTCCAATTGATAAGTTGTGTTTTCCTCTTGTAGTTCATTGGCTCTTTCTTTGCCATTGATTCCCACGAGGGAAACCAGCGTGTAACACCACTGTGGCAGCATCCTGGCCCTCTCCTTCTATTTTTATTATTCTCTATTTCATATTATAGTTTAGATTTCAAAAAAAATCTTCAGTTTTTAGCAAGGGGTTTCAATTCAACGGGTCAGTGTACGAGTACATATGCTACATATTGGTCCATGTCTCCCCCACCTCTCCCAACCCCTCCACCCCTCCCCTCCAGGTCTCTGGTTCGTGCGTGCATGTCCAATATGGCTGCATATCCTCCACTCATTTGCTTCCCTCACCTTCACCTCCTCGTCCTCCACCTCTGACAACACATGTTCCAGAAACTAAATCCCAGAACCAACCAGGACAGCACAGAGTTACCAGAGCCCGGCCTCATTCCTCTCCAACAGCGGTCACTCTCCCACTTCCATGGCAAATGAGGAGAAAGAAGAGCCAGCAGACTGGCAGCCAATACCAGCCTGTCTCGGTCACCAAAGAGGAGCCAGGGTCCCGGGGCTTCTTGTAACTGCTCACTTAACATCCATTGGGGACTTGGTATAGGCCAGATATGTCACACCACACAGCTGTGTGGACACAGTTGTTCGCTCTTCTTGACGTTCCTATGGCATTGTGTTTGTGATTGTCACCACGAAGGAAAGTCACCAGACGTAAACGGGAGATGCTTGGAACTCCTAACGTTCATGCAGAGATGGATCTTATTTCGAGACCCAGGTCTCCTTCTACCATAATATATGGTCTTAGTGAATGTGCTACAAGTTCACAATCAGAACTACCAGCCATACCTTTGTTCCTTCTCCTCTCCTTTCTCCCTCCTGCTGAAATCACTCTCCATAGCCAACTTCCTAACTTGAATTTTTTTATTTGTTTCTTTTGAACCCCACGTTTCTCCATGTGGCTTCATGGATTTTATAGCCATCAACTTAATTCCCCATGTAATATTCCTTTGTCAGGCAGATGCTAAATTCTTGGGTTTAGTGTTTTTCCCCCCTACTGATGGTGTTGGGAGAGTTTCCAGGGACCCCTGCTGTCTCCCCTGCAATTCTCCCTGGATGGATAATTCCATTTCTACTTCTTAGGATGAGTTCCACGACCACAAATTTAACTTGCAAATTGCCTGTGTGTCTCTCCTAGTTCTCAGCTTCTGGAAATTACACGCAAACGTCTGTGTAGGCGGGTGGATTCTTGCTAACTCTTTGACCTGAAGGAAGATCTCTCTGGGAACCCGTGACTCAACAGCCAGCATCCTAGCTACTTGGGGGGGGGGCGGAAAATGGAGAGGAAATCATGATTCTAGGCCAGCGTGGGGAGAAAACGCTGGGAGACTCCATCTCGGTGGGAAGAAAGTGGGGTGTGGTGGCAGGCATGGGGTGGTCTCAGTGACAGTGGAGCCCCAAAGAGGCTCACCATGGCTCTGGAGTGTGCTGGAAATGTAAGTGAGATGGCATCTTACAAATGACCAGTGTGGGGAAAAACAGGGTAGAAAGTATGGTTCAATGGTATCTTGCCTGCTTGGTAAGCATGAGGCCTTGAGTTCAAACTCTACCACCAAAGAAAGAAAGAGAGAATAAGAGGGTGAAAAAATGACAGAGAGAGAGAGAGAAAGGAAGAAAACCTTTCTCACAGTCCTAGAAGGAAGGCCCTCTACCATCACCTCCACTTTATACACACACACATTGGCTCAGAGTGGTTCACCAATCCACCCGAGCATCTCTAGCTGGAATTTGAACCCAGGCTTATCGAGGCCTCAGAGGCCTGTGTTGTTGGTGGAGGGATGTGCGATGCATGCTCCTGCCTGGGTCTGCCTAGACTGGGACTAGTTCATCTTTTTTAAATTTATTTTTATTTAATTTTTTAACTTTTTGGTCAGATATGATGCTTGAACGCTGGGCCTAGGCACTGTCCCTAGCTGCTGTCCCTGAGCTCTTCACCTCCAGGCTAGCCCTCTACCACGTTGAGCCATGGTGACACTCTGGACCTTTTGGTAGGTCATTGCAGATGAGAGTCTCCCAGACTTTCCTGCCTGGGGTTGGCTTCGAACTGCCATCCTCAGATCTCAGGGACACGGGGTGGGGCGGGGGGGGGAGGTCAAAGGGACAGCAGGGTTTGGGGCACAGGAAGGGATGAAGGCTGGATTGGTGACATAGTCCCCGGGTTCCACTGAGTTCAAAGCAGGAGAGACAGCCCAGAGCGCAAAATGATGATGAAGTACAAATTATAGGATGGCATTCTGAAGTCCTTCTAGAACTTTCCATCGCTAGGCTGTCTTCTTCTCTTACTGTGACCTTCACAATTTATCTAGACTTTCTTGGGCCGCCGCCTCCTTCTCCTTCCTCTGCATAAAATGGCAAGAATTACTCCTGCTTCTGTCCAGCTGCCAGCCCATGCTCGAGCATGCATTAAACTGGAAATAAAACACGCAGGGCTCCTTGGACATAAGAACTACGGTAAAACAAGGAGTTATTATCGCTGTGCAGACACCAATGCAAAACAGACATGGCTCCAAGGCTTGTATCGATCTCAGTCCTGGTGGGTACGTCTCACAGCAGAATCCATCTGACATTTCTCCCGAGAAGTCTGGCTGAGCAGATGACAGGTGTCTAGCATGTAGCTTCTTCACCCCACTCCAAGGTTGCGTTCTCCTTTTATTTTTTTCCCCCTTTTTTGGCTCCATCCCTCCTGTGTCTCTGCTGGCTGCCCTTTCTGCTTGTGTTGGTGAGGTTGGACCTTCGCCAAAAGTGAAGGTCCTCTTATTAAAGCTGAAGGGACAGGTCAGCCCCCAAAAGTGAAGATGTGTTCCAGCCCAGAAATGGAAGAGGCAACCAACGCAATCCTGTGTGCAAGCAGTTACGGTCTTCAACCTTTACGACACGCTCGGGCGATGGGATTGGTTTGATCTGTGTGTGTGTGTGTGTGTGTGTGTGTGTGTGTGAGATGCAATCACTAGTGTGATGCAATGCTTGTTGATTGCATTCTGCAGCGGGTCAGGATGAGATAAATTGGGGGGTCCAGGAGTGGAACATGGAGACCCCAAGTGAGGCCAGCTGGCTCTTCATGGATTATAGGCCCAGGATTATTTATCCTGGACACTGGCATCTCAGGATGGGAAGGGGAAAAGCTCAGTTGCTGGGAGAGGGATGTGAGAGACAATAACATCAACAACCAAACAAAAAACCCTGTCTTTTCTATGAAAGTGGATTGCTTCAAAGTTCCTGCGTTGGTGGGGCGGCGTGGCTCTGGTGAAGGAAAAAAAGACCTGCTTGCACATAAGAAAGGCTTTGCAGAAACGCAAGGTTTTGTCTTAAGCTGAATTACGACAGGCCCCAGGACAGGTCAAGAAAGCGCAGAAGGTGGGTGCAGGTATCTGTTGAGATGACTTAGTGACCTGCTCATCTTATTTCCAAGTCACCAGTACATTTATTTTACCCTATCCAAAGTAGCCAATCACCAGAAGACTGAACCTAAGCTCCATCAATTAGAGTCGAGGGGGTGGGGCCTCCTCCTCCTCCTCCTCCTGCTTGATTGCCAGAGTTTTGGCTTATGGCTTACCCTCCTGCAGATGCCCTTGAGATTCCAGTGGTTCTGCGAGGGCATATTTGTAACAGGTCATAGGCCAGGTCCCTGCACACCTAACCGTACAGGAAACCAGGATACACCACATGATGGCTACACGAGGCCACTGTACCCGGGGTGACCGCTGGCCTGTCTACTGGGATATGGGATTCAGCCTTGGCTGGGGGAGGTGTGTCTCTCCTTCATCGGGGCTCATGTGCTCTGTGGTAGGAGTTTGTGCCCTTGGCTGACATTTTGGGTACTCCCGGAGCTCCAGGCCCTGGGGAGGGGACACAAGGAAAGGACTTCAGGGAAGAGAGCTTGAGGGCCTCCCAGGGCCAGGTCACCGTGTCTCAGGGAGAGTCTCTGTCAGTAGGGAAAGGCTTGAGTTGGGGAGGACACTGGTCCAGGCCCAAGTGAGCTCATGGCTGGAGCCAGCCCATCTCCACTTGGCTCTGGCTCTGTCCCCCCACAGCCGGCCTGTGCTGTGAGTCAGGGCTGGGGCAGGAGGGAGAGGACAGAGTGAGCCTGAGAGGTGTGTGTGTGTGTGTGGGGGGGGTGTCTACCTTACCTGGGGTGACAACCAGGAGCCAAGCCAAGCCAGGGGAGCATGGTGAAGCCATGACCTTGAAGGAGACTGGAGTTCTGGAGAAAGAATCAGCTAAGGGTCAGGGGTGCCCAGGGAGGGGGCAGTCCCTCTGCACCTCTGTGCCATCCAACATGGCTATTTGGGAAAGTGGGGGACACTGCAGTCTGGCCACCCCCCCTCCCTACACACACACACCCTCACGTGTAGCCATGCATGCTGGGGCCACCTCTCCAGGACAGAGCAGACCCCGGGGGTCCCCTGAGGGTCATGGGGGGGGGACAGGCCCTTCAGGTTGGGCCTGTGGGGGGCCCGGAACCTTCACTCTCCTTCCTCCACACCCCCACCTGCCGACGCCTGGCGCCGTCTCCCGCGCTCCTCCCGCTCGTGGCGTGGCCACAGCCCCGCGTGGTGGCGCGCTTGGCTGGTTCACCGGTGAAGGCCCGCGTGGCTCCCGCAGTCAGGCGCGGGCTCGGGGCGCGCACGGACGCCAGAGGGCGCGCGAGGGCCCGGCGGAGCGCCCGCCCCCGGCCCCGCCCCCCGCCACGCCCACCTCCCCGGCCCCGCCCACTGACCAGGCCCCGCCCCTCGCCCCGCCCACCGCGCCCGCGCCCAGCCGAGCCCGAGCCCGAGCCCCGGCCAGAGCGCTGCGGGCTCGCGGAGCGGCGGGAGCGCGGCGGGAGCGCGGCGGGAGCGCGGCGCCCGCGGCCAGCAGCTCTTCCTTCCCGGCCGCCGCGCCACGGGGGCTCCGGCAGCAGCTCGCACGCGGGGACCCGGGCTCGGGCTCCAAGGTAGGCGCGCGCGGAGCCCCGCGCCCCAACTTGGCGCAGTTGGGGACCCCCAGCCCGGGCGCGCGGCGGGGGCTGAGGGACCCGGGGGCCCGGGCCCGGGCGGGGGGCTGAGGGACCCGGGGGCCCCCACCCTGCCCTCGGGGAGACCCCGGGGACCCCCGAGACTGGCCGCGACCCGGGCGGCCGCTCCGGGACCCCGGACCTCCCCGGGGCTCCTGCCGACCGCGGGCGGAGCGGAGCCGGGCCGGGGTCTCCGGTGCCCAGGCCGCGCGGGGGCGCCCGGGGTGGGGTCGGGGTCGGGTCCCCCTGTGGTGAGGTTGGGGTTCCTCTGTGGTGAGGTTGGGGTTCCTCTGTGGTGGGGTCGGGGTTGGGGTTCCTCTGTGGTGGGGTTGGGGTTCCTCTGTGGTGGGGTTGGGGTTGGGGTTCCTCTGTGGTGGGGTTGAGGTCGGGGTTCCTCTGTGGTGGGGTTGAGGTTGGGGTTCCTCTGTGGTGGGGTTGAGGTTGGGGTTCCTCTGTGGTGGGGTTGAGGTTGGGGTTCCTCTGTGGTGGGGTTGGGGTTGGGGTTCCTCTGTGGTGGGGTTGGGGTTGGGGTTCCTCTGTGGTGGGGTTGAGGTCGGGGTTCCTCTGTGGTGGGGTTGAGGTTGGGGTTCCTCTGTGGTGGGGTTGAGGTTGGGGTTCCTCTGTGGTGGGGTTGGGGTTCCTCTGTGGTGGGGTTGGGGTTCCTCTGTGGTGGGGTCGGGGTTCCTCTGTGGTGGGGTTGAGGTTGGGGTTCCTCTGTGGTGAGGTTGGGGTTCCTCTGTGGTGGGGTTGGGGTTCCTCTGTGGTGGGGTTGGGGTTGGGGTTCCTCTGTGGTGGGGTCGGGGTTCCTCTGTGGTGGGGTTGGGGTTCCTCTGTGGTGGGGTTGGGGTCGGGGTTCCTCTGTGGTGGGGTTGGGGTTCCTCTGTGGTGGTGTTGGGGTTGGGGTTCCTCTGTGGTGAGGTTGAGGTCGTGGTTCCTCTGTGGTGGGGTCGGGGTTCCTCTGTGGTGGTGTTGGGGTTGGGGTTCCTCTGTGGTGGGGTCGGGGTTCCTCTGTGGTGGGGTTGGGGTCGGGGTTCCTCTGTGGTGGGGTTGGGGTTCCTCTGTGGTGGGGTTGAGGTCGGGGTTCCTCTGTGGTGGGGTTGGGGTTCCTCTGTGGTGGGGTTGGGGTTGGGGTTCCTCTGTGGTGGGGTTGGGGTCGGGGTTCCTCTGTGGTGGGGTTGGGGTTCCTCTGTGGTGGGGTTGAGGTCGGGGTTCCTCTGTGGTGGGGTTGAGGTTGGGGTTCCTCTGTGGTGGGGTCGGGGTTCCTCTGTGGTGGGGTTGGGGTTGGGGTTCCTCTGTGGTGGGGTTGGGGTTCCTCTGTGGTGAGGTTGGGGTTCCTCTGTGGTGGGGTTGGGGTTCCTCTGTGGTGGGGTTGGGGTTCCTCTGTGGTGGGGTTGGGGTTCCTCTGTGGTGGGGTTGGGGTTGGGGTTCCTCTGTGGTGAGGTCGGGGTTCCTCTGTGATGGGGTTGGGGTCGTGGTTCCTCTGTGGTGGGGTTGGGGTTCCTCTGTGGTGGGGTTGGGGTTCCTCTGTGGTGGGGTTGGGGTTGGGGTTCCTCTGTGGTGAGGTCGGGGTTCCTCTGTGATGGGGTTGAGGTCGGGGTTCCTCTGTGGTGGGGTTGAGGTCGTGGTTCCTCTGTGGTGGGGTTGAGGTCGGGGTTCCTCTGTGGTGGGGTTGGGGTTCCTCTGTGGTGGGGTTGGGGTCGGGGTTCCTCTGTGATGGGGTTGGGGTCGTGGTTCCTCTGTGGTGGGGTTGGGGTCGGGGTTCCTCTGTGGTGGGGTTGGGGTTCCTCTGTGGTGGGGTTGAGGTCGGGGTTCCTCTGTGGTGGGGTTGAGGTTGGGGTTCCTCTGTGGTGGGGTTGGGGTTCCTCTGTGGTGGGGTTGGGGTTGGGGTTCCTCTGTGGTGGGGTTGGGGTCGGGGTTCCTCTGTGGTGGGGTTGGGGTTCCTCTGTGGTGGGGTTGAGGTCGGGGTTCCTCTGTGGTGGGGTTGAGGTTGGGGTTCCTCTGTGGTGGGGTTGGGGTTCCTCTGTGGTGGGGTTGGGGTTGGGGTTCCTCTGTGGTGGGGTCGGGGTTCCTCTGTGGTGGGGTTGGGGTCGGGGTTCCTCTGTGGTGGGGTTGGGGTTCCTCTGTGGTGGGGTTGAGGTCGGGGTTCCTCTGTGGTGGGGTTGGGGTTCCTCTGTGGTGGGGTTGGGGTTGGGGTTCCTCTGTGGTGGGGTTGGGGTCGGGGTTCCTCTGTGGTGGGGTTGGGGTTCCTCTGTGGTGGGGTTGAGGTCGGGGTTCCTCTGTGGTGGGGTTGAGGTCGTGGTTCCTCTGTGGTGGGGTTGAGGTCGGGGTTCCTCTGTGGTGGGGTTGGGGTTCCTCTGTGGTGGGGTTGGGGTCGGGGTTCCTCTGTGGTGGGGTTGGGGTTCCTCTGTGGTGGGGTTGGGGTTCCTCTGTGATGGGGTTGGGGTCGTGGTTCCTCTGTGGTGGGGTTGGGGTCGGGGTTCCTCTGTGGTGGGGTTGGGGTTCCTCTGTGGTGGGGTTGAGGTCGGGGTTCCTCTGTGGTGGGGTTGAGGTTGGGGTTCCTCTGTGGTGGGGTTGGGGTTCCTCTGTGGTGGGGTTGGGGTTGGGGTTCCTCTGTGGTGGGGTTGGGGTCGGGGTTCCTCTGTGGTGGGGTTGGGGTTCCTCTGTGGTGGGGTTGGGGTTGGGGTTCCTCTGTGGTGGGGTTGAGGTCGGGGTTCCTCTGTGGTGGGGTTGAGGTTGGGGTTCCTCTGTGGTGGGGTCGGGGTTCCTCTGTGGTGGGGTTGGGGTTGGGGTTCCTCTGTGGTGGGGTTGGGGTTCCTCTGTGGTGAGGTTGGGGTTCCTCTGTGGTGGGGTTGGGGTTCCTCTGTGGTGGGGTTGGGGTTCCTCTGTGGTGGGGTTGGGGTTGGGGTTCCTCTGTGGTGAGGTCGGGGTTCCTCTGTGATGGGGTTGGGGTCGTGGTTCCTCTGTGGTGGGGTTGGGGTTCCTCTGTGGTGGGGTTGGGGTTCCTCTGTGGTGGGGTTGGGGTTGGGGTTCCTCTGTGGTGGGGTTGGGGTTCCTCTGTGGTGGGGTTGGGGTTGGGGTTCCTCTGTGGTGGGGTTGAGGTCGGGGTTCCTCTGTGGTGGGGTTGAGGTTGGGGTTCCTCTGTGGTGGGGTTGGGGTTCCTCTGTGGTGGGGTTGGGGTTGGGGTTCCTCTGTGGTGGGGTTGGGGTTCCTCTGTGGTGAGGTTGGGGTTCCTCTGTGGTGGGGTTGGGGTTCCTCTGTGGTGGGGTTGGGGTTCCTCTGTGGTGGGGTCGGGGTTCCTCTGTGGTGGGGTTGGGGTTCCTCTGTGGTGGGGTTGGGGTTGGGGTTCCTCTGTGGTGGGGTTGGGGTTCCTCTGTGGTGGGGTTGGGGTTGGGGTTCCTCTGTGGTGAGGTTGAGGTCGTGGTTCCTCTGTGGTGGGGTCGGGGTTCCTCTGTGGTGGGGTCGGGGTTCCTCTGTGGTGGGGTTGGGGTTGGGGTTCCTCTGTGGTGGGGTTGAGGTTGGGGTTCCTCTGTGGTGGGGTTGGGGTCGGGGTTCCTCTGTGGTGGGGTTGAGGTTGGGGTTCCTCTGTGGTGGGGTTGGGGTTCCTCTGTGGTGAGGTTGGGGTTCCTCTGTGGTGGGGTTGGGGTTGGGGTTCCTCTGTGGTGAGGTTGGGGTTCCTCTGTGGTGGGGTTGGGGTTCCTCTGTGGTGGGGTTGGGGTTGGGGTTCCTCTGTGGTGAGGTTGGGGTTCCTCTGTGGTGGGGTTGGGGTTCCTCTGTGGTGGGGTTGAGGTCGGGGTTCCTCTGTGGTGGGGTTGAGGTTGGGGTTCCTCTGTGGTGGGGTTGGGGTTCCTCTGTGGTGGGGTTGAGGTCGGGGTTCCTCTGTGGTGGGGTTGAGGTTGGGGTTCCTCTGTGGTGGGGTCGGGGTTCCTCTGTGGTGGGGTTGGGGTTGGGGTTCCTCTGTGGTGGGGTTGGGGTTCCTCTGTGGTGAGGTTGGGGTTCCTCTGTGGTGGGGTTGGGGTTCCTCTGTGGTGGGGTTGGGGTTCCTCTGTGGTGGGGTTGGGGTTCCTCTGTGGTGGGGTTGGGGTTGGGGTTCCTCTGTGGTGAGGTCGGGGTTCCTCTGTGATGGGGTTGGGGTCGTGGTTCCTCTGTGGTGGGGTTGGGGTTCCTCTGTGGTGGGGTTGGGGTTCCTCTGTGGTGGGGTTGGGGTTGGGGTTCCTCTGTGGTGAGGTCGGGGTTCCTCTGTGATGGGGTTGAGGTCGGGGTTCCTCTGTGGTGGGGTTGAGGTCGTGGTTCCTCTGTGGTGGGGTTGAGGTCGGGGTTCCTCTGTGGTGGGGTTGGGGTTCCTCTGTGGTGGGGTTGGGGTCGGGGTTCCTCTGTGATGGGGTTGGGGTCGTGGTTCCTCTGTGGTGGGGTTGGGGTCGGGGTTCCTCTGTGGTGGGGTTGGGGTTCCTCTGTGGTGGGGTTGAGGTCGGGGTTCCTCTGTGGTGGGGTTGAGGTTGGGGTTCCTCTGTGGTGGGGTTGGGGTTCCTCTGTGGTGGGGTTGGGGTTGGGGTTCCTCTGTGGTGGGGTTGGGGTCGGGGTTCCTCTGTGGTGGGGTTGGGGTTCCTCTGTGGTGGGGTTGAGGTCGGGGTTCCTCTGTGGTGGGGTTGAGGTTGGGGTTCCTCTGTGGTGGGGTTGGGGTTCCTCTGTGGTGGGGTTGGGGTTGGGGTTCCTCTGTGGTGGGGTCGGGGTTCCTCTGTGGTGGGGTTGGGGTCGGGGTTCCTCTGTGGTGGGGTTGGGGTTCCTCTGTGGTGGGGTTGAGGTCGGGGTTCCTCTGTGGTGGGGTTGGGGTTCCTCTGTGGTGGGGTTGGGGTTGGGGTTCCTCTGTGGTGGGGTTGGGGTCGGGGTTCCTCTGTGGTGGGGTTGGGGTTCCTCTGTGGTGGGGTTGAGGTCGGGGTTCCTCTGTGGTGGGGTTGAGGTCGTGGTTCCTCTGTGGTGGGGTTGAGGTCGGGGTTCCTCTGTGGTGGGGTTGGGGTTCCTCTGTGGTGGGGTTGGGGTCGGGGTTCCTCTGTGGTGGGGTTGGGGTTCCTCTGTGGTGGGGTTGGGGTTCCTCTGTGATGGGGTTGGGGTCGTGGTTCCTCTGTGGTGGGGTTGGGGTCGGGGTTCCTCTGTGGTGGGGTTGGGGTTCCTCTGTGGTGGGGTTGAGGTCGGGGTTCCTCTGTGGTGGGGTTGAGGTTGGGGTTCCTCTGTGGTGGGGTTGGGGTTCCTCTGTGGTGGGGTTGGGGTTGGGGTTCCTCTGTGGTGGGGTTGGGGTCGGGGTTCCTCTGTGGTGGGGTTGGGGTTCCTCTGTGGTGGGGTTGGGGTTGGGGTTCCTCTGTGGTGGGGTTGAGGTCGGGGTTCCTCTGTGGTGGGGTTGAGGTTGGGGTTCCTCTGTGGTGGGGTCGGGGTTCCTCTGTGGTGGGGTTGGGGTTGGGGTTCCTCTGTGGTGGGGTTGGGGTTCCTCTGTGGTGAGGTTGGGGTTCCTCTGTGGTGGGGTTGGGGTTCCTCTGTGGTGGGGTTGGGGTTCCTCTGTGGTGGGGTTGGGGTTGGGGTTCCTCTGTGGTGAGGTCGGGGTTCCTCTGTGATGGGGTTGGGGTCGTGGTTCCTCTGTGGTGGGGTTGGGGTTCCTCTGTGGTGGGGTTGGGGTTCCTCTGTGGTGGGGTTGGGGTTGGGGTTCCTCTGTGGTGGGGTTGGGGTTCCTCTGTGGTGGGGTTGGGGTTGGGGTTCCTCTGTGGTGGGGTTGAGGTCGGGGTTCCTCTGTGGTGGGGTTGAGGTTGGGGTTCCTCTGTGGTGGGGTTGGGGTTCCTCTGTGGTGGGGTTGGGGTTGGGGTTCCTCTGTGGTGGGGTTGGGGTTCCTCTGTGGTGAGGTTGGGGTTCCTCTGTGGTGGGGTTGGGGTTCCTCTGTGGTGGGGTTGGGGTTCCTCTGTGGTGGGGTCGGGGTTCCTCTGTGGTGGGGTTGGGGTTCCTCTGTGGTGGGGTTGGGGTTGGGGTTCCTCTGTGGTGGGGTTGGGGTTCCTCTGTGGTGGGGTTGGGGTTGGGGTTCCTCTGTGGTGAGGTTGAGGTCGTGGTTCCTCTGTGGTGGGGTCGGGGTTCCTCTGTGGTGGGGTCGGGGTTCCTCTGTGGTGGGGTTGGGGTTGGGGTTCCTCTGTGGTGGGGTTGAGGTTGGGGTTCCTCTGTGGTGGGGTTGGGGTCGGGGTTCCTCTGTGGTGGGGTTGAGGTTGGGGTTCCTCTGTGGTGGGGTTGGGGTTCCTCTGTGGTGAGGTTGGGGTTCCTCTGTGGTGGGGTTGGGGTTGGGGTTCCTCTGTGGTGAGGTTGGGGTTCCTCTGTGGTGGGGTTGGGGTTCCTCTGTGGTGGGGTTGGGGTTGGGGTTCCTCTGTGGTGAGGTTGGGGTTCCTCTGTGGTGGGGTTGGGGTTCCTCTGTGGTGGGGTTGAGGTCGGGGTTCCTCTGTGGTGGGGTTGAGGTTGGGGTTCCTCTGTGGTGGGGTTGGGGTTCCTCTGTGGTGGGGTTGGGGTCGGGTTCCTCTGTGGTGGGGTTGGGGTTCCTCTGTGGTGGGGTCGGGGTTCCTCTGTGGTGGGGTTGGGGTTGGGGTTCCTCTGTGGTGGGGTTGGGGTTGGGGTTCCTCTGTGGTGAGGTTGGGGTTCCTCTGTGGTGGGGTTGGGGTTGGGGTTCCTCTGTGGTGGGGTTGGGGTTGGGGTTCCTCTGTGGTGGGGTCGGGGTTCCTCTGTGGTGGGGTTGGGGTTGGGGTTCCTCTGTGGTGGGGTTGGGGTTCCTCTGTGGTGAGGTTGGGGTTCCTCTGTGGTGGGGTTGGGGTTGGGGTTCCTCTGTGGTGGGGTTGGGGTTCCTCTGTGGTGGGGTTGGGGTCGGGGTTCCTCTGTGGTGGGGTTGGGGTTCCTCTGTGGTGGGGTTGGGGTCGGGGTTCCTCTGTGGTGGGGTTGGGGTCGGGGTTCCTCTGTGGTGGGGTTGGGGTTCCTCTGTGGTGGGGTTGGGGTTGGGGTTCCTCTGTGGTGGGGTTGGGGTCGGGGTTCCTCTGTGATGGGGTTGGGGTCGGGGTTCCTCTGTGGTGGGGTTGGGGTTGGGGTTCCTCTGTGGTGGGGTTGGGGTCGTGGTTCCTCTGTGATGGGGTTGGGGTTGGGGTTCCTCTGTGGTGGGGTCGGGGTTCCTCTGTGGTGGGGTTGGGGTCGGGGTTCCTCTGTGGTGGGGTCGGGGTTCCTCTGTGGTGGGGTCGGGGTTCCTCTGTGGTGGGGTTGGGGTTGGGGTTCCTCTGTGGTGAGGTTGGGGTTCCTCTGTGGTGGGGTTGGGGTTGGGGTTCCTCTGTGGTGGGGTTGGGGTCGTGGTTCCTCTGTGGTGGGGTTGGGGTTGGGGTTCCTCTGTGGTGGGGTTGGGGTCGTGGTTCCTCTGTGGTGGGGTTGGGGTTCCTCTGTGGTGGGGTTGGGGTTCCTCTGTGGTGAGGTCGGGGTTCCTCTGTGGTGGGGTTGGGGTCGTGGTTCCTCTGTGGTGGGGTTGGGGTTCCTCTGTGGTGGGGTTGGGGTTGGGGTTCCTCTGTGGTGGGGTTGGGGTCGGGGTTCCTCTGTGGTGGGGTTGGGGTCGGGGTTCCTCTGTGGTGGGGTTGGGGTTCCTCTGTGGTGGGGTTGGGGTTGGGGTTCCTCTGTGGTGGGGTTGGGGTCGGGGTTCCTCTGTGATGGGGTTGGGGTCGGGGTTCCTCTGTGATGGGGTTGGGGTCGGGGTTCCTCTGTGGTGGGGTTGGGGTTGGGGTTCCTCTGTGGTGGGGTTGGGGTCGTGGTTCCTCTGTGATGGGGTTGGGGTTGGGGTTCCTCTGTGGTGGGGTCGGGGTTCCTCTGTGGTGGGGTTGGGGTCGGGGTTCCTCTGTGGTGGGGTCGGGGTTCCTCTGTGGTGGGGTCGGGGTTCCTCTGTGGTGGGGTTGGGGTTGGGGTTCCTCTGTGGTGAGGTTGGGGTTCCTCTGTGGTGGGGTTGGGGTTGGGGTTCCTCTGTGGTGGGGTTGGGGTCGTGGTTCCTCTGTGGTGGGGTTGGGGTTGGGGTTCCTCTGTGGTGGGGTTGGGGTCGTGGTTCCTCTGTGGTGGGGTTGGGGTTCCTCTGTGGTGGGGTTGGGGTTCCTCTGTGGTGAGGTCGGGGTTCCTCTGTGGTGGGGTTGGGGTCGTGGTTCCTCTGTGGTGGGGTTGGGGTTCCTCTGTGGTGGGGTTGGGGTTGGGGTTCCTCTGTGGTGGGGTTGGGGTCGGGGTTCCTCTGTGGTGGGGTTGGGGTCGGGGTTCCTCTGTGGTGGGGTTGGGGTTCCTCTGTGGTGGGGTTGGGGTTGGGGTTCCTCTGTGGTGGGGTTGGGGTCGGGGTTCCTCTGTGATGGGGTTGGGGTCGGGGTTCCTCTGTGATGGGGTTGGGGTCGGGGTTCCTCTGTGGTGGGGTTGGGGTTGGGGTTCCTCTGTGGTGGGGTTGGGGTCGTGGTTCCTCTGTGATGGGGTTGGGGTTGGGGTTCCTCTGTGGTGGGGTCGGGGTTCCTCTGTGGTGGGGTTGGGGTCGTGGTTCCTCTGTGGTGGGGTTGGGGTTGGGGTTCCTCTGTGGTGGGGTCGTGGTTCCTCTGTGGTGGGGTTGGGGTCGGGGTTCCTCTGTGGTGGGGTTGGGGTTCCTCTGTGGTGGGGTTGGGGTTGGGGTTCCTCTGTGGTGGGGTTGAGGTTGGGGTTCCTCTGTGGTGGGGTTGAGGTTGGGGTTCCTCTGTGGTGGGGTTGGGGTCGGGGTTCCTCTGTGATGGGGTTGGGGTCGGGTCCTCCCTCCTCTCCCCCCCCTTGCTGACCCCCTGGTCGCCCCCCGCAGATGCCGGCCCTGGCGGTGGCCCTGGCGGTGCTGCCCGCGGCGTGGTGCGTCCTGCAGGTGCAGAGCCGGCATCTGGCCGCGCTGGCCCCGGGCTCCGCCGGCCTGCGCCGCGGCCAAGTCCTGGACGAGGACGACCCGTGGCTCCGCACCGGCTCCCAGGACGACCGGCGCCGGGACGAGGCCTGGAACCGCTTCCGAGACGTGAGTGGGGGGCCAGCCCGGCCGAGCGGGGGCCCGGGCCCGGGGGGACAGGGAGGGGACCGGGAGGGGGCCGGGGAGGGGGGACGGGAGCGCTGCGCAGCCGCGACCCCACCGGGAACTTGAAAACAAACTTGCTGGGCGCCGAGGAGGAGGGCGACCCGGACCCGGGACCCGGGCTGCAGGCCGGCTGGGATCATCTCCCGGGGGCCCGGCTGGGATCATCTCCCGGGGGCCCGGCTGGGATCATCTCCCGGGGGCCCGGCTGGGATCATCTCCCGGGGCCCGGCTGGGATCGTCTCCCGGGGCCCGGCTGGGATCGTCTCCCGGGGCCCGGCTGGGATCGTCTCCCGGGGGCTCGGCTGGGATCGTCTCCCGGGCCCGGCTGGGATCATCTCCCGGGGCCCGGCTGGGATCATCTCCCGGGGGCTCGGCTGG
Source organism: Megascapheus bottae (assembly GCF_031878675.1). Taxonomy (NCBI): domain Eukaryota; kingdom Metazoa; phylum Chordata; class Mammalia; order Rodentia; family Geomyidae; genus Megascapheus; species Megascapheus bottae. The sequence continues at coordinate 2,478,308 of NC_143546.1, forward strand.
GATCGTCTCCCGGGCCCGGCTGGGATCATCTCCCGGGCCCGGCTGGGATCATCTCCCGGGGGCTCGGCTGGGATCGTCTCCCGGGCCCGGCTGGGATCATCTCCGGCTGGGATCATCTCCCGGGGGCCCGGCTGGGATCATCTCCCGGGGGGCCTGGCTGGGATCATCTCCCGGGGCCCGGCTGGGATCATCTCCCGGGGGCTCGGCTGGGATCGTCTCCCGGGCCCGGCTGGGATCATCTCCCGGGGCCCGGCTGGGATCATCTCCCGGGGGCTCGGCTGGGATCGTCTCCCGGGGCCCGGCTGGGATCGTCTCCCGGGGGCCCGGCTGGGATCGTCTCCCGGGGCCCGGCTGGGATCATCTCCCGGGGCCCGGCTGGGATCATCTCCCGGGCCCGGCTGGGATCATCTCCCGGGCCCGGCTGGGATCATCTCCCGGGGGCTCGGCTGGGATCGTCTCCCGGGCCCGGCTGGGATCATCTCCCGGGGCCGGCTGGGGATCATCTCCCGGGGGGCCCGGCTGGGATCATCTCCCGGGGGGCCCGGCTGGGATCATCTCCCGGGGCCTGGCTGGGGATCATCTCCCGGGGGGCCCGGCTGGGATCATCTCCCGGGGGGCCCGGCTGGGATCATCTCCCGGGGCCTGGCTGGGGATCATCTCCCGGGGGGCCCGGCTGGGATCGTCTCCCGGGGCCCGGCTGGGATCATCTCCCGGGCCCGGCTGGGATCATCTCCCGGGGGGCCCGGCTGGGGATCATCTCCCGGGGCCTGGCTGGGATCATCTCCCAGGGGCCCGGGCCCAGCGGCGGCCCCTTCCCACCCTCCCCACCCCGGGAAGCCCTTCCCGGGCACCGTGACATTGTAAGACACCTACTGATAAATTCCTGTCACAAATCCTGCTCTAACAATTAAAAAAAGAAAGTGTCCGCAGCCCAACGAGACAGAAAATCAGCTTGTCAGGTGCTCGTGTGGTTTTGTTTTGGGAGGAGGTTCAAGGGGTAAGTGAGTAATTAACATTTATCCTAACGTGCGTATATACGTAACAAGTGTGCGTATGGTCACATCGATAGGTAGACATTTCTCTATCTCTTTATATAAACGTTCCCTTGATCTGTAACACAGCGTCCCTCGTTCTTCTCATAGGGCGCAGTTTACAGGTGGAGGTGAGAGGGAAGGGGGTGTGTGTGTACACGTACGTATAGCTTTGTGGGTGCATGCTGGTCCCAGGGCTTGAACTCAAGGCTTAGCTCTCTCCCTCTGCCTTTTTTTTTTTTTTTTCCTCCAGGCCATGTCTCTACCACTAGAGGCCATATCTCTAATGTCTTTGGTGGTTCATTGGAAATAACCGTTTTTCCCCCACCCTGGCCGGCTTTGAACCTGGATCCTCAGGTCTCAGATCCTCTTGAGTAGCTAGGAGGACAGGTGTGACCCCTCAGCTCCCAGCTGAGCTTCCTTTCCCCGGTTCTGAGAAACCATTGCCGATACCTGAACCTGGAACCTTGTGTTCAGAGAATCACCTGGGGTGCAAAGGGAGTTTTTGTTTTGTTTTCCTTTTCTTTAAACCATTCCATCTGGATAGAGTTGAGGGGCGGGTACACCGGGCTCTGCTGTAGCTGGGCCAGGCTGTCAAGACAGGGGCTGCTATCTTTGCAGGTCTTGCTTAGAGGGGAGAAGTGGGAGTCTTAGCTTCTGCTGGGCAGTGGGGTTGTGGGATGCTGTACTTTCAGTGTGATGTGTGTGCCCTGTATCGCGTGACCCCAATATCACATTTAGCTTCCCATTTAAAGAAAAATGGGGCTTTCCGTTATTTCTTTTGAATAGAGGGTACTGGCATGCTTTAGCATTGGAATTAATCCTCCTCCTCCTCTGCCCTCTGCCCTCTGCCCTCTGCCCTCTCTCCTCTCCTCTCTCCTCTCTCCTCTCTCCCCTTTCCCCTCTCTCCTCCCTCTCTCCTCTCTCCTCTCTCCTCTCCTCTCTCCTCTCTCCCCTTTCCCCTCTCTCCTCCCTCCTCCTCTCTCCTCTCTCCTTCCCCTCCCCACTCCTTCTCCTTCCCTCTCCCCCCTCCTTTAACAAACTTAAGTGATAGTGGGGATTTTCTTGGGTTACTTGTTACCTGACAGCACATAGTTCCTCTGAGGACTGTGATTTCATGCTTCTGGAGTCTGTATTTTAGAGACAGACCAGGGGATTCTTACCTTTTTAGGAAATACTGCTTTAGATAGCATTAAGATGGGAGGGGAGGGACAGAGAGAGGGGAGGGGGGAGGGAGAGAGGGGGAGGGTTCAGCTATCCCCCCCACAGCTGTTTTAGGTGTCAAACTAATACTTTGTGATGGTACAAATGATAATTCCATCCAGCATGCCATTAACACTGACAAGTGCTCCCCCAAAACTTCACACATCATTCATCACATGCCATTTTCTATGCTTCATTGGTGAATTGTCCTGAGGTGGCTCAGACATCATTTAATGCCATTAACCTCTTTCTAGTGTTCTCTGGAAGAGGGCAGAGCCACGTGTCTTCATCTGAGTCATTGACTCACAGCAAGGAGAGCCGGGAGCCCTGGGGCCGGGGTGGGAAAGGATGATTTTCTAGGGATTGGGTCACTATGGACCAGAGACAAGGCCCTGGCTTATATCACAGGTGCTCAGCCAGCCTCAGCGTTTGCAGAGTGGAGGCCAGGCTTGGCTCAAAGCGGATGAAGCCTCAGATTCTTTGTTATTGTTTTTGTTGTTGTTTTGTTTTCCAAACCCTCTGATAACTTTCAAAGGCTGTGTTCTGAGATTACTGTAAAGATGCTTTTTGAGGGGGGGTCAGTTTTGGAAACATGCTGTGGAAAAGGATTTCTTATGTTCTTGTTACTTAGTTGGATCTGGGCGGGAGAGATTTAGACGCTGATTTTTGTTTATTTGTTTCAAATCTTGGGAAAACGAAAAGCCCAGGGTTCTTCTAGAGGAACAGGGCTCCTGTCCACTGATGTTTGTTCCTGGGGCTGGGTCTGAGATGCAGATGATGCTGAGACGTTGGACATGCTTTGTTCTTGCTGGTGACCAGTCTGGCAGCCTCGATTTACTGCTTTGAAATGTGTGTCACTGCTGTAGTGACACACATTGCAAGCATTCACTGTCTCCTTTCCCGAGGTAACACCTCCAAATCGACCTCGTGGCCTCTTTCCTGGAGTTACAGATGTAGGAGAAAAATATTGATAGGTGGACAATTGTTCCTGAAGGCATTTGGGCTCTGTGAGTCTGCTCCTTGTTTTTTCTTTTATAAAGACTGATAGGTCAGAAATACAAGAGGGAGGAAGGGTAGAAGGAGAACGTTTGCATTCAGGAGTGCAATTGATTTCACATTTCTGATGGGCACAGCTAATCACCTTTCTGGTTTGAGGTTTCGAGATCAAGATGGCCCAGCCTCAGTGCTCTGGCCTTTCAATACTGTAACATGAGTTATACGAAGACCCAGGTTAGGTCTTGTATTCATTCAGTCCAGCCAACAGAACTGTCTCCAATAGTCTAAGCATTGGAAACTGTAGGTGAACAAGATTCATAGACGGACTCTTTTATCATAACCACTTGTGTGCTGTTAGCTTATGTTACACATTTCTTATCTCTTTTTTTTTTAAATCACATTTTTCCTCCCAAGGACCATGGTTCAAAGCCAGCCCAGGAAAGCAAATCCAATAGACATCGAAACCCAGAGGTAGAGGTTTGGTTTGAGTAGTAGAGCTCCATCCTTGAGTTAAAAAGCTCAAGGACAGTGGCCATGCCTTGAATTTGAGTCCCACCAAGGTCATAAGATTGCAGAAATAACCAATATGTACGGACCACTTAGTGTGTCAGGCATTAAGCTAAAAAAAAACCCTCATTTAATATGTATAACAATCCTAGGAAAGAAATGTATTCATAGCACTTCCTCTTTTCCCACCCTACCCCCAGATTTACTGGGGTGGCTTGTGTCTTTTGGGTGGAGCCAGTCCAGGGCTGAAGAGTCTGGGCACACACACACACAACGACTGTTCCCACTTCCTTTCCAGGTGTCCAGGCAAGACCCTTAGCCAGGACACAACAGCCTGAGAAACAAGTGGACAACTGGTGTTGTTTTCCTAGCAGGCCTTATCTTCTAATCATGAACTTCTGGCTTGACTAAAAGTCTCCATTTCCGGCTTTTTGCTGGCCAAGTGGAGATTAAAAAAAAAAAAAAAAAGTCTCGACAGATTTTTCTACCCAGACTGGCTTTGAACCTAAATCCTTAATTCTCAGCCTCCTGAACTGCTAGGATCACAGACGTGAGCCACCAGCTCCTGTTTGAGGAGGGTAAGATTGTTGCTTACAGTAAATATGGCATTTTCTTTTTTTTTTTTTGCACACATGAAAGTCGCCCTGACATTTAATTCTGTGATAATTACATTTAGGAAGCTGGCAAACATCAGAAGTGTTGCTTTGGCTGACATTTCTCTTACTCCCTGGTCACCTGGGGTTTGTAATCCTGGTGAAAGATTTCCAGGATCTGCCCTTGCTCTGGACTTCTTCCTTCTGGCACATTCTCTGTGGTCTTGTTGGCAAAACTGGGGGATGGCAGGAAACATCTGTTTATTGGATCCAAATATCTCAGCCATGATGAGTTTCCAGGGCATGTGGGCTTAGCATCAGGGCAGGCCCTGGCTGGGTTTTGGGGGGCTGCTGATGAGGGGAGGCAGGGCTTTGTGGCCAGTCACTAATCTAGGAACTCAGCTTGGGGTGGCAAGTAGCAGAAACTCACTTTTGATCCAACAGATCCAGGGATACACTCATGCGTCTCTGATTCTGACTGAAGTCCCCTGGACCACTGGTAGAAATCATTAATTCACACAGACGGGGACCAGGGAGCATTCTTGTCTTCTTCATCCTTTCCTTCAGACTGAGGCAAAGCCAGGTCTGGCTTGGAGGAATTGGCAGAGCTCCCGGCTCTGGTTGACCTTCCCGTCTCTCGTGGGTCTCTCCAGCCCTGTAGGCCTTATCTGGGTCCCCTCTCATGCCCAGGCTGGCTTTGAACCGTGATCCTCAGATCTCAGCCTCCTGAGTAGCTAGGACGACAGGCGTGAGCCACTGTGCCTGGCATAATGAAGCTACTTTCAAAGCCAAGAAATAGCCCTTCCAACTCAGATAACTGGGCCTATGAGGTTCTCTTAAGCCTGGACTAATTCCTTAGCTCCACTGTTTTATCTTGCTTGAGGATACAAAGTAATTTTTAAGTCATTGAATATTTTATCATACTGTGTTATTTCAGACTTATTTCATCAATGCAACGTGTTTTCCAACCAAACACACCCAGTAGCTGGTGGTTCACGCCTTTAATCCTAGCTACCAAGGAGTCTGAGCTGTGAGGATTGTGGTTTGAAGCCAGTCTGGGCAGGAATGTCTGTGAGACTTTTATCTCTGATTAGCCAGCAAAAAGTCAGAAGTGGAAATGTGGCTCCAGTGGTAGAACGACAGTCAGTCTTGAGGTAAAATTCTAAGGGACAGTGCCTGGGCCCTGAGACCATGCCACAGTACCAGCGCAAGTCCATGCATGCTCACACATGTATACACATGAGTGCACACACAGATGAGATAATTACAAGCAAACGATTTTCTAAGCTTACAAGTAATTTTTCCAAAAGCATTTTCATCCATTTTTGGTTAGTTGTGGGGTTTGAACTCAGAGCCTGAGCACTGTCCCTGAGCTTTCTCAAGGCTAGCTCTCTACTACTTGAGCCACAGCACCACTGGCCTTTTCTGTGTGTGTGTGTGGTACCAAGGAATTGAACCCAATGCTGCAGGCATGCTAGGCGCGCACTCTACCACTAGGCCACACTCGGGCCCTTTGTTAGCTCAAGGTGATCACCAGTCTTAGCTCTGACTTCTGTTCTGTGCCAGCACGGCGCCAAGTCACTTCCGGAATCCAGGCTTGGCAGATTGGCCTGTGTTCCGGCACTTTGGCCCAGTGTTGCCCCATGGGATTCCATGGCTTTGTGGGGGGGCGGGCGGGATGGAAGGGCAATTCCTCAGTGGGGAATGGGTGCCTGGTAGGCTGATGTGAATGCCTGCGTGCTGTGCCAATCAACAGCCCCTGTGAGCCTGGGCGGCAAGTGGGGCAGGGCCCGTGGGAGCTCTCAGTGCCTGCGGTCTCATAACCCCTCAACAAGCAGGGGCTGTTTCTTGTATTGGTATTAACTCCACTGGCAGTGTTCTGCTTAGTGTTTTGATTTTAGACTTGTGCATCTGTGTCCTTTACCTCCTTGAATAGTAGAGCTTGAGGATCCCCCCCCCCCTCTCTCTCTCTCTCTCTCTCTCTCTCTCGCTCTCTCGCTCTCTCGCTCTCTGTGGGTATGCATGCACATGTGTGTGTGTGTGTGCCAGGCCTAGGGCTTGAAGTCGGGAACTGGATGCTGTCCCTGAGCTCCTTTTTTTGCTCAAGGCTCACAGTCTACCACTTGAGCCACAGCTCCACTTCTGGCTTTTTGTTTTGTTTTGTTTTTTTTTTTGGTGGTTCATTGGAGATAAGAGGCTCATGGGCTTCCTACCCAGGCTGGCTTTGAGCCACAATCCTCAGATCTCGGCCTCCTGAGGAGCTGGGATGACAGACATGAGGCCCCCCCCCATACTTGGCAGGAGCCTGAGTTCTAGCCTACACAGACAGGGGTCAGGAAGGGTTTGTGGGCTTGGATGGCAACCCCAGGGCACCACTTGGTGAGCTGGGAGGTGATTCAGGGAGGGGCCCAAATGGGCACGAGTCAGGGCATGCTTTGACAGGTGGAAGTGCTAAGCGTCATGCTAAACGTGGGGTTTGCTTTGTGGCCTAACCTCTGAGTGTCACCCAGCAAATCGCACAGCCTAGCAGTGTTTCTTGTTAGTATCCGGCGGTCCCCCCGCCCCGAACCCAGACTGCTTTAGAATCATCTAGAAAACACCCGACGGGATCTGCACTGTTCCTTCTGCCCAAAGTCCTGGCTCTCTTCTGTTCCGGCTTATTAAGGACAATCACAGCGTGAACAGCCACCCAGAAGGGGGACTCGTCTAGGCGTGTGGTGGGAAAGCTCTCACCATCTGGGCTTTGAAAGCCCCCTTGACACAGCATAGTGTCATGCCCTGACCCTTCCTGCCCTCAGTGCCCACGGTGAGTCTGTCTGCCCTTCCGTCTGTGACCAGGTGTCCAGTTCTCACTGCTGTTATAAACATTGCTGTTTTAAATATGGCAGCCGCCATCAGGAAACCAATGCAGGCAGCAGAGAAGCCTCTTCTTTCTATCCCTGACAGGTCCTTCCTGCCTCCGAGGCCAGGACAGATTGTAGATGATCCACTAGGGCTGGAGAGATGAGGTGGGCCGGACCTTCCTCTTCACAGTCTCGGGGAGCCCCCTGGCTGAGCTTGCTTCACAGTTCTGCTTATATAGGGGTGACGCCCTGGATCTTGCATGTGAATTCTCCAATGACATTCTTTAAAAGGAAATGGGTTGTTATTTCAAAGAGCCAATAAATAATAATACAGTATAATGAATTATACAGTCTCAGACAAAAACCAGGGTGCTTTGTTTTAAAGACCTGCAGTACGTTAATACAATGCCATCAATAGAAAGATCATGTCTCCCAGCGTAGCTGAGAAACAACTGTTCAGTTTTCCCTGAGAGGAATGGCATTTGACTCTTCAATACCAGGCCATAGAGAGCCTTGCACTCTTGAGCCGGCACAGTGGAAGGCATGGGGCCAGGGGAATGAGGAGAGAGGAGAGAGGCTTTTGCCACCATGCATTCCCAGGGCATCATCTCACCATGGCTTCCTGTATCTCATGGGCCTGCCTGCAGCCAGGTCTGGTTTGATTTCTTCCCGTGGGCCTGCCTGCAGCTGGGTCTGGTTTGATTTCTGCTGTTTCTCTGACAAGAGGTGCTGTGCTTTTTGCACAGAGGAACTGAAGGGAGTTCACTCTGACCTTGCCTTTAGTTTTGACGAACAGGGCGTAGAAGGGGACGTGATGTTAAGACAGGCAGAGAACTCACTTTGCTAGGTGTTTTCTTGGGCGTGGACAGTGGCAGTTATAGAGCCAGGAAGGCCTCTGGGGTCTGGTCTGCAGCTTCTACCTTCTTGGTATAATGAGGCAGGCTGGCTGGCTGGCTGGCTGGCTTCATTATTTTGGAGAGATCAGAAGACACCACCAGAATCAAAGGCTCCTTGAGGTTGAGAGTGTTGAGCTTCACCAGAAGTTGGCAGGGTTTATTACTTGTTCTGAAGCCGTTCAATTGCAAGCTGGACCAGACCTGAGATTTTGTTTTATGTGTTGAATGGATTCAGACAAATAGCCATTGGCATGGTGCTTGAAGTTGTTAAGATTATTGCCCCCGAAAGGAAGACAGTAAGAATATAGGAGAGATTTGGTGGCTGTCGGCTCTTTCTGTGACCCCATTTGCTAAGGGTTGTACGGGGAGCTTCTAGGCCTCTCCCATGGTCGTTATTTCTTCGTGATTTTTGTGGGTTGTTGATCAGCATAGGAGGAGACACTTACTGGGTTACAATACTGCTTCTGGTTAGAGCCAGTGAACAGGAACGTGGTCTAGAACCTTTGCCAGCCTTCTTCGATGAGGCCAGTGTGCCACAAGGCAGTGAGAACTTTGAATCTGGGAAATCAAGAGGAGTTTGTTTTACTTATTTCTGTTTGCCAATTTCCCTTAATAATCTGTTGGTAGGATATATATATATATACACACATGTGTATGTGTGTGTGTGTATATACACATACATATTTACCCTCAGAGCCTGGGCACTGTTCCCCAGCCTCTTTGTGCTCAAGGCTAGCGTCCTACCACTTAAGCCACAGCACCACTTGCAGTTCTCGAGTGCTTAATTGGAGATAAGAATCTCCTGGGGGGGCCGGGAGTTTGGCCTAGTGGTTAAAGTGCTTGCCTAGCATGCATGAAGACCCGGGTTCGATTCCTTGGTACCACATACATAGAAAAAAAGCCGGAAGTGGTGCTGAGGCTCAAGTGGTAGAGCTCTAGCCTTGAGAAAGTCCAAGGACAGTGCTCAGGCCCTCAATTCAAGCCTAAGATTGGCAAAAAAAAAAAAAAAAGAAAGAAAAAGAATCTCTTGGGGACTTTTCTCCTTGTTCTGGCTTTAAAGCACGATCCTCAAATCTCAGCCTCCTGAGTAGCTAGGATGATAGGTGTGAGCCACTGTGCTGGCTCAGTTCTATATATTTTTAGAAATCATGTTTAACTTGAAAAGACAGTCCGTTTTTGTTTTTTTTTTTCCTTCCTGTTCCTCTTCACAGTTGTAGACCTGTGCCTGTGGCTTGAGAAGGCTGTGGGTTGATGAATGCCTGGCTGTTTGCCTCTCTCCATCCAGGCCTGAGATCCACTATCAATAGAATCTCTCTTTCTTTTTTTTTAAATGCCTGTTCTGGGGCTTGAACTCAGGGCTTTGCATTCTTGCCTGGCTTTTTATCACTCAAGGCTGGCTCTCTACCACTTGAGCCTCTTCTGTTGTGTTTTTAATTTTCTGGCTAATTGGAGATAAGAGTCTCTCAGATCTGTATGCGAGGGATGACTTTGGAATTTGATCCTTGCATCTCTGCCTCCTGAGTGGCTAGGATTACCGTGTGAGCCACCGTGTACCCAGCTATCTAATTTATTGATATGGTGTTTTGACTCCAGGCCAACGTCTACCTCCTGTTTTCTTGTGCTAGTTGGGGGAACAACTCTAATACAAGATATTTATACTTCATGTCTCTCCAGGGCAGGTGGATGCTCCACTCTCCGTGGTCTCTGGTCACAGGTGGACTAAGACTTTCCTCAGTGGGCGGGACCATTGGCGTTTATGATGCGCCTTTGTCAGCAGTGCTCGTGATGCGTGACCCGAGTGCATGGCCTGCTAAGGTCGTTGTATGGAAACACGCATGCATACATGCACACACATGGGAAAGACAGGGGAGGACAGAGGGAGAAGAGGTAGAGAGGAGGAGGGAGGGAAGGAAGTTGGGCAGGCAGGCAGGCTGGCTTCCACACTGTCTTACCTTCTATGCTGTTACTCTGTCTCCTCAATAACTCTCCATATGTTGTTCTGCTGAGCAGGGGGTTTAAAGGCTTCTCTGTGCTGCCCCTTCTCCTTCTACTCCTCCCTGAATCACCTCTCGTCATCACTCTGACTCTGGCGATTCTCTAGTAAGAATTTAGGTGGTACCAAGGAATCGAACCCAGAGCCTCATGCATGCCAGGCAAGCAGTCTACCAATAAGCCATGTTAATGGGCAAAACTCCTCAGCCAGGAGAGCCTTGTTGAACACCCAGTCTCCCTCTGCCCCCTCTGCTCCTTCCTGGGGCAGCGAGGGAGGGCTGGGGCCAGGTGAATTTGGCAAATTTCCATCTCCCTTCTCAAAGCCTTCTTGTTAAGAATTGTTCATTAGTATCTTCAAGTTTGCTACCTTTCCCATAACCTTCTTTTAAGAATGTGTAGGACTTTGGTACTGAGCTTTTGGTCTTATGGAAAATCTGGGAGGCCGAATAGAAAAGTGGTTCTTAAATGACAACCCTGGGAAAGGGGTCCTATCTCCAGGCTTAGCGTCATGATTGGAGCTTGAATTATGTCAGATTTGGTGGAGAATTCTCTGGATTGGTGACCTGTTTTCTATTGGTTAGCCTCGGAATCTTTCTTTGCTTAATGCACATTTCCTTTTCTGTTTGAAAACCAGGGAGAAAGCGTGTTTAATTTCTTACAAGAAACATTTCGTTGGGTCATTTAGCTTTTGTTCCGTAGAGTAAAACAGTGATTATTTCAGTGTCTCTGATCTGAGGGATTTATGAGTGTGTGGGTGTGTTCATTCTGTCAACTTATTCCCTCTCTCCCTCCCTCCCTTTTTCCCTTCCTCCCTCCCTCTCTCCCTTCTCTTCCTGTTTCTGTCTTTCTTTCTGTCTCGTCTGTCTGCCCTCCCCCACCCCCCCACCCGCTTGTTTTGGAGGAGCTAGCACTGGTAATTGAACTCAGGGCCTGGGCGCTGTCCCTGAACTTTTGTGCTCAAGGCTAATGCTCTGCCACTTGAGCCAGCGCTCCACTTCAGACTTTTCGGTGCTTCATGGGAAATAAGCACTTTTCTACCTGGGCTGGCTTGGAACCATGATGTTCAGATCTCAGTCTCCTGAGTAGCCAGGATGGCAGGCATGAGTCACCGGTGCCTGGCTCCTGCTCGGCACATGGCAGGTTGATAGGATCTGGGACTTTTCCAGTTTGGTGACAGGAGGCCAGCAACTGGTTGTCCAGTGGTGAGGAAGGGCGGATGTGGGATCGGCCACTGTGGGCTTTGTAGAGCATCCTTGGCCCTGGCTGTTGTCTGAGCTTGGTGCAGAGCTTCACAAAGGGGGGACTCGAGCGAGGGAGGAGGAGGCATGGGGTCATGGACTGGGAGATGTTGACCTTGACCTTGATCTTGGTTGTAGTGAGAACTTTCTGCCGTATGGCTTTTCTGGTCTGACTTACAAACTTTTACTATTAAAAACAAAACCACAAACTATAGAATGACCCGTTTCTTGGGGAAAGTAAATGGGAAAATTTAAATACTTGCAATCCAGCACTGCAAGGTAAGAACTATCTCACTGGGTACATTTATGAATTTCGAGGTGAACAGTCTCCTTGTTTTGGCAATCCTGGGGATTGAACTCAAGACCTCATGCTTGCTGAGTCAGGGCTCTACCGCTCTTGAGCTGTATACCCCAAATTCATTTTTCTGTAGTTCGCCTCTTGGATAGGGTTTTGAACTGTGATCCTTCTACCTCTGCTTCCCAAGTAGCAGGAGTTACAAGTATGCAGCATTGTGCCTGGCTGATTATATATTTTTAAGCGGTGCATACTGTGTATTCCATGTTTATTTTAAAAGGCTACCCTCTTCCAGATCATTTCATAGATTTTGATTAATATTTCTTTGGTGGATAATCTACTCAGGTAAAGATTTTTTCTTTTCCCCCTTTGACTAATAATTTGAACTATTTTTCATTTTCTCTAGTTCTCTGATTATGATAAGCATTCAGGTGATTATGTCCATAGAATTGCTTTGTTAGAATAATTTTTTAGCACCATTATACAGTTAGTATAAAATAAACATAGATATATATATGACCTACATATAAAATATACACATATGTACATGCATATGAATTTATTTTGGTGTTCTGTTCTTAAATTTAGGACCTGGGCACTCACTACTCTTAGCTTTTTCATTTACGGCTGGCGCTCTACCACTTGAGCCGTATCTCCACTTCCAGTGTTTTGCTGGTTAATTGGAGATGAGAGTCTCCCGGGCTGGGTTTCAAAGTGTCACCCTTAGTCCTCAGCTTCCTGAGTAGTTAGGATTGGTGGTGTGAGCTGCGCAGAGCCAAGCTGAGTCCTAATCTTTTATCACAAGTGAAGCAAAACATCTTTTCAGATATCTTTTCTGTGGACTCTTTAAATTTGATCCATTTTTTTCTATAGGTTCTGATTGTTTACAGAGGTGCATGGTACATGGTATCTTTCTATCTACTAGGTTTCCAGTTGGTAGAAAGTGGCGTTTCTGCTGTTCAGAACAATGCTCAGAGAATCTTCTCATGGAAACTTCATTTTATTCATGTACTTCTCTGTGCTGGTTAATTTCCAGGGGTGCATTTTTCTGGTCAAAGGGCAGATCACAAGAGCCCGTGTGTACTCTAATGGATATTAATGCATTTTATTCTTCTCTATGGATACCCTCTCTGGCCGTGTTTGTGAATATCTACTTTCGCTTAACCTTTGTAAGCCAGGCCACTGGGGTTATTCCTTCTTGGGTTTCTGTCTTAATAGATGAAATATAAGATCTCACTGAAATGTGAATTTGCATTGAATTTGCGTTTTTGTATGTTGGGATATTTTACTTCTTTTTCTTGCTTTCCCATCTCCTCCATTTTTTTTTTTTTTTTTTTTGATCAGACATGGGGCTTGACCTCAGGGCCTGGGCACTGTCCCTTGAGCTTTTCTGCTCAAGGAGAGCGCTCTGCTATGTGAGCCACACCTCCATTTCCAGAATTCTTCTACGTATGTGGTACTGAGGAATCGAACCTGAGTCTTTGTGCGTGCTAGGCAAGCATTCTACCACTAGGCCACACTCCTGGCCCCATGCCACTTCCAGCTTTTTGGAGGTTCATTGGAGAACGTTCCTACCTGGCCTGGCGTTGAACTGTGGTCCCCAGACCTCAGCCTCCTAAGGAGCTAGGATGGCAGGTGTGAGCCACTGGCGGCCGGGGTTCCTCCATTCTCCCAAGGGCTGGGCTCCCTGGCAGCGCCCCTTCTTCATGGAGGAGGCCCCAGGAGAAGGTGGCAGAACAGAGCTGTCTTTGCTTTGACTTGGAACTCTGCTTCCAGAGCATCCCTGTTCCAGAACAAACGGCTCCTGACGTTTCCCTCCTTCTTCCAAGCAGAGGGCAGTTCGGAGGTAGGGGTTCCCCAGGGCATCCAAAGCAGCAGGCCAGGCTGTGCTGACCTCTGATGATGTCCCACGGTGTGTCTGGGGGCGGGGGGCTTGACTCTGGAGTGGCAGCTTCTGCCTGGATGGAGGGATGCTGTTCTTCTTCTCATTTCTGCTCAGCTGCCTCTCCACCTTGACGAAGAAATCACTGCACCCTGTCATTTTCCATGGCAGAGGGGCCAGGACTGCTGATTATCTTTCTGTTGATTACAAGGCTGCAGAGTTCCCTTGGCCTCTTATGTGAGAGCTGAGAGGTGTTGGGGGTGCAGCCCCTCCTGCTCAGGGAGATGCTGTGCTTTTTTTTTTAATTTAAATTCTTTTGCTGCCGAGCCCTGTCCTCTGGGGACTGGGCTGAAATTTGCCATGAGTCTCATTTGCTGATTGCTGCCCCCCCCCGACCCCCCCACCCAGCTGCTCCCAGCACCCCTCAGTATTTATTTCAGGTGATTGCTTCTGGGTTTCCAGAATATTTCAGAAGAATTACAGAAGGGCCTGGTATTTTTGGTGGCTCAAGAGCCAGTAATCCTCACAGAGAATGGAATGATCATTGTTTGAGGCCAGCCCGAGCTGAAGACTTTGTGAGACACCCCTCCCCAATTCCCCTTCTCAGCCTGCAGCTGTCGGCTCCACGGGAGGTGAGTTCAGTAGGGTCCCCGTTCCTCCAGGACTTCCCAGGCCAGCCCAGGTAGACAAGTCCACCAGATTCCATCTCCCTGGGGGAGGCTGTGGCCGCCTGAAAGTCTGGAATAGACACATAGCTGCTGTACACCTAGAAAGTAAGGCATCATGTCAGAAACCCCCTCACGCTAACTCAGTGCTCTCCAGACCCCGCTGCCCTGCCCCAGACTGCCACCAAGCGCTGACCGCTGTCATCCCCCAAGCCAGCTCTTAGCAGGCCATCGTGCAGCCCCTAGCTTCTCAACCCGTGGCGTCCCGAATTTACTAGACCATGAGAACCCCTCTCCGCTCCTTCTCTCCCTTCCCCTTGCAAAACTCTTACTAGTACCCAGTAGAACCAGTGTTTGTATTTTACACTATTTCGGGAAATAATGAGATAGCATTATCATTTTTCATGCTCTTTTTTTTTTAAAGCTCTTATTTATTTAAAGATTTTAGTGCTGGAGGACTGGGAGCAGAGTCCTTTCTATGGGTGCTGGTACTTGGTTGTCCTCCCGGGTTAGAATGTTAAGTCCTCTGAGTGCAAGTGAGGCATCTGAACCGTCTTTGTAGTGACCCCTTGGCTTTCTCCCTTGGCTGTGTGACGGCTGCTCCATCAGGACGTGTTAATTGATCGATTGAAGATGTTTATTAGGGGCCAAAGAGTTAATGAATTGAGGCTGGAACCAGTCCTTTGAATCTGCAGCCAGAGGCTTGCTTTGCCAGCCAAACAAGTTGTACCTTGAGGGGCTTCCAGCCGCCTGCAGTTTCTTACAACTACTTTAAAAGCTAAAGGAACTTTCGTTGTTGTTGCTTTTTTTTTTTTAATAAGAATTAAGCAGTTTACTCAGAGGGCCTCTATCTTGACTTCTCTCCAGCATAGTGAGCCGTGGTTGCGGTGACTGGACAATGTGTGTGTCCATGTGTGTTGTGTGTGGTCAAGGGCTTCTCTCTGTGTTTCCTCTCACTGCAGCTGCTTGCCTGGGGAAAGCAATGCAACTTTGATCTCTTCTGCTTTGTTCTGTCTGTGGGCTTTGCTTTGGGAACTTCATCCTAGCGGTACTGGCAGGAGAGAGATGGGGCTGGAGCTACTCAGAGGGCTGAGATCTGAGGAGTGCGGTTCTAAGCCCAGGCAGGACTTTATCTCCAACAAGACACCAAAAAGCTATAAGTAGAGCCATGCTCAAGCAGGAGAGCATCAGCTTTAACCAACAAAAAGCTAGGACACAGTGTCCAGGCCCTGAGATCAAACCCCAGAAGTAGCACAAAAGCAAAGCAAGAATATCATGTATCGCCAGCCCCCCAGTCTCTGTTGCATTGACAAAATACTTTCCTACTGAAGCTTACAAGGAAGCGGTAGAAAAGACACAAGGTCCTTTGTGCCTGAGACTACAGTGTAGGCCATTTGTCTTAACTGTCGCAGAGGAGGTCAACATGGATATGTAGAAAACCTGCTACTTTCCTTTACAATCCTTTACAGTCCTTTTCTGTTGTCCAAGGTGTCTTTGATGGCCGTTTGGCCTAGGAGAAAGCCTTGAGCAGAGTTTTGAATGCCTGGAAGGGATGGTCTTGTCTTAGCCCCACACTGGGCGGCATTCTTGTCTGGCCTATACTCCATCTTTGGGAATCAAAAGAAAAGTATCTTTGATTTTGACTGAGTCTTGCTCGAGCCAGATGTCCACATTGTCCTATTCTGTTTAACACCCAGATTCACCTAGTAGCATCATTTATATAATAATTGATTTAATTCAGTGAAATGAATGAGAGGGAAATATGAGCAGCTAGTGGTTGGCAAGAAGCCATTGGCCCGAGCTCTGAGTTTGGTTTGGGGCAATGGAACTTTTTGGTAGCCTGCCTTCATTGCCAAATGATTCTAAATAACTTTCACCCTCCTAGGCAAGGGGGTTTGTAAGTCTTGAACATTGAGACCAAAGTGAGTTTTATCATCTCAGCTTATCTGGATACTTCATCTGTGATTGTAACCCAAATTGTGGAAGGCTAATGTTTCTGACTGACTTCATGCAAGTTTACTTTCGTTGAGAATTAAGGGCCACTTAGAATCTTTGCAGTTTCTGGTTGGTTGGCTTTGCCATTAGCAAGACACTTTCAGCCAGTCTGTCTTCCCTCCCTCCCTCCCTCCCTCCCTCCCTCCCTCCCTCCCTCCCTCCCTCCCTCTTGCCCGCCCTTCCTTCCTTCCTTCCTTCCTTCCTTCCTTCCTTCCTTCCTTCCTTCCTTCCTTCCTTTCTTTCTTTATCTTTCCTTTTCTTTTCTTTTTTCTGTGTCAATACTGGGGCTCGATCTCAGGGCCTTGAGCTCTCACTTGGCTTTTTCACTGAGTCAGGTGTTCTACCAACTTGAGCCACAGCTCCACTTTTAAGTTTCTTGCTGGTTTATCAGTGCACTTTTCTGCCCGAGCTGGCTTTGAACCACAACCCTCAGACTGCAGCCTCCTAATTAGCTAGGATTATGGATGTGAGCTGCCAGTGCTTTGATTCTTTTATATCCCAACAGCTGTTCTCTTTCCTGGCCCTGTGCTTTGTCTTGTTCATTTTCCTTGATCCTTTTGGTTTTAGCCCAGTTCTCTTTTTATGGGAAGGCTTCTTTGAATTCATCCTATAATTTTACAAGATTATCCATTCCCCCACTTATGGCACTTGTCTCTAGTTCAATCCTAACCCATTTTTTTCATTCTTCCCTCCCTCCCTCCCTCCTTCCCTCCCTCCCTTCCTTCCTTCCTTTGTGCTGGAGATTGAACCCAGGGCCTGGGTATTTTCCCTTGACTATTTTGCTCAGAGCTGGTTCCTGCCTGGATTGGCTTTGAACTGGGGTCTTTAAAACTTAGGTTCCTGAGTAGCTAGGATTCCAGGAATGAGCTACCAGTGCTTGGCTCAATTCTGCTTTTCTCTCCATTTCTCTGAGGAAATAAATGAGGCTGAGTGGTGGAGCTGCATGTCTAGGGGGTTGGCACAGGCTCCTGCAGCCTGCACAGGGTGTTTGTGGCCCTGGGTGAAACGTGGGGCCTTGGATGATGCCCGTCTGATTTTCTGTCTTTATACTGGGCCTCCTGGCAGTGCCAGCACTGTTCAGTGTGAGGATTTGGGCAGCGGCAGCTTGGATCCGCTGTGTCTTTCAGGAACTGGACTAAGTCCCGGTAGGAGAGATCCAGCTGTCGCCTAATTTAGGCATGACCCTTGTAAGGCATGGAGAATTAGCATGCTTCATATGGAAGCCCAGAGAGACCTTTCCAAGTCCACCACGCCCCCCTGTGGTGTCCAAGAATAAAATCCAATCATGCGCATAAAGGATGGTGGCTTCTGGAATAAAATGAGCAGCATCCAGCGTGATTACAGCTTGTTTTTCAACTTATGCATGATGAAATTAAGTTGAGTAATTGTTTGCATATTTAACCACATGACTCCCATTTGTCTGAGGCATATCTGTGCCATGGTGAATATTTTACCAGTAATAGTCTTTTAAAAAAATGTATATATTTATTTTTCTCTCTCTCACATTTATCCGTAGATCTAAAAATGCAGGCGAGTAAAAAGGAAGATGTTTTGGGGGAAAGGATGAGTGTTGGTTGAGATGACCTGAGGGTTTAGGTTCTGCAGTTTGGAATCAGGCTTTGGAGCCTGGATTTTGGAGCTAATTTTGTGCGTAGAATGCTTTTGAGCCTTGAATTCTATAACATGTGCTGTTCCAGGGAAATCCTGAGAGGGCCAGGCCCCTGTGGATGCTATTCCTTTCTTGTCTTCTAGTGTGCTTGTGGGATTTTGTTTTTCCCCCTGAGCACTGTGGAGTTACCTCACGATTACTCCCTTCAAAGATGCATTCTGAGTGATGAACAAAAAAGCCAGGCATACACACATGACCAGTCAGAGTTGGGATTACAACCGATTGGAAGCCCATACGAAGATGTATCTGTGTCTCATGGTCCCCCCCCCCAAAAAAAAAAATCCTTGTATGCTTTCCTAGATGCTCTTCCAGATAAACAGTGCTCACGTCTCAGCTCGTAGGAAAGTATCAGCTTACGCTTTAAGCATAAGCTTGCACATGAGTCTCAGTGCTTTATTAAGAAGGAACTTGGATGCAGTTTGATTTTTGGAGTCTAAGGCTTTGCCTGCCTGTCCTGTTCAGCTACCATGACTTCGATTCTTTTTTTTTTCTCCAGCTGTCATGATTTTGGCAGTCTTTTGGTCCTGACGTTGTTTTCTCACCTCAGTGAGGTGACATCGGTGCGTCAGGCTTAACCGATCTCTTTAGCCAATGAAATTTGAAGCAGTTGTGTTCACTGAGGTGAGCCGCTTGCATTTTCCTTGTGGACTTTCAAGAGTCTAACAACAATAACAACAACAAAAGTATGGCCTGGGTGTTATTAGTTGTCTTTTCCTGTTCAGTCCTAAATCCTGAATTTTGGTGTGATCTGACACCCTTCCCCTTCTCCTCCCTTGGCTACTTTGGTAGTTTTCTGACGTGGCCTTCCTGGTATCCGTGGTCCTGGTTTTCTTTTTCTTTTTGATCTGTGTTTTCCTTTATCCTATAAATATTGGTAACCCCCTCCCTTACCTTCCCCCTCTCAATTCAGTCAGTTCCGTGGCCACTCCCACACCCTTCTCTGTTGACAGCAATCAGAACCACTCTCCTCGTACCCCTGGACTTTTCCTCGTGCCCCTTGTCCCTGTCAGGGACACTGCTATTGATTGGGTACCAAGTCTCTAGGCTGAGTCACCTACCCCACCCTACCCAGGCTTATTCACTGCACCAGCTTTGAGGCTCCCAGGCCCATCTTCTCTTCCCTAGTGTCTTGTCATTTTGCCATCTAGGCTCTCACCCCCGTGTGGGAGCAGGTGAGAGGCTCGAAGTCCCAGTGCTACACTGGCAGGATCTTCCTTAGCCTTTCTGTCTGGACTCCAAGATGGCTCCTGGTCTCCCTGGCACCAGTGCTGTGGCTGCCTCCCAGGAGACGACAGGAGCCAGTAATCAAATGCCCTGGAAATGGAGGCAGGCTTTATTATTAGATCAGAGAGAGGTAAGCCGGAAGAGAGGCTGAGGAATTATCTAAGGCTTCCCTTTATGGTCTCGTTAGTCCCTGTCTGTGAGACCTGGCTGTGTTTTATACTTTCTGGGCCATGTGGAAGATTTCATAAAAGGCAGATCTCCTTTTCGTAAAGCCTCATTAGCACCCGGAGGAAGGGGACGGAACAAAGGCACCGACCCTGGACTGCAGGGCCACTTCTGGCCTCGGTCTTCCAGGATGCTCCTCTTAGTTTGATTGCGGTGGCGTGCTGGCAGTGTTACCTTCTCTCCAGCCCTGTGCTTGATAGCTACGGGAATTTTATTATGAACATCGACAGCAGTTTTAAGGGGCTGCTCCCATCAGCTGCTTCGCTAATGAAGACATTTCTGGAAGCTTCTTTTCTGAGGGACTGTGCCTTCAAGTTCCCTATTGCTTTTTCCCCATCTAATGGGAACACACACACACACACACACACACACACACACACACCCCAGCTGCCAGTTTTTGAGGCACAGTTCACTGTGTCATATACTTCTGAACAGATTTTCCTACCCAGGGAGGCAAACTTCCATGGATTTCTTTTTTTTCTACTCGCAAGACATAGATTGATGAATTAATCATTCCATGTGTTTAACAAGTATTTATCGAGCACAGCTATTGGCCAGGCACTTGGGGTATAGAGGCAGAGCTGAGCAGGATTGAGATGTCTCGGCTCCCTTGTGTTCTAATTCGGATCATGAACCAAGCACACCGAAGGGCGGTTAGAACTTGTGGCAGAAGACGTGCGGCGTGCAGGGCCCGCAGCTGTGCCTCCCCAAAGGACAGGAGTCGAGATGAGGTGGGGAGGGGTGGATTGCCAGGTGTCTCCTGCCCACTCAGGACACAGAAGCATGGTGGGACGAGTAGGCAGGGCTTTGTACGCCTGTGTGAGGACTTCATATGAAGTTGTAGGTCACCTTTACACACCCAAGTTCAAGTGCAACAAGTAGGGGAAATCCAGAGAGGATTTACCTGGAGGGTTTTGCAAGCCTACATTCGAGACCACCCCTGAGGGCTTCCCACGTGTCCTGGGTTCAGTCTTGACCTTGACTGGACCTGCTTGGAGGGTTGGACACGCTGCTGTGTGCCTCCTGCGTGGTTGGGGTACATGGGTAGGGCAGGGGACTCCTAAGTATGTGTAACAGGCCAGTCTCTAATTTGCTTTTGGACCTGGAAGATTTTTCCCTCCCCACCCCATAATTGTCAGGCAGATGGGTGCCTCAAGTTACAAGGAGGGGGGTGGGGCGTGGTCAGCCTTGCAGATGCTGGCATCCTTCCCTGTATTCCGTCTCCCTTCGGTGGCCATTTCCAGTCGTGGGTCTCCAGGCAGCCTTCCCTGATGATGGAGCTCACCAGGCGGTGAGAATCTATAAATGAGTTAGAAACCACACAGCTCTCCTCTGGGCCAGGGTGGGAGAACATTCCAGATGGGACAGTCCAGAAAGAGTATTATCACTTCAAAATCTAGAGAGTTGTGATCTGCTCTACAGCTGAAAAGAAGCTTCTTGTTGCAACAGTGGCTGAAAGTGAATGTGTGTGTGTGTGTGTGTGTGTGTGTGTGTGTGTGTGTGTGTGTGCATGCATGCATGTGTACACACTGGGGTTTGAACCTAGGGCCTCCTAGACTAAGTGTGTCCTCTGCCTTCGTGCTGCATGTTAGCCTCAGAGGAGTGGTGTTTCATCTAAGGCCTACGTCTTGAACTGGCAAGGACAGTTTGCTCTTGGAGGGGTCCCCCGGTGCACGGAATTGGGGGTGCCCTTGGTGTCTGAGCCATCTACAGATGGATCTGGTCATGAGGATTGTTCTCATGCTCCTTGCATTGGTTTGATGAATGGTCTTGTCTTGGATGCCCCGGAGTACCCTCCACCCTGCCCTGGGATTCAACAACCAGTCTTGTTTTCAAGTTCAAGGACATTATAGGATGTAGACATCGAAACCCTCTCATCTTGAGCAACAGGACCCCCTCCTGCTGGCTTCAACAGGCAGTCCCCAGCTACCTTACTCCGTCTGGGCTGCCTGCCCCCAGCACCACCCTGGCAGTTACATGAGCACTCATGAGACACACATGCGTCCAGGCAGGATGACCACTCGTGAATTCCTCTCGGTTGGTGTGCTCTCTGTCTTTCTGGGAGTGAGTAACATTTCAAACAAACGATCTAGTTGGTTACCCATTCCTGTGCATTTGGGAGATGATAAAATTATCCATCGTTTCTTCCTCGACTGTTCCCCTTGATACCTGTCTCCTAGCAGCTTATTGCTCCCCAAGAGAGAGGAAGATGTGTGATCCGTGTTTCTGTTTGATGCTTTCTTCTTGTGACTGTCCACTGGGCATGTTCCTTAAAGGAGCAATTTGTTATACCCAAGAATATTAGTTATTTTCCTGCCTCGGCTGGAAAAAAGCTATCATCTCTTATTAGTCTCTAAGAAATGTAGATATGAGGAAATGAAATAATAGAAGAAAATAATGTTTCCTATCTTCCATGGCATAGAGTTCTTAATGTATCTTGCTGTAAAACTTTTCTTGAGTGGGTGCTGGTGGCTCACGCCTGTACTCCTAGCTACTCAGGAGGCTGAAATATGAGGATCAAGGTTCAGAGTCAAGCTCAGGTAGGAAAGGAAGACACTTACTTCCATTGTACCATGAAAAGCTGGAAATGGAGGTGTTGCTTATACGATAGTGTGGAGCACAAAACTACAGGCCCTGAGTTCAATCCCCAGTATCAATGTGTGTGTTCTCTCCTCCCTCACTCCCTCTCTCCCTACCTGACTCCTTCCCCCTCATATGTTCTTCTCAAGAAGAGGGGATTAGTTCTCAAAATTCAAGTATGTAGGCCTGAAAGGTATCACCCCAAGCAATATCTAGTACGTCGATTAAAAAAAAGTTTCTATTTTCTATATTGCAAGAAATATTCAAAATAGACTCTTGTTGGTTTTGGTTTTTGTTTTTTCCTTCCCCGTGAGACTGTTCTGCACTCACAAGAGAAACTGACTCTGGAGCCAGGTTTAGAAACAGTGATCAAAGCCTGGGGCTTCCTTAGAACATTGTGCTGGCCCAGTGCCAGTGCGCTGAGCCTTCAGAAGACGGTGACTCCTGTGTGAGTCTGCCAGGTCCTCTCTTCCCACTGATGTTGTGTCACAGTGAGGGTTCCGGCTGATCTGAGGTGAGAAACCATGAGGTAGTCCACAGAAAAGGTCTAGAGCAAGCAGGCACCTCCACCCTTCCAGAAGCACTTGCTGGTATTTCCAGGCTTCCACCCATATCTTTATTTCCAGTAACTACCAGACAGGATGGACACATTCCTGTGGACATCTCCTCTTGTGTCCTTTGATGTGTTCCCTCGCATGCAGCTTCTACTTCGTTTGAAACTGAAGGAAATCTGTCTTGCTCAAGGAACAGATTCTTTTTTTTTTTCTTTCCACCCCTATCCTCATTTCTCTGAGATAACTTACACATTTCTGTTGGCTAAAAGAGATACGATAATGTTCAGCATTTTTGGTTTTGTTTTTCAAATAAATATAGCGTATGCATTCACTGTGTCTTTTCCTACCCTAACACATAGTAGTCGCTCAAACAAGGTAGGTGAGGTACTGACTCAAACAGTGGTTCATAAGAGGTGGTCGCTTCTTGTGTGTGACTGACGACAGTAGCACTGTCTAGACATGAATTGTTCTGAGACAGATTACCATGTCATCTTGACGTCTCATATGACGTATGTCTGATGTGACTAACTATTCAGGAGGCTGAGATCAAGGATCACTGTTCAAAGCCAGCCCTGGGCAGCAAAGTCCACGAGACTCTTAATCTCCAGTTAAGCACCAGAAAATCAGAAGTGGTGCTGTGGTTCCAAGTGGTATCTGTAGCCCTTGAGCAAAAGAGCTCAGGGACAGCGCCCAGGCCCTGAGTTCAAGTCCCATGACTTACCAAAAAAAGATATTTTTGAGGACTGAGACTAGCAGAGCACTTGATCACTTAGTAGGCAAGTGCAGTATCCTGTACCAAAAAAGAAAAGACAAAAAAGTGAAAAATATACTTCTGAGAGTAGCGCTGAGCTCGTCTGTCTGCAGTAGCTCTTACACTCCCTTTGTCCCACACTCATCCCGTTTCTTTTGTCTTCTCTAGTCTAGGAACACTGGATTCTGCCCAAGGTCATCCTGCCTGAGTAGACTTTATCTAAATTCCAATCCACGCCAGCTCCGCTTCCCTTCCTATCACTCAGCTCCGACCCATTCATGTCTATTTTCCCTTTGATCTTCCTCTGAAAAATTCATAAGGACCTCTGCAGGTAATCTGCTTATGCTCAGAGCCAGCCATATGTGAAACTCCCGTCTTGATAGCGAAGTCTCATCTGAACCAGTGATTTTCTTCCTATCAGATGAGTTATTCTGAAGTTGAAATTCATTCTCACCTGGATAGGAAGCTACTCTGAGAAGGCCTGGACCATTAAAAGTGAATGAGTATTCAAAGATGATGTGAAACTGCCAGAAGACTTTTTTTCGGATTCATTGTGTGGCTTCTTCAAACAAAGGTTCCTCTAGTCCCAGTGAATGAGCAGGAGTTGGGTAGAATTTCTGTTGGATGTTTGTGTTCTCAAGAAAAGTAGGTGTCATTATAGTAAACCAAAGACTACGCAGTCGTCCTCACTGGACCCGAATATTGTGGTCTTTCTGCAATCAGTCATCGGTGGTTATTCCTGGAGCTCATTGCATCTGACATTCTTTATGATCATCTTTTTCTCTTCATACACATTTTCAATGGTGATAATCGTGTCACACTGTGGTGGTGGTCCATAAATACTTGTTAAGTGAATAAATGTGTCCAGGGCTTTCGTTGATCTATTTGAGGTCAGTACCATCTGGAATCAGGAATTGCCCGTATTCTTCAACACTTGGTAGAATTGGGAGATTTAGGGACCAAGCGGAAGGGCACAAAAGGAAAGAAATCATGCTAGGTGTAGGAATTAAAAGGAGGCTGCCAGCAGCTACATAAATCGTAACACGTGGGTTATTGATTATTTTAGTTTTATGATAGCGTAAAATCTTGCTACTCCTTCCTGTCAGAAGAAGAACTCTGAGCCTGGGATGGGGCAGGGACATCTTCAGAAAACAGGGTCCATACCAAGAAGCGCAGAAAGTTACACCCTGTGAGGATAGCTCAGCCACAGGGCTTTCTCACGTGTGGACAGTGGCTCACCTCCACCCCATCTAGCTCATTAAATTGTGTGAGAAAAAGAAATTAGGCCCTAAATTGTAAGTCTTTGAAGGCAGCAGCTGGACCCAGAGAGGAGGACTGTCTCAGATTGCGAGGCTGCGGGTCCTAGACGTCCAGGACACACTGCCCTCTTCCCCAGCCATTTCAGAGGCACACCTTTGGCTGAGGACTTCTTCAGTAATATATTTAGGTGCTGCAAGGCATTGTTTGTGTGGAACCCTGTGAGGCTAGCGTGGGCCCTGGCAGGATATGCTGACAGTAACTATCTTAAGTTCGATTTCAGTAGGTTGGTGTCTACAGGAGGTTGGAAGGAAAGATCTTTCTTTTTTTTTTTTTTTTTTTTTTGCCAGTCCTGGGCTTGAGCTCAGGGCCCGAGCCCTGTCCTTGGACTTTCTCAAGGCCAGAGCTCTACCACTTGAGTCACAGCACCACTTCTGCCTTTTTTTCTATGTATGTGGTACCCAGGAATGAAACCCGGGTCCTTGTGCATGCTAGGCAAGCACCACTAGGCCAAACTCCTGGCCCCGGAAAGATCTTTCTTCATGACGACTCTGATCCCCTGGGCAGATCTCACATCCCTACCATTTGTGGAAGATAATTTCTTGTTGTATTTTTTAAACAAAAAATTTAAGTAGTTGTACAAAGGTGATTTCAACCAAACACATCAGTTTGTGGGTACAGGAGACCTTCATCAATGGGAAGAGAATGTCTTTCTCACTACGAAAAGGGGCAGTGTGAAAAGTACCAACCCTTTCTTTCTTTTTTTTTTTTTTTTTTTGTCAGTTGTGGGCCTTAAACTCTGGGCCTGGGTGTTGTCCCTGATCTCTTCAGCTCAAGGTCACTGCCCTACCCCTTGAGCCACAGCGCCATTTCCGGTTTTCTAGAGGTTAATTGGAGATGAGTCTCTCCGACTTTAGTGCCCGACCTGGCTTTGAACCACAATCCTCAGATCTCAGCCTCCTGAGTAGCTAGGATGACAGGCGTGAGCCACTGTACCTGGCAGTACAGAACCTTTTGAGGACAGATGCTCAGGTAGCTGTTGGTGGAGCAGTGTTAGAATGGGGAGCAAGTGTGGAAGGTACTGTTAAAGCCCCCAAATGTTTTCCTTATTTCTCCACAGCGTCTAGCTCAGTGAACAGATCATATAGTGGCTAGAAAGTTGAACACAGACTGGTACTGATGGCTCCCACTGTCACCCTAGCTTCTCAAGAGGCTGAGATCCGCTCAATCATCATTTGAAGATAGTCCAGGTAGGAAAGTCAGAGACTCTTATCTCAAATTAGCCATCAGAAAGCCAGAAATGGGGGCCGGGAGCTTGGCCTAGTGGTAGAGTGCTTGCCTTGCATGCATGAAGACTGGGGTTCGATTCCTCAGTACTAGGCTTAACCTTCAACATAATGGAGGTCAGCTGGGATGATTGATTTCATTTGGAGAACAGATGCCATTTTTTTTTAATGTATCATTTTCTCTGAGTTGAAAAAGAATAGATAAATTTATTCTCAGCCTTCAAATGGGCCAAATTATATGTGACATGTTTTTCTGAAAGCTGTTACCTGAAGACCAAAGGCCATTCTCTTTGCATCTAGGTGATGTGAAGGTGTTCGGTCTGGAGTGGCAGAAGTGTCATTTAGGGCTGTAATTCCTCCACTGTGATGAGTTGTCCAGGGGCCCCAATGGGCTTCGTCAAAACCAAATTCAGGGGAAATGGCATTCTCATCACGTAACATTCATTTTTATTAATCTGTCCACGGAGGACTCAATGTCTACTTTGAATGAGAATACTAATAATCATTGTGAGTCCTCAGTATTATGATGAGAAGTGTGTGTGTGTGTGTGTGTGTGTGTGTGTGTGTGTGTGTGTGTTGGTGTTGGGCTTGAACTCATGGCTTTGAGCCTTTTCTACTACTGGCTAGTGTTCTACCGCTTGAGCCATAGATCCACTTCTGACTTTTTTTTTTTAATTGGGAGTGAGGGTTTCATGGGCTGGGCTTTCCTGCCATCCCTGGCTTTGAACTGTGATCCTCATTTTTCAGCCGCCTGAGTAGCTACAGGCATGAGCCCTGGTACCTGGCTGAGAAGACTGACTTCATCACTCTCTCGTCTCTGTATGCTCACCCGTCTCCGCAGGTCCTTTGATACTCGTCTGGATTTTTTAGGGCTGTGGCATTTGTTACAGGCTCTCTTGGTGCTATAAAAGAGATTTTAAATGCTTCTTCATATGAATATTATTAGAACACTTCAAAAAGGAGCTCAGGGATCCACTGAACGTATTTTCTCTTCTTCTAGGTATTATTATTACTAATCGTTATTACTATCTCTTAACTGTGTAATTCAAGGCTGACACTCTACTCCTCGAGCCACAGTCCCTCTTCCAACCTTTGGTTAGTTAATTGGAGATAAAAGCCTCACAGACTTTCCTGTCCCCAGCTGGCTTCAAACTGCAATCCTCAGGCCTTAGCCTCTTAAGTAGCTAGGATTACAGGTATGAACTACAAGTGCTTGGCTTGTTGGTGTTATTATTATTATTTTGAGGGGTGAGCTTTACATTTAGCTTGATATCCATCCTGCTAGTGACAGAGTTGAGGTGCAGTCTTTGGGGGTGCTGTCCTCTTAGAACTGGTTTCCTGTCTCTCTCTTTTTTTTTTTTTTTGCCAGTCCCAGGGCTTAAACTCAGGGCCTGAGTGCTGTCCTTGTGCTTTCTCTGTCAGTTGAGCCACAGCACCCCTTCTGGCTTTTTCTATTTATGTGATACTGAGGAATCGAACTTGGGCCTTCGTGTATGCCAGGCAAGCACTCTACCACTAGGCCAAACTCCCCGCCCAGGTTTCCCATCTTTTACTGAGTTGTCATCAGGGTCCAGTAGGGCCTGGGTTTGCCTGTCTCAGTATGCGTGGGCTGAGATACGTGTGCAGAGACATCTGTGGTTTCTGGTAGCTTTATTCCATAGATTTGCCTTCTCATCCATTCTGTCCTTTAAGGGGTGTGCTCCAAGAGTTTTGTTTTCCTTGCATCTCTTTTCTGAACTGAAATAACTTCAGGTTTTGCTAGTGGTACCCTTATATATGCTGATGTGCTTGCCACTAACTAGCATAGGATGTTTGTGCACATAGCCACGCACGAACAGGTAAATGTAGCTTGGAAAAGTGCAACCCAGGGTCTGCAGGGACTCCATTCTAGTCGCACTAATTAGACTTCTGAGACATCTATTTGTTATTTGCTTTCTCCTGTGAGATCCCTGCTCCTGTAAACACTGAAAAACAAGACACACATGGATGGCTGGATGCCCCTCTCACCCCTGAGTGGCAGTCCCTCTTTCCACCCCTCACAGTACTGTGAGGTGGTAATGTGAACTTCCTGGTGTGCCAAGCCCCGCCCGGAACTATCCGTGGTGCTGACAGGCTTACAGAACTGTTCTTGGACAAGAGCAGAGCCTTAAAATCTTAGAGTCTACATTGAATTCTTGATTGACTTCTACCCCTCTTGCCTCCTTCTCTCCCCTCGATACAACCCCTTTCAAGAACCTGTTTCCTGTGTTCATTGTTTCGAACTTTGGACTTTGCCTTTCTATGGAATTACCACCATTTGAGAGTTCCCCCTGGAATCTACCATATTTCTGTTACTGCATTTGTATTCACTTGCACACTGCCTAATATGTTTACTTATTAGTTTGTAAGCTAATTCTAGCTTCCACATAGGAGGGAAAACACACAGTCTATCTCTCTGGGCCTGACTTGCTTCACTTACCATAATTCTTTTCGAGATGTTCCCATGTCTTTGCATATGGTACGATTTCATTCTTTCTAACAGACTAAAATTCCATTGTGTATAGACAGCACATTTTCTTGATCCATCTGTCCATTGAGGGACATATGGGCTGGTTCCATACCTTGCCTGTGATGAAATTAAGAATACTGAGAGAGGTGACGTTGATCAAGCTGTATTTGTGTGTGTTCATATATTGCTTGGTAGATTGGTAACTCCTTCGTACAACCACTTGAAGGGCTACGTGCTGGCACATGGGAAAACATAACATATTGGTGATAATCATTTCACTGGTTTGAGCCAGAATGACTTTTGCCTATGTAGTAGCTTGGTATTTTGAACCTAAATTCTTAAATATTGGGAGAATTCCTAATGTCTGGACGTTTTTCTATTGGTGGAGAAAGCTGTGTTTTTCTTTCTCCTTTCTTGTAGCTACCCCAGTGTATAGGGAATAGATGATGTTTTTGTTGTTGTTGTTTGCTAGTCCTAGGGCTTGAGCTCAGGGCCTGGCACTGTCCTTGAGCTGCTTTATGCTCAAGGCTAGCATTCTACCACTTGAGTCACAGCCCCACTTGCATTTTTTTGTTGTTTATGTGGTACTGAGGAATCGAACCCAGGACTTCATGCATGCTAGGCAAGCCTTCTACCACTAAGTCACATGAGCTGTGCCTGTGAAGCAACTTCTAATCCTCCGTTCTCTGCAGTGCTTTTTAGTGCAACAAGGAGCCGTTTCTGGTACTGTTCAAATCCATGGCGAATCACTTTCTGGAAACTACAATAGGATTTGTTTTTGACTTATATTTCCAAGTTATGGCTTCTTTTTCTTAACAAGCCAGAGGATAAAACCGTAGCCCTCTGACATCTACCTTTGCTTTAATAAAGGCAACAGGCCAAGTATGGTGGAAAAGAACTTAAGTTTGACTCTTTCAAGTCTAACAACCTCCTCCAAGCCCCTTTAAGACTCAGATGTATGGGCTTGGAGGTCTCCTGAATTCTTAGGCTACCCATGTCTTAGACATTTCTCAGGAAACAACAGAATTTTTTTTCCTGCCTATTTTACTCACGTTGCTGTGCCACTTTGCTACAAGTCTTGGAAATAAAAGTGGTATTCAATTTAATGTATACTTATTGAAAATTTACAGCTGGGACCTGATTGAGATAATAGTTCAGTGGAGAAAATGAATAGAGGATAAATAATTGCCTGGGTGCTCAAGATGCCTTGTAAGCAGAGTGGAATTAATACCTTGCATCCCGATGCAGAGGAAAAGTCTAATACCACTTCAGGTCAGGGCCCTATTCTAGAAATCTGTTATCACTATGCTTGCCTAAAAATATTACATGGACTACTGCATGGGGCCTATCTCTCAGGAGTATTGAGAGCTCATTGGTATGTTGGTACGTGTCTTAGGCACATATAAATTCAAGAAGGAACTTTCTTACCTCTCATAACTCTTGAGTCAGATTCACTTGTATTCTGTTTCCAAGTGGCAAAGTATAGTAGCCAGTTCCTATGGGAACACGTAACGAAGTCCCTGGAGAGGCAATTAACCCTAACTTTTTTAAAGTGGCAGCTTCACAATGACCTGATGAATGACTCCATTGTTATATTTCTCTAGTATGTACAACAATAAGCCAGCAGAATAAATTGGCAAAAGCCCTGTACCTGGTCATAATAACTGTTATTATGGAGAACACTGATGAGCTTATGTAGATCATGGTTTATTCATTTATTATCTATTGATTTTGCTGGGGCCCGAACTTGGGGCGTAGGTCAGCACTGTCCATTGGCTTGAGTTTGGTGTGGTTTAGCCACACCTCCACCTTCAGACGTTTGCTAGTCAATTGCAGATAAGAATCTCCGATTTTCCTGTCTGGGCTGTCTTCAAACTGTGGTCCTCAGATCTCAGCCTTCCCAGTATCTAGAATTACAGGCCTGACGCTGGTGATCTTGATTTGTTTTTTTTTGTAAACATATTTAAGGATGTATAGCCAGTGGTAGAAAATGCAGTTATTATAGGGTTGTGAAATTATCCTAATTAGAACTGGAAAACAAGACAGGTGCTGGTGGCTCACGCCCATAATCCTAGCTACCCAGGAGACTGAGATCTGAGGATTGTGGTTTGAAGCCAGGCCAGGAAGAAAGTCTTCTCTAATTAACCTCTCAAAAACCAGAATTGGAGCTGTGGCTCCAAGTGGTAGAGTGTTTCCCTTGAGCAAAAGAGCTCAGGGACAGCGTCTAGGCCTCGAGTTCAAGCCCCATGACCTCCATCACCAACACCCAAATAACCCTGGAAGACATACATTCATACTTCCCGAGTGAACCCGTTATTCAGCTCACCGAAGGAAAGCAGTGTGAGTGGCTGGGAACAGATTGGCGTGCTCTTCCCTCAGCACTCTTTGCACACCAGAATTAATGTGGTCCAATAGGATTAAGATTTCAAGAGGGGCATAAACATGAAAACAAGCTCTGAATGGGCTAAATTCATTCTTTCTGTGTAGATCTCGAGGCAGATGCTTACCAAGAGGCTTGTTAAATATGCAAATGCGAGATTGATTTCAGTGGAGGCAGAGCTTATTAGCTGGATGAACGGGAGATCTTTCTTAGAACATGGAGGTAGATTTCAGGAGTCTGCTTTTACTCAGTGTAAGAAAAGGAGCCAAAGCTAGGCATGGGTGGCTCATGCCTACAATCCTAGCTCCTCAGAAGGTTGAGATTTGAGGATCATGGCTCAAAACCAGCCATGAGACTGCAACCTTTAGACAACCACCAAAGAGCTAACAGGGGAGTTGTGATTCAAGTGGTTGAGTACTAGCTTTGATTGAAAAAGCCTACTGAGAATGGGAAGCTCTGAGTTCAAGCTGCAATACCAACAGAGAAAATGAGAGAGGTCTTGCAAGCTTGAATGCGACCACATTGAATCCACCCTTGGTAAGGCTGGAACATGAGCTTGGGACTGTACTGTAAGATGTACTAGGAGAAATCACTTAAAACAGAATTTTCTATTGGGTTGGAGGAGTGCTTTGAGGGAAGCAGAGATGGATGGGTTAAGTGTGAATTCTGACCTCAGAGAGGGAAAGTCTGGTGTTGCCTGTTGTGTTTTAGAATAACAATCAAGAGGGCACTGAAAAGTCAACTCCTAAAAGATTGGAGCCTGGGGCAGGGTGAGCCCAGGGGAGGAGAGACTAGAAGAGAAAGAGGGAAGGGGTGATGGGAGCCAGTTAGCCAACCTGCACAACAGGAATGGATAAGAAGACACAGATGCGGGAAGGTAATAGAACTGAAAGCCCTAAAAGAACAGCAGCTTTCAGATGTAGAGCTAATGGAAGGAGGGGATGTGGGCTCTTAATTCAGGGGATGGAGAAGGTAGTAACGCAATCATTGCAAAGAGAGGGAACCGATGAGGAGAAAGTCTGTGCTGTCAGCGATGGCGTGCAGGACTGTCCGTGTCATTCTTAGGAAGATGAAAATTCAAGGCCACTTGTTAAAAATGGAAGATGGCAGCTGCAGAGCCTGGCCCTGCTCCATATGCATCCCTTTGAGGGTGTGCACCGAAAGGCATGTACGTGCACCCCACATCTTTCCTGGGCTCCAGCCCGGGCCTTGGAAGGCAATGTGGAGCATTTGGGTACAGAAGTGTGGGAGGTAGAGGAGTCCAGACCAAAGCTGAGCAATCTCCAAGTGCCATGGACCCCATCCACTGGAAGGGTCTTGGGTCACTACCAGCCCTTCTCCCAAACAGAAGGAGGGCGTCTGGTAACTTGACAGCAACTGAGATTTGAGGCTCTTTTAATCAAGAAGACTGTGGAAAGAGCTCAGTTTGTGCCAAGGGGGCACAGGCAGAGGGTACCCTGGGATGTTCTGCATTAAAGGACGGAACCAAGCCCAGCCTTCGTGGGA
This sequence comes from Megascapheus bottae, assembly GCF_031878675.1. Classification (NCBI taxonomy): domain Eukaryota; kingdom Metazoa; phylum Chordata; class Mammalia; order Rodentia; family Geomyidae; genus Megascapheus; species Megascapheus bottae. The sequence continues at coordinate 2,510,364 of NC_143546.1, forward strand.
GGAGAAGAATCTCTTCCACGTCTGTTGCCTTACAGTTTCCTGGAGGTTTAATTGTTAGGGTTTAACAACGAGGCCCCCGGGATTTACAGACGCTCAGAACTCCCCATCTGCTGGCCATAGAAACTCACAATCAGAGCTGATTATTCCTTAGAGGAATGGATTGGCTGTGGCTTCCTGGGCCCAGTGGACAGGCACAAGGCGAGGCTGAGAAAGTTCTGGGCTTACAATCACATTGCTCGTGCATGACATGGTGACCCACTAGGCTGGCTGGCTCTTCATTTTCTCTGCATCAGTGGAAAGAGATCATTTTCTGCTCTGTGATAGTTGCCTGGAATGAGCAGAACACCTTGTGCTAAAAGCCAGAGTGGAGTCCAACAGCTCTTTCTGGTTGTCAGGACAGGGGAGGTGATGTGTGGAGCATCTCACAAAGGGCCATCCCGTACCTCCTCCCCCTCCTCCTCCAGTGGGGTTCTTTGGATAGGGCCTTGCCCAACTGGAAGAAGAGTTAGAACAGTTACCCAACGCAGGCTGCGTCTGCACGGTGCGCCTGCGGTGAGCACAGGACGATGGAGGGCGTGGTCGTTTGAAATGTGACATGGGATGTCGAGTTTGTTTGAAATGGCTGGTTCAGGTGGATGGTTGGGAAAAGAAAGGCTGAGGAGTAAAATGAAGGAATCTGTGTGATCATTTTTTTTTGACTCATCCATTCTTGTGTGTGAGTTCTGTCCAGTGCTTGTATCTGACAGGAAGGGGTGTTGTTGCATTCTGTTCCCCAGAGCCCAGAGGACTGTCAATTAAGTCCTTCCAGCCAATTCAACCCTCCCCAGCTCAGGCCTGAGGAAATGGCTGGGTTCCCAATCAAAGTATATTAATAAGGAGGGTGGTAGATCTAGGCTGGCTTTCAGAGTAGCACACACGAGGTTACGTATGGATTATATTGAGGTACCAATGGCTTTCTTCCCTCTTCTTCCTCCCTTCCTCTCTTCCTCTATCCCTTCCTTCCTTCCTCCCTTGTTTCCTCCCTCTTTCCTTTCCTCCTTCCCTTCTTCCATCCTGGTATTGAGGCTGGAACTTATTAGAGCCTTATGTTTGCCAGGCAGGCGTTCTATTCTTAGAGCCATGCTCCAAGAATTATATTATTATTTATAGGGTCTTGTTTTTCTTACATTATTTATAGAGTCTTGTTTTTAGCTCCAGCTGAACTGTCGTCCTCCTATTGACACTTCCTGTCATAGCTCGCACGACAGCTTTTACTGGTGTGTGTGTGTGTGGGGGGTGTTGTGGACATTTTTGCCGATCTTGAACTGTGAGCCTCTTATCCTGCTGACTAGCTAGGATTAAAGGTGTGATCCGCTGAACCCAGCACCAAAAGCTCTTTGGATGGATGGTCCTGGGGTTTGAACTTACCAGATGGGCCTTATCCTTGCCAGATAAGGTTATCTATCACCAGAGCCATGTCTCTAGCTCACATGGTTGTTAGATGCCACAGAGTAGTTAGTGGTGTCCCAATCATCTGGGTCGTCTAGAGGGAGTGCTGCCTTTCTTTCATTTCCTCTAACTCTGTTGACTTTTCTGACACTGTTGACTTTTCTTCTATGTGAGGCCCAGAAGCCAAGAGAATTCTGGTTATCTGCTGTACAACGCTGTGAACAAAATACGATTGAATCATGTACTTAAACTGGACAAAATGGTAACTTCCATGTTACCTCTCTGAAAAAGAACGATCACAGTGATTGTCTGTAAAAGCCACGGTGGCTTGCACCTGTCATTGGTCTTTTCCCAGGCTGTGGTACATTTCCTAATTTTCCTCTTGCTGTGCTGCTTGCGTCCCTTCTTCCCCCAGGGGCAGAATTGCTCAAATCCAGGTTAGTCTTGCCCAGGGGTCCTGTAGAGACCACAGGCTCTGGGGCCCCACCGGGCCTTGCTGTGTTCCACCTTGTGCAGCTGTTCTCTCCAGATGCAGGCACAGGCATCATCTCCTGCAGCTGCATTGATTAATTGCATCATTTGGGTTGGCTTAATTGCAGTGAGTCTGCCGTTAACCATTTTACACAGAGTAGAGTGGAGGGGAGGAGGGGGAGAAGTTTGCCTATACGTTCATCTTCCCCCAAAGATAAACTGTAACCATTCTCTCCACCATACACACATCATTTGAATTTTTACTGCTAATAAATGCCCGGTACTGCTGCATGGTATGATATTTAAGTCTTAAGGGATGTTGTAGCGCCTACATCTACATAATTTAATGTGGAATGTAGAATTTTTAGAGCTGGAGAGGAACCTGGAGAGCTTTTATTTTATTTGACTTCCTTTTGTTGTATACTGGAGGAATTTGAGCAAAACAGATAACAATGGGGGCAGAGCTGGTTGAGGTACCAATTTGAGTTGTGAGCGCTTAAAAAAAACCCCCCACCCCCCGGAACTCAGGGCCCGTACACCATCTCTTAGCATTTTCACTCCACGAAGGCTAGCCGCCTATCGTTTGAGCCATACTTCTTCTGGATATTTGGTGGTTGATTGTAGATAGTCTCACAGACTTTTCTGCCATGGTTGTCTTTGAATGAGATACTCAGATCTCATCTTCCTGAGTTGCTAGGATTTATAGACACGAGCCACTAGCACCTGGGTTGGCCTTTTGGTTCCCTCAAACCCCTAAGAACTGTAATTCCTGCCAGGGTTCTGGGTATCACTTGCCCGGATGCATACTAAGCCATGCACTCATGTATGGAAGCCTGGAACCTTCCAGAACCACACCTGTACTGGAAGTCTTGGGTGGGTCATTGTCCTCTTCTTTCCTTGAGGGTGGGATTCCTGTGCTGGGTGTAAAAGTCAGCTTCTTGGACTTCAGTCTTCTAAGGAGCCAGCTGTGGGAGGACGGGGGGGGGGGGCTCCAGCCAGTTAAAAAATGGACAACAAGGCCAGGAGTTTGGCCTAGTGATAGAGTGCTTGCCTAGCATGCACGAAGTCCTGGGGTCTGATTCCTCAGTACCACATACACAGGAAAGCTGGAAGTGGCACTGTGGCTCAGGTGGCCTTGAGGAAAAAGCCCAGGGACAGTACTTAGGCCCTGAGTTCAAGCTCCAGATCTGGAAAAAAAAATGGACAAGGTCTGTGACAGAAAAAGAAAAATCACCGTCCAAGTCACCTTTCTTGGAAAATCACCTGGGTAGTCATCTTTGAATACCTCTCCTTTCCTGTGACACGGGACACATCCCCGGGGGCCGTGAAAGTTCCTGTGAATGACCCATGGGCCTCTGGAACCCCCACGTGGTCCCTAGCAGGGGTGCCATGGGACTGTGGCTGAGCTGAATGTGAGTAGACCATTTGTAGACTAAGAACGGCCACATGTGAAATACGGCGTCCTCTACAGCACGGTGTCTGGAGTTTCATAACGATAGAATCAACCCAACCAAAAAGTAAACCTCACTGGGTAGATAACTGCTGTGTGGGGGACTCCTGCCAGGATATTAGGAGCTCCATGGTTAGATAACATGTTCAAGGCTAGCTGTCCAGCCAGTGTGGCAGACCCATTTTCTTTCTGCTCTTTGCCACCCCCTTGAGATGGAAGATTATTAGGGCAGAGATGGGGGGCGAGGAAAACCTCTGGATTTGAGGAAGGTGGCCATTATGGGAGAGTGTCTGAGGGCCACCATTGACCTTGGTGCTCTGCTTCTCCCCCTGAGCCCGGCTTTTACTGGAATCCTTGGGCAAGGAGGCTGCTTCTCCTGGAATATGAAACACAATGTTAGTCCTTTAATTGCACTGTGGATTGTGGCCAATAGAAGAACCTAGCAACAAACTCATTTTCTGTTGGGCACAAGGCACATGGGATGAACGGTAATTAGTTTTGGCTGTTGTTTCCCTCTTGTTGGCAAAGCCCTCTCCATTTGTTGTTGTTGGGGTTTTGTTTTGTTGAGTGCTTCTGTGGGTTTAGCTTTATGCCCAAGGTTCTGGGGTTAGAGCTGTCAGGCTGTATTGAGAAGCATTTGGGAGGGCCCGTAGTTTGTATGGACACACACACACACACACACGCACACACACGCACACACGCACACCCCCCTAACATCTGCTGAGTACCTGCAGTAGACAAAGTCACACACATGGAAGCTTATATGTGCATTGTCTTATTTAATTCTTGGCATATGAGTTAGGTAATAGTACCGTCCGTTTCACCATTATAATGTCTCCACTAATTGGGGAAAGTTATTTTGCATTAGCAATATAAGGGCAATATAGAGACTGGAACCCAACTCTTGACTTTCTCAATCAGTTCCTACATCTTTGCTCTTCTCCTCTGATTTGGCATTTTTATCCCAAGTCAGAGAGAGACCCATGGGTGTGTGTTTGTTTCTCCCCTGTAAGCATTAGCTGTCTCTGAAGTCGTCAGAGAATTCACAAGTCTGCTTCAGAATGGCTGACGCCTGTAATCCTAGCTACTCAAGAGGCTGAGATCTGAGGATTGAGGTTCAGGGCCAGACAAGTCTGTGAGACTCTTGATCTCTAATTAACCACCAAAACACTCAGAAGTGGAGCTGTGTGTGGCTCAGGTGGTAGAGTACCATCCTTGGACAACAATAATAAGAAAAGAAGGGACAGTTTTGTTTCAGAGACACTGGAAATTATGAGACTGTCAAACGCTGTGTGGCCCTCAGGGCAGCCCTGGGGCTTTTCACTCTTGCGGGGTGAACGGCTCCTGGGCCTGCCTGGAGGTGACTAGCTCATCTCCAGAGACCTGGGCTAAGTGTCCTTTCAGAAGCCAGCGCCTGAATGTGTAGACAGAGACAGTGCCTTTTGTGTGAGGCCTGTTGTGTATGGATTTCCTTCCACACCACAGTGCTTCTGTGTTCTTTTGCTAATAGATTACCCCGAAGTCAGCAGCCGGTGCCTGGTAGATTGGTATTGTGGCTCAGGCAGCAGAAGACACAGCTGCCAGCCCCGTGTAACTGAGGCCCAAGGTCGAGGCTCCCAGGTGGTTGGAAAGCTATACCACGAGCCATTTGTACTGCTGGCAGAGATGCCGATTTGATTGCTCTTATTAAGGCGTGTGTGATGGGATGGAAGGTGGAATGACAGATGTGAGAGGCTGAAGGAGTCTGGGTTCATTCCCTTTATGTAGCTGTTGGGAAACCAAGGCTGAAAAAAGAAGAAACTTTCCCTGGGTGACTCTGTCTCCCACCCCTGTGGTTTTCCTGTGCATCTATACTTCCGAAGTCTCAGTGGCAGGGGCCCAACAGCACTCAAAAAGAAAGAAGGCAGAGGCTGGTGACACATGCCTGGAATCCTAGCTACCCAGGAAGCTGAGACCTGGAGGACATGAGTCAAAGTCAACCAGGGCAGAAAAGTCCCCAAGGCTTCATCTTCAATCAAACAGCAGACTGGAGCTGTGGCTCCGGTATCAGACGTGAGAAAGTGTGCCGAGATCTGGGTTTCAAGCCGCAGGAATTCCACCAACACAAAGCAGAAACAACCACGAAGCGTGCGGAGAGACATCACTGGGTCTCCCAGTGCCTTCCGGGTGGGCTGGTTCTCGGAGAAGCTCTGCTCAAGTTCAGTTTCCCAGTTTCTTTCTGGAAACCTAAGCATCATTGTGCCAGCTGCCCATGATATGAGCAAGGATCCGTTGTGGTGCTAGAAAACTCCTTTCGCTCTTCGCGTTATTAGAGAACTGTTAGAGACCCCTGCCGGACCCAGGACAGGGGATGGCAGGGAAGCTGAGGGGTCCCAGTGACCCACGTGTGTCTCAGTTTTACCCTTGGGCTCACCTGCACGGTCAGCAAGTGACGTTGGTCTTCCACTGTCTCCATATGAGGCTTCTTTTATGATTTTTTTCTTAGACTTTGGCATTTGGAGCAGTAGAGGGGAGGGGAGGAGAGGGGTAGGAGCTATAGCTAGTAGCTTGTAGAAATAAAAACTTTGAATTCAAATTTATGAATTAAAAAATCACTTCCAGGGAATGAACTGCTTCGTAACGCTTCCGTTGGTAGAACACATCACTGTGGTATGGCTTCAGTTCAGACACGTTTGAGTTTAGTAAGATGATTTATTTGTGCACAGAAATGATGCCGTTATGTCAAAGAGGTAGTTTCCGGGTAAGTTCAGAAGAGATTGTTTTTCTAAATGGGATATATCTTGGGGCAGAGGCTTCTCTAGCATGTATGAGGCTCTGGGTCAATCATTGACACAGAAAAGAAAAAAAGAAAAAGAAGATTGTGAGCAAGATGCTGGAGCCTCAGGCCTGGAATCTCCTCAAGAGGCTGAGATCTGAAAATTGCAGTCTGAAACCAGTCCAGGCAGGAAGGCTCATGAAACTCTTTAATTGCCAGCAAAATAGCCAGAAATGGAGGTCTCTGGTGCCAGTGGTTCACATCTGTCCTTCTAGTTACTCAGGAGGTTGAGATTGGAGGATCTTAGTTTGAAGCTAGCCTGGGAAAGAAAGTCTGTGAAACTTTTTTTTAAATAATGAATATATTTCCATATATAAAATAAAACATATTACATATAAATATATATAACATGCATAGGTTATAATGAGTTGTGTTATGCTACAGCACAATTAATGTAGTTCAAAGTAGCACATATAAAATAAATACATGCAGATTTTACTTTTAAATAAAGACAAATACACACAGATACCTTGAAAGATATTTAAAAGCATTGGCTATCTCTAAAGTGATGGACTATTGACAGTATTAATAAAGTTAGGAAAATAAAGATTAGTAAACCTTGTCCAAACATACACTGCCAATTTCTAAAATGCATAATTTTATTTAGTTATATCATATTACCAGAAGACATTGTAGAATGTATATGAAAAGAACCCAAGGTCAAAGAACAAATTATTGATTGTGTGAAACTCTTTTAATTCCAATTAAATACCAAAAAGCTAGAAGTGGAGCTGTGGCTTAAGTAGTAGAATACTAGCCTTGATGAAAGAGCTGAGAGACAGTGCCCAGGCCCTGAGTTGAAGCCCCACACCAGCACACACACACAAAATAAAACAGATGTGTTTACCCATCTTCCTGGGTGTGTACATGAAGGAAAGGCAAAGCACACAGTAGCTATACCTACACACCCATGTTTATTGCCGCTCTGTTCACAGCCACATTATAGTCAGGCTAACTCTACCTTGCCGTATTACTGGATAAAGAAAATGTGGTGTATGCCGTGGAATGTTGTTTAGCCATGACGAAGAATAAAAGCTGGTTATTTTGGAAGGAAAATGGGTGGCACTAAAGCTTACTGCTTCCTTTTTTTTTTTTTTTTTTTGCCAGTCCTGGGCTTGAGCTCAGGGCCTGAGCACTGTCCTTGGATTTTTCTCAAGGCTAGAACTCTACCACTTGAGCCTCAGCACCACTTCTGGCTTTTTCTAAGTATGTGGTACCAAGGAATCAAACCCGGGTCTTGGTGCATGTGAGGCAAGCGCTCTACCACTAGGCCAAACTCCAGGCCAGCTTACTGCTTCTTGATGTGAATTTCATCAACTCTTCCCTTTGCTCCTCACCCCATTTCTTAAGCAGCATGAGTTCCCCAGACTTTTGGGGTTTGCACTGTTAAATGGGTAGGTTCCTGACTTCTCCTATGGCTAGCTCGCAATTCAGTTTTTGCAGGTGAAGTGGGACTTGAGTGAGTGAGGAAGCCACGGGCAAGAGAAAGGAGGCGGCTTGTCTACTGACCTATGAAAGATCCTGATTAGAAGCCAGGCCTTCAGCTCCTCAGACATGGAAACCGCTTTGTGTAGCTTCAGGGTATACCATGCATGCACATACACACACGTACACACATGAACCTGAACCACACCTGCTAGCTTTTGGCTGATATCATGAATTTTTGTGGGGGGGGGGGCTGGTCTGGCTTTGAACTGTGATCCTCTGCATCTTAGCCTCCTGAGAAGCTATGATTATAGGCTGGTGTTTCCACAGATACTTGGCTTCAAATTGTTTATTTATGGATCCGATTACCTTCTGCCATGCTCATTTTAGGGGTGCTTTACACGAGGAGAGACTTCTGGCTCAGCTTCATTCAAAACAAAAGTTTTATAAATGTCTGCTTTGACTAAGCCGACTCCTCAGGCACAATGAGAAGGGGGTCCAGTGAGATGGGGAGCGTGCCACATGGGCAGAACTCCCTGACTGAGTTGTGCGATCATGTTCAGATGAATTTTTGTTTTTTGCCTTTGAAAAATATGAAGCTGTGACATGTTCTTGCTGTGCCCTGCACACACGCCAGTGTGTTTGGAAGTCTCTGTCATCCACTGATGCTTCATTTGTTCCTGCAGAAAACGTTGAGGGGCCCACGCTTTCAGGCTGCAGAGAGACGGGTGGAATCCAGACATCTCATTTCAGACAGTCTTTGCATGCCCTACTTTGCTTAGGAGTAGAAATACACAAAACACGCAGGAAAGACAGAGCGAGAGACGTTGCTAGATCCATATGAGGGAAATCACAAAGATTTAGTGGCAGACATAAAAGAAGACTTAGACGAATGGCCATGTGCATTGCTGGTTTCTCTTGGTGCAGGAAAAGAAAAAAAAAAGATGTCATTTCTTCACAAAGAAATGTACCGTTTCATCCATTCCTCAACATCTCAACTGCGATTTTCTTTTTTCCTTTTTTTGCAGGGGGAGCGGGTGGGGGGAGGGAATGTGTCAAATTGTTCTCAGACTTGAAGAAGAGACTGGCTGAAATCTCCAAGAAAATTTGGGAAATGATCCTTTCGTGAGAGGAGATTTGCATTTCCAGATAAGAAATTCACTCAGGCTGCTAACTGGATGCCGTGGTTGTGCGTGCAGAGACTACTACTCATGCATGGAACAGAGTGGTACAAAGAGAACACAGCGTGAAGAGGGCTGGGGGCTCACTGAAGGGAAATACTCAATGTAGCCTTGGTTAAAAAAAATAGGATTTTAAACCTTTTCTTCACACTATATACCATACTAAGGTTTGGTTATATTTGTTTAAATTCAAATTTTATTTCCTAGCAGTAAAGCAATTACCAATTTAAGACAGTAAACATGGGAGACTTCCTATGTAACTCTGGGATTAGGGAATTAATAGACACAAAATCCCCCAATGGAGAGAAAATAAACTTGTGTTCCCCATAAAAACTGACGTTTTAAAAAAGTTTTTTTCATATATTTTTTATTGTACTTAATAGAAGGGTTGCATTATATTCACCAGATAGAAGGTGCATTACTTCACATGCATTGATACCCTTTCTCATGTTTTGGTCCCCATTTCCCTCCCCCCACCCCTGCCCCTCATCTTGTTTTCCCCCCTTCCCTATCCATTTCAAATAAATAAACATATATACAATATATCAGATTAACAAGGTAAAATATTGTAACAATGTGAGATAACCAAGGGACAGCAAAAGAGATGAGAGATAACATAGTACATTAAGGACAACATTATACATTATAAGGCGGCTGTTTCTACATCCTGGAGGTCCTTTCATTTTGCCTCATCCTATATGTTCTTATGTATCTAGGTTTTGTTCTATTGTAAATCTCTGCTAGGAGAGCCCAAGGTTTCTACTGATTACGACAAATGAGGGAAACCATTGAGCCTATGTTCCTTTGAGTCTGGCTTATTTCATTCACTTAATATGATTTTTTCTACGTCTTTCCATTTCCTTACAAATGGGGCGATGTCATTTTTTCTGACAGCAGCATAGAACTCCATTGTGTATAAATACCACATCTTGTTGATCCACTCATCAACTGAGGGACATCTGGGTTGGTTCCATATCTTTGCTATGGTGAATAGTGCTGCAATGAACATCGTTGTGCTAATGGAAAAATTGACACTGTTGTAAGAAAATCTCAAAGAAATTGAAATTAAGATGCAGATTAAAAACAAAAATACAAAAAACAGACCACTCAGCACTGGTGGCACACATCTGTAATCCTAGCTGTGCAGGAAGCTGAGATCTGAGAATCATGGTTTGAAGCCAGCCTGGGCAGAAAAGCCTGTGAGACTCTTTATCTCCAATAAACTAAGAAAAAAGAGCCAGAAGCAGTGCTATAGCTCAACTGGTAGAGTGCTAGCCTTGAGCAAAAGAAGCTCAGGGACAGTGTCCAGGTCCTGAGTTCAAATCCAGAACTGGAGAAAAAGAAAACAAATGAATCACAACAACCATAACAACAACAAAAAACCCACAACAAACAAAAGCAGCTTTGAAGTTGGGAGTAGTGAGTCAGGAGGTTGAGATCTAAAGATTGCTGTTCAAAGCTAGCCTGGGCAGGAAAGTCTGTGTGACTCTTCTCTCTACTTAACTCAAAATCTGGGAGTGAAGGCACGACTCAAGTGGTAAAGTGCCAAAGCTTGAGCAAAAACCCAAGCAAGAGTACAAGGGTCTGAGTTCAAGCCCTAATACCAGAACCCAAAACAAAACAACAATGACAACAACTGGCAAACATATCTGTAGTAAATCTTGTTATACTATAAATAAATGGAATCGTCGTTAACTTATATACGTTTCATGTGGTTCGTGTAGTTTTGTTAAAAGACACATTTTCATAAAAAAAGAAAAAAAAAACAGAAAAAAATCCAGTAAGATGTTTCACTGAGAGTCTAGTAATACTGCGGGGAAACAAAATAAAATGCATTTATTATTTGGCCAACCCATTATACTGTTGGTAGAAATGCATAATAAATATAACTTTATTTTTTTTTTTAGTCAGTTTTGGGGGGGGGGGTTGAACTCAGGCCCTGGGTGCTGTTCCTGAGCTCTTTGTACTCAAGGGTAGCATGCTACCAGTTGAGCCACAGCACCACTTCTGGATGTTGAGTGGTTGATTGGAGATAAGTGTCTCACAGGGACTTTTCTTCCTGGGCTGGCTTCAAGCTGCGATCTCAGATCTCAGCCTCCCGAATAGGTAGGATGACAGGCGTGAGCCGTGGGTGACTGGCTGTCAATATAACTTTGAGTAAGACAGCTTTGTAGATCTTATTAAGAACCTTACAGAGTCATCGAACTTTGTTCCAACAGGTCCTTCTTCTTTTCCTCCTTCTTTCCTTCTCTCTTGTTTTCCTACCATTCTTATTTTTGTCAGTACTGGGGATTGAGCTCAGGACTTTGTACTTGCTAGACCAGCAGTGTACCACTCGGGCTGAATTTCTAGTCCTTTTCCCTCTTGTTAATTTTTGAGATAATGTTTATGGTCTAGGCTGGCTCTGACCTTGACCCTCCAGATCTCAGCTTTTCACAAAAGCTGGAATAACAGATGTGTACCACGCTGCTCAGCTATTGGTTGATATAGGCTCTTGCAAGCATTTTGCCTGGGCTGGCTTGGTCATTTGATCCTCTAGGACTATAGATGAGAACTGCCAGGCCTGGCCTTTGAATGTTCTCTGTGAGACTTATCCTTAAAGGAATGAATCAGAAAGGCAGCCGTAGATCTACCTATGGAAACATTAGTTTGTTGGTCAAAATGGAAAAATTAGGAACAAGCTATAACTCCAGCCACAGAGGGTTGTTTAAGGAGAATCATATTAACTGTTCTTGACATTTAATATTTAATGTTTAATGATAGAATAAGACATAAGTATGATGAAAAGAACATGATTTTGCTTTCTTCTCTGGACTTCTGTGGGCTTTCTGTCTTTTGAGCATTTGTTGCTTTATTTTGTCTATTTTTGAGGGGGAGTCCTGGGGCTTGAACTCAGGGCCTGGGCACTGGAATTAATCTTCTTGAAGTGCTTTGTAAGTAAGCAGACACTGCATTTGACATTTTGTTAATTGTACAGCTATTAGTATTTAGCCACTCCATTCACACACATGCGAGGGGGAAATTCCTTCTCTCAACTCTGGAGAAAATGTAGTTTCTTCTGTAAGATGTAGTGTAGATGGGACATCAGGCCTGAAAGATAAATAGTGGGAGATTTTCTTTGATCCTGGGGATTGCAGGCAATCATGGGAGTGAGAGACTCTTTTCTCTGAGGAAGGATTGGAGATCAATATCAAAATGTCTGTCTGTCTGTCTCTCTTTTTCCCCAAATGACAAAGAAAGATAGAATATTACTCACTGCTTATTTGGAGGCCATTGATGAGACGTTTTTTGAAACCCAGTGCACGGTCCTGCAAGCCCATCATTCCTTCGGGTGGGCTTGGTGCATCTATTTAATTAGATTTCAACACGACGTCTGTAGCCCTGGTAAATTCAGATAATTAAGCGCCATGATTTCGTGTGTGTCCAGAATGTCAGTAAAATTACTGTTGTAGAACACATCGTTTCTTCGGCAGTTGCAATTTCTGTCACGATTGTTTCGTCACTTAGAGTGATGAGGACTCTGAAATAGAATTTCTGAAAACTGGACGCAATTGAAGATTGCTTATTTTGGATTGAGGCTCCCTGGGCCACTGCTGCTGTCCTCCTCCTCATCTTCTTCTCTTCTTCTTTTCCTCCTCTTCCTCTTCTGTCTTCATTCGGTATCCATACAGAGACACAGCAATTGCTGTGAGCGAGTCCAGCTTTGGGGTTCAGTCTGGGAAGAAGCCCACTGTCTGGTAACAGGAGGCTGGGTTCTGGTGGGTGAGACCGCCACCTGAAGTCAGGACTCACTGCAGAGTCCTCAGGAGCCCAGGCCAGCTGTGGGGTTTGTGTGCCGGCTTTGGCTCCTCCAGGTCCAGGGAAGAAAGGTAGGGGGTGGTGATGTCATTTGGCAGGGGGCGGGGGTGTTCTCTCCTTCTGATAGGGGACATAAGATGGTTTTGTTCACTTGTGTCTGTGTTTGATGGTAGTGGGGTTTGAATCCAGCACCTTGTGCTTGCCCAAGGTGAGCCACCCCTTCCCTCCCTCCCTCCCTCCCTCCCTCCCTCCCTCCCTCCCTCCTTCCTTCCTTCCTTCCTGCCTTTCTTTCGCCAAACCTGGGGCTTGAACTCAGGGCCTGAGCACTGTCCTTGGGCTTTCTCAAGGCTAGAGTTCTACCACTTGAACAACACCACCATTTCTGGCTTTTTTCATGTTTATGGTACTGAGGAATCGAACCCTGGTCTTCGTGCATGCTAGGCAAGCATTCTACCAGTAGGCCAACCTCCCAGCCCCCTAGCTCTTGGTTTCTTAACTTACATTTTTTTGGGTAGGGGCTCACTTTTTTTTTTTTTGTTGTTGTTCCATGTATTACTGGACCACGATTCTCCTCTCTTTGCTTCCTGCATTAGCTGGGATTGCAGGTATTGAAGGACAGGCAGAGTGAGGCTTTGCTGGCCTCCTGGCCTTTCTGTTTCCCTCATGTGATGCCCTCGAAGGCTCCATCTTCCCTTTAGGCCTCCCTCCCATCCCTCACACCTGCTTTGCTTATTTGCTGTTGGAGCTGAAGTGAATGCTCACCTGTCTGTGAGCTGAGTCCTGCCAGTTGGACCAGTCATTCCGTGGACAGCAGTCCTAGAATGTGGCTTGTGGCAGGTCAGTGGAAGGCTGTAATGTGGATGGAAATGGAAACTTCTGGGCTGGTGAGAACTTTAAGGCATGGGGCCTAGGTGTGGCCAGGAGGATTCACAGGATATCGCCTTACGTGATGAGTGCATTGTTCCTGGACTCCGGGGAGTGGAGGCCAGAGCGCTCTTGCGAGATCCCTCGTGTCGGTTGGGTGATGTGTTTGGGGGTGGAGGCAGGATACAGTGGAGACCTTGGCCCTTCAGACCTGGATCCCAGGCTTCTCCTGAGCTCTGCACTGCCCCAGCGGGGTCCTCTAACGTAAGGGAGCCGTCCTGTCTTGAGGGAGATGAGGTGTGCCCACACCGTCCTCACATCCGAGGGAAGCCCGTTGGCGGATGGGGTAAGGGACAGAATTGACAAGACATCACTTCTTACCCGCCAGCCTGAGAATCATGCCAGTCATTTGGGCTCAGTGTTAGCATCTGTTCCATACTCCCAGCTGACTATGGGGGTTGGGGGGAGATGGGGCCATGAAACCAGGGTTGGCAGCTGCCCCCCTGTGCTGTACCTGAGGGCATCATGAATCTTGGGTGAGCCACTCAACTCTCCGGGCCACACGTGGTAATACATAGTAGACACTGGATTCCTGGCAGGGACATCGGCGTGCTTCAGAGGTTGCCTTGGTGACATGGAGCAATGAGCAAGCCAGACCGGGAACATTCTTGGTGAAGTCACACCATTCCTTTCCGGGGACTCCTAGAAAAGTCCCAGAAGCAGGAAGTCTGGCATCACTGAAACTCAAGGTAGTGTCTTACTAGAGGATGGCATCTAAATGATGTCAGTGGAAACATCCCTTGCAAAATATGAGAGAATAACTCCTCAGGGTGCCATTGTTGGAGAGTCCATGTCTGGACTTGGTTCTTGTTCTCCTGAGCTGCTTTCTGATCTGTGCTGAGCCAACGAGATCTGCATACTTGAGTAGATGTTGGGTCTAGAAGTAATACGCCTGTTGTATACGAGTGTATAGTAGACCTTGAAAGTATACCTTCCCCTTTCCTTTAATTTATTTATTTTCAGCAAGAAGAAACCAGTTTGTTGGCCCATCTTCCTGGCCAAACTGAGAGATTTTTTTTTTTCTGTAGGAGTCGAGGGGCAATCTCAGAGGTCAGCAATATCCTCAGGCTTTCTCAAGGCTACCACTCTACCCTTGAGCCACAGCACCACTGCCAGCCTTTTCTGTGTATATGGGACCGAGGAATCGAACCCAGGGCTTCGTGCATGCTAGGCAAGCACTCTATCAAGTAGGCCACACTCATAACGCCCAGTGAGTTAGATTTTGAAGCTTAGCCTAAAAAGTCTCCCGCCTTCCCTCTGCATTTGAAAAGAAGCAGTCTGTAATGCAATGGTGGAATGGATTGCAGCTCATAGCCGGAGAGGTGAAGCCATGGTATGCGTGGCTGCAGAGTAATAAAGGATAATGACTCTAGACAGCTGACATTCATCGGTCAGCGTCTTTTGGCCAGCCTTCCCAACCTCACATGCTTTGTAAGCCAGCTGCTGTCATCAGCTCTATTTCCTGGCTAGGGAAAGTAGGACAGTTCATTGGAGACTCTTCTGAGGCATCATGTGGCCATGTCAAGACTAGAGGCTGGCCTCTGCGTTTTGCAGCAGTCTTTGGAGAGGTGCAGGGGCCAGGTCACTTGGTGGTAAGCTGTGTGAGCTGTGGGCCTTCCACGTCTGGAATTTTTTCCATCAGAGAGAGAGGGGGGAGCGGGGGGGAGGAGAGTAAGTATATCATGGCTTGAACTCAGGACCTTGTGCTCTTGCTTGGCTTTTTCATTTTGCTCAAGGCTGGTGTTCCTAACTACAGCTTCACTTTGGGCATTTTGCTGGTTAACTGGAAATAAGAGTCTAGGGAACTATTTCGGTCTGAGCTGGCTTTGAACCTTGATCCTCAGATCTCAGCCTCCTGAGTGGCTTGGGTGGCAGCTATGAACCACAAATGCCCAGCTGGTGCAGTGGTTTTGATCCTATTCTCGTTCTAGCAGCCACTCCTTTTTCTTTCTTTTATGGAGACAAACCCCAAGCAGGGAATCTGTATCCCAAAGAGTCTCTAGAGAGCTCCAGGGTTTTCACTGGAAGCATCTGCTAGAGATAGAAAATGTCTTTGATGTATCTTTAAAGTGTGCTAACAAACTAGGAGGTTTTGCTTCCTCTTACATAAAATAATGTGACTGTTTGATCTCAAACATTTCCTCCTTCTTACATTTCCATGAAAATGGATGCCCCAGATGTGCACAGCAGGAGGGAACAGGTCCCAGCCAGAGGGCTCGGGTATGCAGTTTGCTATTCCAGAGGTTATAGGTGTTATGGCTAGTGTTCAGTCCAGAGAACCCTGAGGACAACTAGCCAAATATCTGTTCTCTGCAGGGCTGTGATCCATCTACCAGTATTGCTGGAGTTGCTGTTATTTCAGCAAAGGTACACACAGACACACACACACACAGTCACAGTCACACACACACACAGACACACAGACACACACAGACACACACACACACACACACTCTTCTTTTGAAGGTTAATTTGGTCAAAGAATTCCAGGTCATTGTCTTTTGTCGGGCCGAGCATGGAGGGTAGGTTTGTGAGTGGAAGGGTGTAGAAGAAGTGAGCAAGGGAGCGTGGTTGTACTGGGCTGTGTCTGGGTTGAATAGTGTGCTCTCTCTCTGGGCCTCACAGGCATTGCTATTTCAACAACTTAATGGGAATCCAGAGAAGAGATAGCAAAGGCAGATCGATAAGTACACAGGTAATAAATGTATCACGATGAAGTAAGCCGTCCATTGCAGCGAGGCCCAACTGTTAGGTGTTAGTTTAAAATATTAGTTTCATAAAAGCATTTTAGAAAGAGTCAATAAAATCAAGGGACAGCCTGACATCTTTATATCAAGCATTTTTAAAAAAGAATATTTATGGATAAACACCAATTCTTGTGTAAATTTTCAGCACAAAAAGTGCTTATTGCTATTGGGAAAGATTTTTTTTAACAAAAATCTATTTCACTGAGGAATAATCTACATACAATAAAATGTACTTATTTAACTGTACTGCTTGAGCTTTAGTAAATGTTTGCACTGATGTAAATCCCAGCACAATCAAGGTTTAGAGTATTTCTATTACTGTAAGTCTCCTTATTTCCCCCTTCTTTCCATCCCTCAGTCCATCCCCAGGAGACTGCTAATCTAGTCTTATCACTGTAGTTAAGTTTTGCATATAAATTGAAGCATACACTATATAATCTGTTCTTGCTGGCTTCTTTGTCTTAGCCGGATCTGTTTTAGTTTGCCCCTGGTATCTGGTGTATTACTAATTCTTTTCTTCTTCCGTGTTTATTGCTGTCTGGTTTCAACATAAATTGTGGGTTCATCTGCCCTGAATAAACTGTGATGAATAAGCTGAGATGGTTCTGAACAGGGTTGTCCTGTGTGCTCATGGTTGAAGGAGAAGATTGTTGGATCATACATGTGGATCCACAGGGCAGCGTGGAGAGTCCAGAAGCCAGCAGTCACATTGTGATGGGCTGGTTTGCTTCCTACCCAAGCTCAAAGTAATTCACTATGGAAAAGACCGTTTCCAACCAGCAGCATTGGAACTATCAGATGCCCGTGTGGCCCCTCTCCATCCCGGTCTTCTACTCGAACTCGGGCATTATTCATAAGTCTCCACAGACATTTATATTCTGAAATCCCTTTTTTTTGCCCTATCTTTTGCTGCTGGTGTCCCTAGGGTAGGATTTAGAAATATCACCTGGTATCTTCTCTTACCACTTACTTCAGTTCCACAATGTGAGTGCTTGCTTGTCCTAATTGGGTGCTCCTCTGTGGGTTCTGGCAGATCTCAGGAAGAAGAGGCTTTGATTAGCAAAGACAGCACCTGCTGGGTGAGGGTGGAATGGAATGTCCTTTTAATAAGGTGTGTGGGTGGGGGAGGCATATTGAGAATCCCTGATCACTCTGTTTATTTCCAGAACGTTCAACATTTGAAACTCTAGACCTTAGGAGATTAAAATATATATATAATATATATATGATATATTCATATATATAATACAGGTATATATTCCAGAAACACAAGCATTTATTATAGAAAAGTATATGTATTTGTATGTTATATATTTATATATAATATATATTAATTGCAGGAATATATATTTATATGTAAATATGTATATTAAATATATATGTAGATATATATATTCCAGAAACACAAAGCATTTATTGTTGGAATTAGTGAAAGTGTAAACCTCTGTGGTTTTCTTTAATTTTATGATGGGGAGGGGCTAGTCCTGGGGTTTGAACTCCAGAGTCTGGGCTCTGTTTCCAAGCATTCTTGCCTGACTAGTGCCTTACCACTTGAGCCACAGCTCCACTTTTTGGTGGTCAGCTGGAGATAAGGGGCTCACAGACTTTCCTGTCTGAACCATGGCTTTGAACCATGATCCTATTCTTTCATTTTCTTGAGTAGCTAGGATTACGGGTGTGAGCCACTGGTGCCCAACTCTGTGTTTTGTTTTTCCTTTCCTAGTGATGTCACGAAGAGATGGGCACATGGTCACATCCCAATTTAATACAATTTCTCCTGCAATAAATCATCATCAGGAAAGCTAGTTTCAATGTTTTTTTTTTCTTTGCCACCAGCAAGTGAATATCTTCCATTTAATAGAAGGAAATGTAAACAGAGCCAACATTCCTGTTTCTTCAGGCTTTAAAAATCATTAATAAAGATGTCTTTTTCTCTCAGAGGCAAGGGTGGTTGCACAGTTACATTTTTATTATGCTACTGAATAAGCGAATTTACCCAGCACATAAATTAGCAAATACATTTCCTCCCTGAAGCACATGTTGACATTTTCCTGCAGATGGCTTGGCAGAAGGGAAAGCTTGAAAGGTGGCTTGTGACAAAGGAAAGACAAGTCTGGTCACTGTTTCTTACCACCCCAATGCCTGGCCGCTTGCCTCTCTGACCCAGCTTCTGTCCTTGCTGGGAAGAGCCAGGCCCTGTGCCTGAAGGCAGGGTTGTTAGAGAGAGCTAGCTGATAGGAAGCCAGTCCAATCTCCCTGATGTTTAGAATTTATTTATTTTTTTTACTCTTCTGTTTTAAATTCTGCCATACCCAGGTAAGTGGAACCCAGTATTTCTTACATTTCTTCTTCTTGTGGGAGATAGTTCCTCATCAGAGTTTGTCATCAGCTGGTAGACAGCCCATTTGACCTATATGTTGGATCATTTATGGGGAGCAGTGATCTCTGAGTGCAGCTTGGAGTATAACACCTTACCATCTCCAAGCCCGCAGTCACTGGAGAATGGGTGGAGGCTCAGTATGAGTTGACTGGCATTTCAGAATGGCGAGAGCTCCTTCTCCTATCCCATGTTAAGACTCTGGGCAGTTTGTGTGTGTATGTGCATGCATGCATGCATATGCCAGTGCAAGAGCTTGTCTTCACATCGGACTTGTTTGGAATAATGGCATTAATAATAACAGCAACCCACCATGGAGGATCTGTGCAACCACTGCGGTGATGGTTTTTTCATGTTCTATCGCCTGTCTGCTGAGTCCAGCAGCTCATAAAGGCCCAGTTTACATGATAAGACTCTATGGTCATAATTTTCTGGAGGCTGTTTCCACTTAGCATCTTGATCCAGTTTTATTAAAATTAATTATTCTGGGAAACAAATCAAATGGTACCTGGGATAGATCTTCTTATAAACGTTAACTAACCCTGTGGTGGAATTTCCCAGATAAGGGGAAAATATATATCAGCCTGGAAGAGCTTGGACTAAAACCAGCAGAGCCCTGTGATGCAGTGCCTTCAAATGCTGAATTGCGGGAGCATGGTGATCAGGGAATCAAAGGAAAGAAGACTTACTCGGGCAGTAAGGTCTGCAATGAGTCTGGGTTGCTCCGGAACTTGAGAGGGAAGTGAAGTTTTCAAGTCCAGAGGGCAGCTAGCTAGGGTGCTGGCACCATGAGCAGCTGTGGTCTCATTCATCTTGGCATCCTTTCCTTCCACCCGAGCTCTGAGCCCTGGCCTGAAACATAGGGTGTACTTAGTACATGCTAACTTGGGCTAACCTCTGTCCTCCCCGCCTCCTGCCTCTGACCATCCTAAGACCCCCAGGCACAGATAGCTGTTTTGCTCAGCATGTAAAGTGAGCCAAGCAGATAATAGATGTCCAGTGATTGAGTGAATGGAGAGTGTGAACCGGTAGGCACATGATAATAACTCAGGTTAGCAACGTAGTAATTAACAAACACGCATGCTGCTTTTGTGAACGCAGCGGCATTCACAAACCGCTAGTTATTTCAGTGTATATTAAGCTGCTGCTAAGGTTGACTGCACTTAACCTTCGTGGATGTGCCTACCAAGTGGGCATCATTTTGCCATTTTAGTCTTGTTTTGATTTGATTTGTGTTTGGTTTGAACTCGGGGCCTTGCATGCGCTAGCTAGGCCCTCTGCTGCGTGAGCCACGCCTTCAGCCCTTTTTTCATTGCTTTATTTTTCAGACAGGAAGGGGATGGTGTCTCATATTTGCCCAGAACCTGTCTTAGATCATAATCCTCTTCCGTCTGTCCACTCCCTGAGTAATTGATTAATTACAGGTGTGCGCCTTGATCTTCAGGTCATGACGTCATTTTACAGGATGGGAAATGGGCTCTTACACAGTTAGCGTGTGGCAGATCTGAGGGGAAACTGAGGCTGTCGGACTCTAGATTCTTCCTCTGGAAAGGTGAGGGCACCTCCTTCAGCTCAGTCACCTCCAGCCCAGTCTCTTGCAGGCATCCTGCCAGTGTGTCCAGTCCGGCTTTCTCTCCTTTTGGCTCTCTTTGATCTGCTTCAGGTTGTGACAGGCAGAACAGAATTTCTGTATTAGAATTTCAGCCTACCTGTTTCGGGACTTCCACAGACTGCCTCCTTTAGGCATTTTAGAAGAACAAGAACTCTACTTTGAGGATGGTGAGATGGGGTGTGGTTCTGGCATTTTCTGGGTGGGGTTGTGTGGGTTGGAAGGGTCTTGGTTCTCTCAGATACAGCAGCTCCTGCTCAGGAGTCTGGAGAGCTGGATGCCCAGGCGTGTGATGTCACAAAACATAAAGTGTGCATGGGAATGGTGTTGAGGACTCTGTCGTCAACACTTCGGACAAAGGGGTTGGAATCAGACCCTCTTGTTTCTTGGTTGAAGAAGCTGAAAACAAGAAGAGAGGCTGAGAAACATGGTCAAGGTCTTGGGTCAGTAAATGGCAGGTCTGGGTACCCTTATTCTGCATTTATGTCCCCCTCACCCTCGCCAGTCCCCTGGTCTCTTATTTTCAGCTTTCCCAGAGACTCCATTCTCGGTAGAGGCTAGTGTCCTTTGCCATGGCATCCAATTAGAAGTATTTGAACTCAGAGTAGTCTTAGCATTATGCAGATGATGATGATGATGATGATGATGATGATGATGATGATGATGATGCAGAAAGGAAGCACACAGAATACATACAGGGCAGGTACCTTCCCTCTGTGTTGGCCACACCATGTAAGGCTTGACCTTCTTTTCCATAATTTTTTCTCCAGGATGACTTAGGAGGACTAGCTCTTATATGGAGGGAACTGGCATATTTCTCTTTATGGAAGCTAGGTTTCGTTCATAAACTTAGAAGTAAATATATTGCACGGTATGCAAATGTATACAAATGTATTAGCTGTGCAGTGGTAGATGTAAGGGGAAGCTCAAATAGTGTAATCCCTCTGAAAGGCAGAAATCTAAGTTAAGCAAAATAAAATACCAGGAGGCAGGCACTTGAGAAGGGTGGAGTCAAAGGGAGAGAAGTAGATGAATGAAGAGGAGGAGAAGAGTGGGAGAACGCAGGCAAGAATTCAGTGTGTAGCGTACAAAATTAAGAAGAGAGAAAGGGTGGATAAGGGAGGTATGGGTAAGAAAGTTGAAAGGAGTGACATTGATGGAGATACATTATTTTCATAGAAACTGTGTTGTTAAATGGCAACTTCTTTGTACAACTATTTTAAGATAATAATAAAAAGAAAAAAAAACATAATTCTAGGGGGAAATAAGGGAACCCAGAGTGATGGATCTCAAGGTTAAGGACACTTGGAGAACATTGCATTTTAGAAATGGTAAGGCAATGGGCAGGAGTGTGGCCTAGTGGTTAAAGTGCTTGCCTAGCATGCACGAAGGCCCAGGTTCGATTCCTTGGTACCACATACATAGAAAAAAGCCGAAAGTGGTGCTGAGGCTCAAGTGGTAGAGCTCTAGCCTTGAGAAAGTCCAAAGACAGTGCTCAGGCCCTGAGCTCAAGCCCAGGACTGGCAAAAAAAAAAAATGGTAAGGCAAGGAGGCAGATGCTGTCTTCTCTTTGGCTGTAGCTGAGAGGGTCATGGTTTAGCTCTCTGTCTGACTCTCCTTCTGGCCCCTACCCCCCACCCCCTGAATATTTGGGGAGTGAGAGCCAACCATTCAGGATTCATGGGAAGTACTGAGGACATAGCACTTAAACAAATCATCTCTTTTCACCTAGTGGCAAGGGCTGTGGAGAATATTTAAAAAAAGTCATGCAGTGATGTTCCAAAGAAACTAAAAAAACACCTGCAGAGCTTGGCCTGCTATAAGGGCTGCCAGGAGCCCTCTGTGGCTGGAGCTGAGCCAGGTGGGAGAAGGAGAGGTGGCACAGACCCATCCGCCCCCCTCAGGGCCCCCTTGCAGCTTGGCTGTAGGACTTTGTAGATGCCGTTCTAAGCATTGGGAGTCACTGGTGAATTTTGGGCCCAGGGAGTGATGGGATCTACCAGGTCTTCATGTTTTCTGGATGCATTTTCCTCTACATGGGTGGGTATACCATACAGCTTCTGTACTGAACAGAAAGATCTGTGAGTGAGTGCTGTGCAAGGGAGAGAATAAGGTCCTCTGTGCCAGCCGGGAAGATGAGAGTACTCTAAGTGGTCCAGCCAGTCAATTTGTGTTCTGTTGGGATCAGGAATCAAAGTAGCATCTCCCATTGCCTTGTCATACATCTTCCACAGGGGCGTTGGGGAAGGAACAGGTCCAGGTGAGATGTAGGCATTCTTTGTCTCAAGGCAGTGCTGTTGTAGAATATTCTTCATCTGATTCCTACTTCTCTTTGTCAAGCATACCTGGTAAGACCCTCTGGACTGTGTGTCCCAGGCAGATGTAAAATCTGAACCACATCCTGCCCTCTGAGTTAAGCCAGTTGTGATTCTTCTTTCTCTGACTCCCGTCTCTCCCCACATTTCTCCCCATGTGTGAAATGTAACTTAAAGTAGAAAAACCCAGTGTTGTTGTCACCTTCCTCTAAAAGAAAAGGAAAGATCATTCCAAAATTACTCATTCTTTATGTTTCAAAGTGACAACCATGGAATGGAGGAGCTTGTTTTTGTTTTTTTCTCCCAGACCATAAAACTATATCCTAGTCTAGCTCCTATGTCACTGGTATAATTATACTGTTAATTTTCTGGGTTTATTCCCGCTGCATTCTAGAGGCTTCTGAAGATGCTGTTAAGGTGTCACAATGGCTGAAGTGAGGACCTCAGTTCAAAACCCAGACCTGCCTCTTTTACTAGCACTTTGGTTCAAGGCAGATTTCTTTCTTCTAGAAGCATCTATGGCCTCAGTATAAAATTGGTATCATGGCAGAAGCTAATGATCACATTCTTGGACTGCCAAAGCATTTTAACTTGAATAACTCATCAGTTTTGCTTAATAATTCTGTGGGGCAGAGCCATCACAACCTCCATTTTGTCGATGTGAGCACGGAGGTACAGGAGAATCTGTGTCCCCAGGCCACTCGCCTAGGAAATAGAAGTAGGAGCCGAAGCCAGGTCTGGGTTCTCAACACCTCACCTCATGCATTTGTAGAACTCTCTCTGAGCTCCCTGTGAGACTCAGATGGAAGAATGGATTCCTAGCCCCCAGATGTGCCTCCTCTTACCCCCTCTCCCCTGAGTGCTGAGGAGAAGCCCTTCTGGGAGCTTCCAAGAGAAGGGCAGAAGCTTTGACACCTCATAGTGACAGTTCCCTGGCACCAGGTGTTCAAAGAAGGAAGGCGTTGTGCACGTTCGGCCATTAGGCACTGACAGGAGGGTCTGACTCGAAAGAAATGACAACTCCAGTCCCTAACTAGTGGCCTTTGGTGTCACCGTATGCGTCTGACGCTTGTTTAGTCCCGTGTTCATTCAGGTGACCTTGGCATCTGTGGAGTCCGCCACAAGGCGCTGGCACTGCTTGGACGTGTCACGAGGTGTGACCATTGGGGTAAAAACTCTGGCCCTGGGGTGTGAACATCTGTCATGGTCAGGCTGTTGTCTCACCTGCTGGGCTTCCTGGAGAGGTGAAGGATGGGAGAATGCACAGGTCTTCTTTCTTTTTCACTTCTGTCTCTCCTGACTTCCCATGACTGGACTTTCCATTCAGCTCATTTATGGGGCTAAAATAAGCACATTACGGGAGTTGTCGATAATTATATGGATTGATGAAGGGATTTTCTTCTCTTTTTTTTTTTTTTTTGCAAGAATCACTTTGGTTTGATTTTGCTTTCCTGATCTAAACAGTGATGAATTTAGTTTTCCTGTCCAGGAAAACTTGGGATCTTTCTGTAGCTGTTGCTGCATTGGGGCCGGCTTGTCTTGGGTGAGTTTTCTGAGGAAATCTCGTGGCACCTTGGGTGATCAAAGGCTCCTTGCATCTTGGGTGGGTTGTGTTGTCTTTGGTTTGCTGATAATTAACTGTTAGAGAAGAGCTTATCAGTACATACCCCAGGCTGCTGCCTCTGGCTATCAAGGTTTGCTGCATTCAAATGTTTGTAGCTCGATTCAGAGTGAATGGTGGAAGGTTCTGAAAGATGGAAACCTGTGAGCACTGGAGGATATTATTTGCAGAGGACATACAACTCCTCATGTGTCAGCAGGCTAGGATGTCGGTGACTTTTCTGCGTCATTTATTCCCACCTGAGTCATCTCATGCTTTCTTTTAAAACAAATTGTGTATTGTTTCTGTCATCTCGGTTGTAGAATGTGAGCCGTACCATGTCTCGGCTTGGGCGGGCCTCCCTATTCTACACCTAAGGTGTAGAACAGTGGCTGGCAGACAGCCTTCAGAAACGTCTGTTGGATGGCACTGAAGCCATAGTGACTTTCCTAAGAAACTGGTGGCATGGGTGCTTTTCTGCTTTCCTCTGAGGCCTCCTGGCTCCTTTCTCCTGTTCTCACCCAGGACAGGGGTCTGTGTCAGACAGAATAGAAATGGTGGGAAGAGAGGATGAGAGGATGCCTGAGTCATGAGGTCACCTCTAGGAGGTGAGCCCGTCTCTGAGGAGGCTCCAGGCCCACGCTTATTAGCAGCCCTGCTCTGCTACTCCTCCACACTGCGCTGGCCACAGCTGCTCCCCAGGTCTGCGTGGATGGTAGTGAAAATTCACTTTTCCTTTTTCCAGTAGAAACTTCTTTGGGGGTTCAAGTATCCCCCACACGCCTTCCCTCTCAATGAAATTCAAAGTGACTTCAGAGTGTTTAGAATGTGGCCTTTGCCACGTGTGCCGGTACTGGGGCTTGTCTTGAGGGCTGCACTCGCTTGCTTGGCTTTTCAATTTTTTTAAATTTGTATTTGCTTGCTTTACCACTTGAGCCGGCTCCACTTAGGGCTTTTTAATTGGAGATAAGAGACCTATAGATGCTTCTGCCTGGGCTGGCAGACAGAAGCAGTCTTCACATCTCAGCCTCACCCCGGGCAACTAGAATGAATGACAGGTCTCCTGAGCCCATGGGGAAGTTGAGGCAGCTCCTGTGACCTCTTTGGCAACAGTGTTCACGCGGTGCTGTCTGACCTGGTCCACAGCCACCTCCCTTTCCTCTTCCTGGTAGAGAATTCCACAGGATCTAACACAGGTTGTTTGGCACTTTGGCCTGGCCTCATGAAGTATGCTTCATTCCCCTCCAGGTGTTGTCCATAAAAAGGTGACATTTAAAATCGCCGACTCAATGGAAGGCCAGTGCAATGCTTCTTCTGTCATTTCAATGCCTTTTTTTGGTAGGGGTAGGTAATACATGTTTTGTTCAAATACCAATATGCCCATTAATCTTACACGCATGAGGAAATCTACCCTGGCTGTCCACTGTCCTAAAAGCTTTTCCAAGAGACACTCAGCAGTTTCTGCCAAAACAGTTGAAAACCCCCTGTAACTCAGGGAGAAACAGCAATAAATGGACCTATTTTCTCCCAGACATGACAGCTCTGCTCTTGTAACTTGCCTTCCCTGGCTTTTCAGTGCTGGCCTCAAGGTGAAATCTTCAAGAAACAGTTGGGGCTCCCAGGAAGCACAAATGAATGTGCCATTTCAAAGTGTCCTTTCCTCCCAGGGAAAAGCCCAGGCTCCAGTCTCAAGACCTCACATGGGATGGAAGCTTTTTCTAAGACTTAAAAAAAAGACTTAAAAAAAAATAAAAAACTGTCCCTTAAAACAGTGCGATCTGGGGACCTCAGGGCAGAGAAGTGCTGTGACAGTGCACTGTGTCTTGTAGGTTTACCATCCTGGCTGTAGATGGGATGGGGGGAGCGGAGGTGTGAGTGGGCTGGCTTCTAGTCTCCCTGCCCAATGATGAATCCCATACAGAACTGGCCTGAGCTCTTGCTTGCTGAAGGCTGCAGTTGTTGTAAGGTATTTTGCTTCATACTTGCCCTGGGGACCAGTAAGGTTGATCGAGGCCAGCTAGGAGCAAGAATGGCCATAGAGAAAGACAGCGCAGCTGGCCTGTATGGGGGTTATAGATTGAATGCGTGACGGTCACCCAAGCATGGCAGGAATTGCAGCGCCCATGAGCACAGCGGTCAGGACCTCAGTCTGGTAATGACACATGCATGGCCTGCAGAGGGGATGAGCTTACAGGAATCATATTGCAGCCTGGCTGTGGAAGCCCGGCTCTGAAGACGAGTCACCTGTCTGCACACATTGTGTGAATGAGATCTGTTTCGGGTCAGAAACCATAGTGAGATTGAATAGCAATTCTGTTGCTTCTCAGGGAATATTGATTTTTAAAGAAATGGTCTCTCTAGAATAAAGAAGGGAAACTTTCCCAGAGTTCAGATGGATGGTTTCTTCATTAAAAAAACAAATTAAAATATGTATTTTTATTTCATTCTATTTTGAAGACGAGTTTGAACAGGTTGACTTTTATTCCCTGTGTTGTTTTATTCTCTGTGTTGTTGGGGGAAGGTCTTCTCTGAAGTACATCCATTCTGGTTCCACTCTCGTGCCTAGGCTAGGCCTTGTCTTTAGGGTTTGCTCATTGGTGGGGGGCCGGGGAGGTGGTAGTGAAGGCTTCTGCTTTCTCGTGATGGACTCATGGTCACACTTTTTTCTTTCTTAATACTTAGGCAATCCAGATAGTAATGGTGATAGTTTCATGAGTATATATTTGTCTCCAAACTCTTTAGGTTGGGTACAATAAATATCTACAGCTTCTTGAATATCATTTGTACTTCCTATAATGGGTCAAAGCTGGCGGGGTGCAGTGGTTCAAGCCTGTAATCCTAGCTACTTGGGTTGTGGAGCGGGGCCAGAGGTTGGCGAATCACTTTTCAAGGCCAGCCCAGCCGAGGCAGAAAAGGTCATGAGACTCCATCTTACTGAACATCTGGGCATAGTGGCATAACCCTGCCATCTCCTTCAGCATAGTGAAGAACAAACAGGAGGGCTGAACCCCAGTCCAGCCTTGACAGAAACGTGAGACTCTACCTAACAAACACAGAAAGGGACTGCAGGCATGGCTCAATGGATTAGGTGCCTCCCTCAGGGTTCTGAGTTCAATATCCGGTACCTCCGAAACCATCAAGCAAACAATCACAACAAAAGAGACAAAAATAGAACAACAATAAAGAGTCCGGACTCTGGATAGCTTTTCCCTAGGGTGGCATTCAACAGACTGGCTTGTCAAACCTTGCCGTCAGCTGTGGCCGGCCCTCCCTCTGAATTACCATCCACAGTTACTTTTTACAGCCTTTCCTTCTTGTCCTCATTCCTGGCGTATTTCAAATGTTCTCTAGCATTACATTTAGCACAGTCTGGGCTACTGTGATGCGGAAAAATAGAATTTTCAGGACAAAAATAAAGGGCTTACTAAAATAAAACTTGAAGTGCTCATCTCTTAGGTGGCACACGCTGTCTCCCTGCTTCGTACTGGGCCTTCTTTTGCATGGCATCATTTGCTCCAACATCCCATTCATTTGGCAAAAGTCTTGCTCAACCCTCTTTGGCTCTGCTCAAGCTGCCTGCATCGTGAGGTATTTAGAAAATCCCAATAGCTCAGTGTACACTCTGCCATTGGGCCGGTCTCTCCATCCCAGCTGTAGCCTGTGGGTTATGGTGTTTGGACTCCTCCGTCAAATATTTTCCATGCCCCTATCTGTTCATTTCCAGAAATAAACAACAGCCAGGGTATTAGATTTTTATCGATCATTTAACTAGTAAGCAATTATGGAAATCTTATCCATAAAAGTGCCATAAAACCCCATTAAGTCTGCCAAATTTCCAAATGAGAGACTCAATCAGATTGGTTGTGTATTTGTTTAAACCATGGCCTTCTTGTGCTACCTGCTTTATTTGTGTGCCTCTCCCTCCCCCACTCCCCCCCAGAGATTTGTTTCCATCTTCCTGAGAGAAGAATGTGTTCAGCATAGCCCCATCTCTTGCTGCAAGAAGGGATGGGAACAGGAGATAAATTAGGCAAATATTTCAGATTTGTTACTGTATTTTTGCCAGCCGTGGAAGTTAATGATCCAAGGCCAGATACATTGCTTAATTCCAGATGCCATCACACTAGACGGGGTATCTCCTGGGGGAGCAGGGGATGGATGGCAGCTCCAGGTTTCTCTGGCCCGTCTTCTGGGGTGATGGGGAGCCTGCCTGTGTCGTTTTATCTGGGACTGAGCATTTTAGTCTCCAGGCACCAATTATTTTAAAGGTATGAGTTACTGTCATGGTGCCACCTTCATTGCGACCCATCAGCTAATGAGGCTGCTTCTCTAAGGTCGGTCTGCACATGCCCAGAAGTGGTAAGCAGGCTGGCCAGCTGCATTAAAAGTCTCCTCAGGTAGCAGAATGGGCTCCTGCATAGTTAACAATGACAGCCACCGAGGGGGGGCCAGCTCATGGCTGGCCAGGGAAGGCTGTCCTGAGCCCAGTGACCGATCGGATCCCAGCGTCACCCCTCCTTGTTATAGGTCGAATCATCAGATATTCCCTTGATATGTCTGTCAGTCTGTCTACTTCCTGTTCTCCCTCCCTCCCTCCCTCCCTCCCTCCCTCCCTCCCCTTCCTCCTCCCTCTCTTCCTCCCTCCTTCCCCTTCCTCCTCCCTCTCTCCTCTCTCCTTTCTCTCCCTTTCTCCCCCCCCCTCTCTCGCACTGAATGGAGGGTACCTTACCCTCAGTGAGGAGAGAAGGCTCCTCAAGAATCAGTTGTGTAGCTGGTGAGGGTCTGAGTCCAGGCTTGAAGGACGTGTGAGAGAGCTAGGGGAAAAGGTTCACGTGAGTTCCTTAGCTCTTTCTTATTCCTTTCTGGCAAGGAATGGAATCTCAGGGAGGGGCAAGAACTTGCTTGCTCAAGGTCAGAAACTAGTAGTGCATGTAGGAGTTTTTCTCTCTCTGGAAACCATGTGCTCAATCAGTGCATTCTAAGTAACATGTGTTTTTTTTTTGTTGTTGTTGTTGTTATTAGCAATGTGATGATGTGCAGAGAGGCAGTTTTGTAAGTCAGGTAATGAGTACAGTTCTTTTTGGACAATGTCCTGGCTTCCCCCACCCCTTCCCAGGCTCTCCCTCCCCGCCCCATCTACATGTACTAGAGTTCTTTTTCCACGTCACATCTAGTGAGAACCCAGCTGCCTTTCGTCACACTTATTCCTCCCTTTCTGTGTCCTCCCTTCTCTCCCAAAGATAATGCACAGATAAGAAAACAAAAACCTTGATACATAAGGCCATATAGTATGAAGCTAAGTGAAAGGACCTCTAGGATATTGAAACAAAAGCCATATAACGAATGATTGTTGTCCTTAATGTACTATGTTATCTCTCATCTCTTTTGCTGTCCCTTGGTTATCTCATATTGTTACAGTTACACTTTTTATCTGATATATTGGATATATTTGTATTTGGTTATTTGAAATTGGATAGGGAAGGGGGGAAAACCAAGATGGGGGGTGAGGGTGAGGGTAATGGGGACCAAGACATGTGAAAGGGTATCAATGTATGTGAATTAATACACCTTCTACCTGGCAAATATCATGTAACCCTTTTATTAATTACAATAAAAATATTAAAAAAAGAAAACAAAACCAAAAAATACCTACTTGTCTCCATTTCCTGGAGTTCATTTCGATATGTATTATTTCAATCATTTGCATCTTAGAGACCCATCATCTACAACTTGGGCCCAGTGTTGGCAAGGAGCAAGGGAGAAGCATTGTGGGGGAGAGGACAGAATGAACCCCCTGGCTCTGTGACAGGAACACAGCTTGGGGTGAAGGCGTGCTTAATCTCTGTCCTTAAGGAGTGTGTAATCCTATTAGAAAAGCCAGTCTGGGAAGACTCTAGCTGGCAGAAATAGATAATTACAGCCCTGTGTACAGCTCAGACATCACATGCCAGGATTTGGCACTAAAATAGTCAGTAGCTCTGGGCCTCGGCATCCGCTCTTCTCGGGATGCAGTTCTCGAACCCGGAACAGGCGTGCTCAGCTCTCAGAGCGGTCCTTGTTTTGTGAGATGCCCCCTCTTTCAGAGGCCCCAAAGCCATCTACGGGGCTGCCTGAGGAATTCTACGGAAAAGCGCTGGCTCTTTGATAGGTGAAGTGGAAGGATTCAAGGAGTAGGAGTTTGAGCTTCTGGACTTAAGACTTTGTAGATGTTAGTTCTGATCCTGACTCATCGCTCACACTCTGGGTGAACGTGGGCAGGTTTGTCTTCATTCATCAAATGGAGGCAGAACTCTTAAGAGAGGGGAGAGTTTTTTAAATTTTATTTTATTGTTGGGGTGATGTACAGAGGGATAACAGTTACCTTCATTGGGTAGTAGGTACATTGCCTTTTAAACATTGTTATCCCTTCCCATGTTTTTCTCCCACTTTCCCTCTTACTCATCTTGTTTCTCCCTTACCTTCCCATTTTCAAATACACAAATAAACATACATACGATATACCAGGTACCAAAGTCAGATACAGTAATAACATGAGATAAACCTTAAGGGAAAAAGAAGAGAAAGAAACAGCTTCACATGGTACATTAAGAATAACAATCATAAAGATAAGCCTCTTGTTTTCTTTTTTTTTGTTTTTTTGTTTTTTTGCCAGTCCTGGGCTTGAGCTCAGGGCCTGAGCACTGTCCTTGGACTTTCTCAAGGTTAGAGCTCTACCACTTGAGCCTCAGCACCACTTCCAGCTTTTTTCTATGTATGTGGTACCGAGGAATCGAACCCAGGTCTTCATGCATGGTAGGCAAACACTTTAACCACTAGGCCAATCTCCCGGCAATGCCTCTTGTTTTCATATCTTGGAGTTCATTTTGCTTAGCCTCATCCTATATGGATGGATGTACATAATAGCTTTTAAGCCTAAAATTTTCCTCCTTTACAATATGAATAGTAGTAATATGACTATATATGACTAATCATATGACTAGTAGTAAAAATAATTTAGGCCCAGACTAGTTATATGACTACTACTGCTAATAATATAGACCCAGAAGAAAAGTCCCACAGTTGAGAAACGGAGTTCTGGGGATTGGAAGAA
This sequence comes from Megascapheus bottae, assembly GCF_031878675.1. Lineage (NCBI taxonomy): Eukaryota > Metazoa > Chordata > Mammalia > Rodentia > Geomyidae > Megascapheus > Megascapheus bottae. Next base: position 2,541,594 of record NC_143546.1, read on the forward strand.
CTAGAATTTTTCTGTTTTTTTTTTTTTTTTTGTCGTTGTTGTTTTGTTTTGGTTTTGGTGGGTCATGGAGAGAGGGGAGAGTTTTTGACCAGAGGATAAAAGCATAAAGTTCTTTGCAGAGTAAGTTCTGCAAAGGGCCCAGTGTGATGGCAGCCGGGGAAGTCTAGACAATTAGACAGATAGACTCCGTCTTGTGTGGTGCTAAGTTGGCCCAGCCATACCTTGAGGCCAGCTGAGCCACTTGATACAAGATTAACTACAAGATTAACGTGTGTTAACTTGCATAACTACTTAATATTTGTTGCTCCCCTAACTAGAAAATGAAAAGACTTAGTTTCACCTTGCAAACAAATAAAAAAAAAAAGGCTGATGCAGAAAGTCTCCTGAAACAGAAGATACCCTGAGGTCAGCTGCCTCTCCCATGAAAGCAGGTCTGCAGGCTTAGGAATCTTTTCTGTCACGTTTGAAACCCTAGAGTTGATTTTCCTACCTCTACCTCCGAGTAGCTGGAGTGATAGCCATATGCCACTATATTAGCTAAAAAAGGGTTTCTTTAAATCAATTCACTTTTAGTGATTTAGTGTAAAGACATAATGTTGCAGACAAACGTGGCTTTTATGGGGGGAATATCCAGAGTTGTAAATGGGTGCCACTTGTTACAGTTGGAGACTTCTGGGATCTTCTGGGAGGAAGCAGAGGGAAAGATCCTGATTGACTGTCCTGCCCAAGTTCCACCTAGGCCACCGGTACAAACCCAGGATAGACAACACCTGGGACCAGCTCACTTCACTTCCCAGGCGGCGTCGTGTTGACTGTGTCTCTTTCATCTGCATTACAGGACTATTCTTCCCACTCTCCCCTCTCTCCTCCCTTTGTCCTCCTCTATTCTACCGTACCTACGAATGGGTGCACAGTGCAGCCTGTGGCTCGCAGGAGATGGATGATGGTTTTAATTCCTCGGCCAGCTGGGAGGAGTCACCAGATTTGGAGCCATGTCAGATTTGGTGTGGCTTGAGGACGCACACACCTAGATCCTAGATTAGTCTCTTTGCTTGCTGCTGGAGCCCAGCTCATCTCAGATCAGGTTTAAACAAACAAACAAAAAAACCCCAACAAAACAACAAGACTGCACTTTTGCTGTCTTCTGAAGAGAAATGTGCTTTTAATTCTGGAGATCAGATGGGATGAGTGATAACCACGTGGTTTGATAGATCATTTGAAAGAAAATTACCCTGGCACGCCTGACATTTGTAGGGATTGCTGATAAATTAAAGGAAAAGATCCAGGTCACATCAGAGATATTTCACCGTTACAAAACGTCATGGTCTGCGGAAAATAAAATCCAATAAAGCTATAAAGCTGTCAGAGCATCCTTCCAGGCGGGAGAGACGCAGTGTTCTGGGACCGTGCCATTGGCATAAACATGGTACATGATGGACAGTCTACAAGGGACGGAAGACCCCAGGAGAGAGATGAGGAGATCTGCGTTTGTTCTCAGTTCTGCCCTTGACCACCTGTCACCCAGTGGGCAAATCAGGCCATCTTGCTGGAACACAGCTTTGCCCTAGTCCTTGACAACACCCCAGTGTCTGGTAAAAGCTTTGTCCTCTCCTTGGAAAGCATGTACATGTCTGCCCTTTCCCCAGGAAATGTAATTTTTGCACCGTGCAAAGCTTGGTGGGCCTCAGGTGATGGGCTTGCAGGTCCAATGAGCCTTGCTGTCCCTTCCTGCTCCAGAGGTCACTTCCAGACTCCATCTGACTTCATTATGCCCTTGTTCAGGGGAGGCACAACAAAGGAGCAGACTTAGAGCCTGCTTTCTCATTCCTGGGCCCTGTCTCCTGGTTCTGCTTGGTGAACTTGTATTGCATACCTTTGCACCTGAGCCCCTGGGTCAGCTGAGAGCTGTGGAGGTGACGGAGGGCCATAGCCTGCCTTTGAAGAGATTTTCTAGGCAGGTTACCTTTCACAAGAGTGAGTCAAGGTTTGCGTTTGGATTCCAGCCTTGCATTGAGTGATAACTCCAATTTTTGCCATCCCTGACAGTTCACTCTGTGCCTCAGTTTCTCTACATGTTCAACAAGCTCATTTATTCAGGGGCTTCCTATCTCTCCAACTAATGAAAATATACGTATCGATGGGTCTTTTAAGAATTGATGAGCTGTGTGGGGGTAATTGACATCTGTAATCCTCAGGAGGCTGAGATCTGAGGATCACAGTTCAAAGCCAGCCTGGACAGGAAAGTCTTGAGGCTCTTCACTCCAGCTAACCACCAAAACATTGGATGTAGAGGTGTGGCTCAAGTGGTAGAGCACCAACCTTGATGCAGAAAGCTAAGGGATGTTGCCCTGGCTCTGAATTCAAGCCCCAGTATTGGCGTGCACGTGTGTGTGTGTACACACATGCACATATAATTACTAACTGCATGACTTTCAGGGCAAGCCTCATTTAGATGCAGTGACGCCCTGTCTGGGCTGCAATGTACAGAGACCTGCTTGCACACCTAGGAACTAGAGAAACTTCTGGAAAGAAAGGCATGTATACTTTCTCAGGATGGTTTGCTCTACTTAAGGTGGCTGGTATTGATGATGGTCCTTCATGTGGATGATTCTTGCTGGTTTCTCATCCTTGCGGAGGCACTCTCTCCCCCAGCCTTCCCCTTACTCTCTTTCCCTTGGCCTCTGCCTCTCCATGACTTGGGGCCTTGGTTCAGACTGTACAGATCTGTCTTCACTCATGTAATTTCCTCCTAGTAAGGGAAAGACAGGGAAAGTGTTGGGTAGATAGGGATAGGAAATGCCAGGCATAACCTGTGGCAAACATGGCCCATCATGGCGCTTTTGATCCCATAGTGCCTTGGGCTCTAGTTCAAATGCTTCTTCCCACAATGTCCTGGGTTTCCACTCAAACACTTTCTTTTCCCATACGTACCCTGGCTTACTCAAAGGTAATGAGGTGATGGCTCATGCATGACCAGACATGAACAGACTTCCATACTTGTGCTTTGTGAGCAGAACCAATTAAAAAAGAAGAAGTGAGAACCAAGATGGCGTGTGCACAAGCCACCAGATAGTTGACACAAAGCCTGTGCAAAGCAGGTCACCCAGGAGAGGAGATAGGGGCGGAGCCTCCCTGCTGAAACTTCTGTGGTCTGAGGGGACGGACCCAAAGGACTCCTGATTCTGGGGTTCCTCTTCTGCAATCTGCCCTCTGTTTGCTTTTGATAAACTTGTTCTTTCCTATGCTTTACTCCTCCTCTACCTCTTAATTCTTTACCTGGCAGAAAAATGGACTCACCACCCTGGACAGTCTCACCAATAGCTATGTGTGCACGTAGCAGGGTCCAGGAAGGGAAGTCACAGGGGCGTGGTGTGTGTGACACTTTGCCTTTGAGAATGGAGGTGAGGATTCGTGAGAATTCTCTTCAGCCCTTTATGGTGGCGTCAGGAGCCCCCACTGTGCTCCTGTCCTCTACTCCACTGACCTCTTCTCTCTCTCTTATAAAATGGAACTGGAGCCAGCAAGGGACACTCTTCCAGGGACCTTTCTCCTTTAGACAAATAGATGGGTCTTCCTATTAAAATGGTAATTTCCTTTGTTTAAAAAAGGCAGATGTGGTCAAATTAAGCTAATCTAATTTGCAGTTTTTCATTAAAATATATACGCGTGTGTCTGGTAGTCTGTTCGGGTCCCGGGGGTCATTGCGACAGCAGCAGCAGCAGCAGCAATGACAGGAGCCAGTGTCTCCTGTCCGCTTGTAGATACCTTCCCCTCCCCCCCCCAGGCAAGCATCGTTTCCTCACGCTGACTTCTCCCCGACCTTGTTCCCCACCACGGGGGAATTTTTTATCTGCCAACTTGTCTTGTATTTTGTCCTTTTTGATGAACTAGAAAGATCCCCAGGTACCTGCAGGTTGCAGAGCCCCTTGTAAAGAGACGAGGAGAAAGGGTCTCCTCTAACTAACGGCAAACACAGGACAAAGGCATGAGCATTTTTATATTCCGAGCGAGGAAGATCCAGAAGAGCTGCAAGCACCTGGGTGGACTGGAGATCCATGCCTCCATCCACAGACCTGGGAGATGGTCCAGTGGTGGGCACAGGAGGATGGGGCATGGGTGTCCTGTCTGTTGTGTTCCAGAATCTGCTGTTATGTGTAGCCTAGGATTTCCCTGCTCCCCCCCCCCACCACAGAACAGCACGAAGCTCGTCTGATAGTGACATGTCTCTATTCAAACTGTTCTAAGGCGAGAAAACAGAGAAACCCCATTTTGCAAGGTTGAATCTTGGCGTCCTTATTAAAAGGCTGATGACCGGTGAACTCCTCTCTTCAAGATCAGCAGCCAGCAAATACACGTAACACTGTTAGGAAACTGAGCCATGAAGGCCAGAGAGGAAAGAAACGAAAACAATACCAATAAACCAGTTCAGCTCCAAAGCCATGGTGACCTGAGAAGAGACAAAACACGAACATGGAGACACCTGGTATGGTGTCATGGTGTCTAACTAGGGTCAGGTCAAGGGCAGGATCATGGGAAACTGCCTGTCCCAGATACTGGACTGACAGATTTAGTGACTATCACCCAAGAGCCTGTTCCTGCTGCCAGGCATTCAGGCATATCCTGGAGAGAGTGCTTCACCTCTCCCATCTTGAAGACAAGCCGCCAGACGCTACCATCTTGCATCATGTGGCCAAGATGGTGCCAGCCAGACCTGGCCATAAGGGCATTGAAACTCGGCAGTGAGAAGTCTGCCATACTGTGTCAAGCTTGTGTGTCTTCAGATGCATTCCTTGAGACCTGGATTTGAGCGTCATCTTGCAGCATTGTGACCCTAGGCCTGAGTGCTGGGAACTGAGCCTTGGAGGGCTCAGTTTGAAAGCTTGATGCATGTCATTAGCCAAGAAATGGTGCTTCTTAGCACCTCTGGTAGTTTGGGCATTGTGCTCATGATCTGGGACTTCACAGTATTAAATCTGCACAGTGATGGATTACTGCTTCTCTAAGCTCCTTGCACAGGGGTTCCTGGAGCCTGGAGGAAGGGCCTATGGTCCAGAAGTTAAGGTCAGGGCAGCACTATATGGTGGGTGTCATGGTTGGTGGCTCATGAAAGCAGGCAACACCCTCCACTACAGACAGAAATTGTGCTTGGAATTCGAGAAAGTTCTGGGCCTTTCTGGTAGTCCGGCATGGAAATCTATAGAGCTTGAGAGGAATTGGCAGTGCTTCCGAGCTATTTTATAGCAGGCTGGCATCCTTGTGACTGTGTTTATCTGCATTATCATTCCTAAGAACCATCTCCCAGGAAAGTGTGAGGTGCAGGATGCTTTATTGATGCTTCCTGCTTCCCGTCTGGTTGGTCTTTGGAATGAACCTTAGGTGTTTTTGCTGTAGTTGTTGTATTTTTCCTCCCTACCTAAACGATGCCAATTTGTACAAAGAGCTCCATACAAGCCGATGGGCTGTGGTAAATCCTCTCTTCCCCAGTCCTCTCATCAGCGTCAGAGCTCCACGCGTCGGCATGTTCTCTAGTTAGATTTCCTCTCTTAAATGTGTGTCTAAAATTAATTCTGACTCTTTTGAAGAGATTGCCGAGCAGATGCAGAACAGAGTCTGTAGGCCTGGCAGAAGCACTAAAAGCTTCAAGTCCAGAGTGATGAGGTGTGTGCTACAAGCCAGATGGACTGGGCCTGTGTTTGGGTGACTATTGGTGGGGTGGGGGTGGGGGAAAGTAACCATCATGCTAACTCCATTGAACTACAAGGGTAAGAGATGGCACAGACTGGACTCGTTGATACGTCCTGGCATTTGGCTGTGTATCAGAAAGAAAACGATATGTTTTATGTAAGAGTTTGTGTGTGCGTGCGTGTGTGTGTGTGACCTTGTTTCTGATGTGCAAGTATTGTGTGAATTCAATAGCAAGCTCCCCTGCCCTTTACCCCCAGAGATGGCATCAAAGAGCCCAAGAAGAGCTTGGCTTGTTCTCTGAAAGAAGCCCTGGTGTTCAGTTGGGTTCCTTTGTAGGCCTCATGGTTGTTGTGTTTGTGTGATTTCAGTTGGCACCTAGCAGGGTGTTGTCAAAGGGAGATGGAAACGCACAACTCCAGGCTTCGGGCTCCATCAGGGATGGGTTCTGTTGGCTTTCTTGCAACACAGATCTCTACTGTCAGGGACCCTGGCATTGCAGGAGCTGAGGTTCTGAACACAGCTCCCATCGTGTGTGTGTGTGTGTGTGTGTGAATGTGCACGCACATGTATAACAGTTCACCGTTTGTATTTGTTGGTGGGATTTTTTTCCTATAAATATTCCCTTCATGTCACCTGACAAATATAATATGTAGTGTAATAACTGGTATATTTCCCTTTTTTTGTCAGTCATAAGACTTGAACTCAGGACCTGGGCTCTGTGTTGGGCTCAAGGCTAGCACTCTACTACTTGAGCCACCGCTTCCCTTCCAGATCTTTTGGTTGTTAACTGGAGATAAGAGTCTCCTGGAGACTAAATGAAAGGATCTCTAGGGTATGGAAACAAGAGCTTTATCTTGTGTGACTATTGTTCTTGATGTACTATTATTTCTCTTCTTTTTTTTTTGCCCTTTGGTTAACCTCATATTGTTACGGTATATTGTATATACCGTATATATTGTTACCTGGTATATTGTATATACACTCATTTGTTTATTTGAAATAGGAAAGGGAAGGGGGGAAAATAAGATGATTGGGAGGGGGTGAGGGGAGGGAAATAGGGACAAAATCATGGGAAGGTGTGTGAGAAGTAATACACCTACTACATGGAGAATGTAACTGTAACCCCTCTAAACATTACCCCAACAATTAAAAGAAAGAGTCTCATGGACTGTCTTGCCTGGACTGGCTTCAAACTGTGATCCTTAGATCTCAGCCTCCTGAGAATCTAGGATTGTAGGCCTGAACCACCAGGACCCAACTATATTTTCCTCTAAGTGAACTTTCAGTGGATTCTGGCTAGTCTCAGTAGGGTAGTTCAACAACCTAATGTGTAAATGGGAGACTCAGATTTTCTTCTCAACATTGTCTCTTCTTCTCTCTGACTTTTGTCCATCCCTTTGAGGAAACTGAGTCCCGTGGGGGGGGGTGTGTGTGTGTGTGTGTGTGTGTGTGTGTGTGTGTGTGTGTGTGTGTGTGTGTATAAAATCTTCAAAAGCAGGCCGGGAGTTTGGCCTAGTGGTTAAAGTGCTTGCCTAGCATACACAAAGACCTGAGTTCAATTCTTCGGTACCACATACATAGAAAAAAGCCAGAAGTGGTGCTGAGGCTCAAGTGGTAGAGCTCTAGCCTTGAGAAAGCCCAAGGACAGTGCTCAGGCCCTGAGCTCAAGCCCAGGACTGGCAAAAAAAAAATCTTCAAAAGCAGGAATCACAAATGACAGATGGAGCATCATTTGTTTGTGATAGATTACATTTTCCTTGAGACAGTGTCTTGCCATGTTTTTGAACTCGTGGGGTTAGCCTCCTGAGTAGCTGGGAATATGGGTGTTTACCACTGCACCTGTCTTAGGCAGTCTTTCTTTCTTTCCTTCGTCCGTTCGTTTGTTTGTTCTTTCATTCTTTTTCTTTAATTCATAGCAAAATGGAGAGGATGGTACAGAAACAGACCAGATACCGGCACCCCTCTGCTCTCCCCACAACTCCCTCTCTACCCTGTGAAGCCTTCTCCACTGTCAATGTAATTGACCAGAGTGTTATATTTACTACAACTGATGAACTTACACAAACACGTCTTCACCCTAAGTCCACAATTTGAATCCCTATTACGCTTTTTTGATGTTGTGTATTTTACGTTTTGGGATGGATGATAAAATGACATACCTTCATTATTAGTTTATCATGTACCAAATGGCTGCGTTCACTTAGCAGGTTCTCTGTGTTTCTGGCCCTTGGTGACTCGTGCCCGGAATTCCAGCCCCTCAGGAGGCTGGCACCTGAAGTTCAAAGTTCAAAGTCAACTTGGACAGAAAAGTTTGTGAGACTCCCATTTCTGTATAACTAAAAAAGCCAGGCTGGAGGCATGGTTGAAGCAGTGGAGCACCAGCCAAATGAGCAATCGGAGCAAGTTGGGAGGCCCTGAGTTCAAACCCTGATTACCAGCAAGCAAGAAAAAACATCCTTTGTGTTCTCACCATCGGTCTCTTACTTTCTTGACCTCTGGTAACTACTGAAATGACTTTGTAATTTTCACTTTCCCGGGATGTTGTATGGTCAGACTCACGCAGCACATGTGGGGTCTTCAGAGTGGCTTTTCATCTACTTAGTAATATGCATGTAAGCTTCCTCTGTGTCTTTCCAAGGCTCATTTCTTTTTAGTGAGAAATAATACTCCGTGCTGTGGTCTACATACCACAGTTGACCCATCTTGTCCTGGAGGGCATCTGGATTGCTTTTTACAGTTCGGTATGCGGTGTGCTAGCTTTAGTGTGGATATATATTCCCAGTTTCCTTGGTGTGTGTGTGTGTGTGTGTGTGTGTGTAATTGCAAATGCAAAAGAGGCATTGGCTAAAATGCACATCAAGTGTTGTAAGAAACATCATAAATTGTCTCCCAAAGTTGCCGATCCATTTTACGTTTCTACCCACAAAGGGGAGCTCCAGTTGTTTCTTGTCTCACCATGTTCGATGTCATTGTTTAGGTTTCTGGCCATTCTAACTCACCTATAGTACTACTTCCTTGGGGTTTTAGTCCACATTAAAACAAATTCAGTGATGCATTGGGTGAGGAATGTTGTGGTGGTGGTGGTGATGGTGATGGGACTTGAATTCAGGGCCTGGGCACTGTCCCTGAGCAACTTTTGTTCAAGACTAGCACTCTACACTTTGAGCCACAGCGCCACTTCCAGTTTTCTTGGTGAGTTGAAGAGTCCGATGGACTTTCCTGCTTGGACTGGCTTTGAACTATGACCCTCAGATGTTAGCCTCCGGAGTAGTTAGGATTTACAGCCATGAGCCATAAGGGCCCAGTTGTGAAGAATGCTTTCATTATGCTTATCTGTCATTTGTGTCTCTTTCTTGGTAAAGTGTCTGTTTTTTAGATTTGGGCCCATTACTGAAATTGTTCATTTCTTCTTTTTGATTTTTTTTTCTTTTTGATTTTTAAGTATTCTTTTCATCATTTCAGTAACAGCTCTTAACTGCTTTTGGAAATACATTTTTTTCCCTTAGCCTGTGGGCTTATCATTCTAGTTCCCTTGATAGTATCTTTTTACAAAACAGAATACTTTAGATTTCAGGAAAGACCACTTGTCAGTTCTTGATTACACGGATGGAGCCTTGAGTGTTGCATGTAAAAAAATGATCATCAAGCCCAAGCTTGTATAGATTTTTCTCTTGCCATTATCATTTGAGTTTTAGAGTTACTATGTTCTCTACCTAGATTTGTGGTCCATTTTGAGTTAATTTTGGTGGTGGGTATGAAGCTAAAGATCTCGCTTCCTAATTTTTTATTTCCTTATGCGCTTTCTCTGTGTGTCTGTCTCTCCTACTTTTTCTTTTTTTGCATCTAGGTCTCGTGCCATTTATTTCTTGTTTTTGCTTTATTTATTTATTATTATTATTTTTACTTCCTGTTTCTGAGCTTTGTGTTCTCCACTGTTTGGTCATAGCATTTTAGGAGTTCTTGACAGTTGGTTAGTCTCAATCCCACACTTTATTCTTCTCATTCTGTGTTGTTGGAATATTGACTCCTATGTGTCTTTTTGATTCTCGTATAAACTCGAGACTTACTTACACAGTCAATATCCAGAAAATCAGCTGCTATGATTTTGACTGGGATTTTACTGGAATACGTCGGAAAGGAGTGACATTCCCTGTCCATGAACATAGAATACCTTTCACTGTGCTTAGCTCATTCTTGATTTCTCTTATCAGAGTTCTGTGGTTTTTCTCATATAGATTTTTTTTTTTGCAAGTTGTGGGGCTTGAACTCAGGGCCTGAGCACTGTCCTTGGGTTTTTCTCAAGGTTAGCACTCTGCCACTTGAGCCACTTTACCACTTATAGCTTTTCCTAGGTATGTGTTACCGAGGAATCGAACCCAGGTCTTCGTGCATGCTAGGCAAGCACTCTACCACTAGGCTAAACTTCCAGCCCTCTCATACAGATTTTATACATAATTTTTAGACTGATACCTGAGTATAACATTTGAGTGCTAATGCAAATGGCTCTGTGTTGTTAATGTCCCACTTTTTTTTGCCCATTGATGATATATATATATATATATATATATATATGAAAGTGATTGGCTTTTATATATTAACATACACACACACACACGCACACACACACTGCCATATTGCTGTCATTGTTGATTTGCTAACGCCTATTTTACAAATCAGATAGCACTGGGTGTCAGCCATGTTCATTTGTGGGTGTTTTCAGTGGCAGCTTTAATGCTATGAAAGCAGAGCTGGAGGGTTGTACCTGTGACGTGCCTGGTAGGAAGCTGGCAGTCTGTGTGTTCCATGAATGTCTGAAGATTGACATGGTTTACCACTCAGCAGGTTTCCATTTCTATGGGGGAGGAGGTGAGCTTGTGGACTGCCTTTAAGGACCCCCCTCCCCACTCACACGCACTGTCTGCACGCAGGGTTCTGGACAGCTTGGGTTGATGTTATGGATCAGGAGGAGGCAAGGTTGGTGGTGCCCATTTATATATAATCAGGAGACATTTATTGACCTGATTATCAGGATGAATCCTTCGTCTCATTATGGACCACATACTGCTGGCTTGTTGGTGCTATACGCACGTGTGTGGTTGGAATGTTTGCAGCGTCCCCTCAAAGCTGGTAACTCAGCTGTTTCTCGGATGGTAACGGGGAGATCTACACATGGGTTCTCCCGTCCCAGGTCACGCTATCGGAAAGTGGGAGACCTCACTGTGTCGCTTGACGCAGGTCCCTGTGACGTTCCCAGTGAGACCACAGGTGTCTACAAGCAAGTGACTGTCCCCAAGCATAGCCTCTGCTCTTGACGTGCTTTTCATCTAGGCTGAGTCTGAATAGGATGATGTGTGCCAAAGGCTTTCTGGAGAAAGAGGGGGAGGTGGTGGCCTTGCTACTAGCAACACGGAAGCTCTGGTTGTTCCTGGCTGGCTATGCAGGATGTGTCCAGGCCTTCTTTTCTTTTAAATCTGGGTGTTGTCCCATTCCCTCCCCTCCCCTTCCTTTCTCTGCCTGTCTTTAGTGAATCGTTGGTGGAGGATGGACGAAATCACAGTGCCTCAGATTTTGAGCCCTGTCACACCCCTCTCTGCTGGCTGGCGGTCCGGTGAGTTTGTTCCGCCTGGGTCTCAGGGAGTTGCTCTATTGGATTATGTTCGAGGCAGAGAAAGAGAATGATGAATGCTTGGAAAGCTCTTCCCTGACATGCTAATTCTTCCCCACTAAGTGTTAAAGTGGCAATATTGAGTTTGATGATTCAGTCTGTGCTGGAGAATTGGCTTTCAGGCTGTTGCCAGTGCAACTCATGGGTGTTGATTGCCCTTCATTGTCTGAGAGATGAGTTGATTTAGAACTTTAGAGAGAGAAGACAGCTCTAAACCCCTCTGACCTCAGGGCCTGTGTTGTCATTCAAGACCTGACCAGTGACTCAGGCGATTCTATTGCCAGGCTGGTTTTGACTCCTCCAAGGGAGATTTCACATTCAAATCAGATACTGGCTGAATATATGCTTCATAGCGATTAGGCCAAAGAAATGAGTAAAATTTGAAATCATTGGCTTGTCTGCTGTGATTTTTAAGTAGCACCCAAATAACTCTGGAAGTTGGCCCGTGCTACAGACAAACGCGCTGTTCGTAGTGGGTAGAGGGAGGGATTAAGAGATCTTGTCACTCAAGGATGGCTCTGAAATTCATTTGCATATTGCTCCGGATTTTTGTTTTCCTTTTTCTTCTTTTTGGCAGTGAAGATAAATCTGTATATGTGTTTAATCTTGTGTTTGAAGGAGATTAAAATAGATTCTTTACAATGACACTCATTTCCAATGATCAGTCTGTCTTTGCTGTGACAGAAAGCTAGACCAAGTTTTTTTTGTTGTTGTTTTACATTCTATGTTTCTCCTAGGCTGCTAGGGGCTGAGGCATGCCTGAGCTGCAGTGGAAAGCTGGGAGATAATGTCAGGCAGAGGGGAGCAGGAAAAGGTATAGAACATCGTTTCGGTTGCATACAAGCCAAATCTCACCTTTGGCCCAGTCTGTGTAGCCCTGGGAAGGAGCTGGGGGTGGGTGGGAGGGGGGAGCAACCGCCATCTTTCTCAGGCATCTGGCTCCAAAAGTGTCTCAGATGCTCACATTTTCTGGCTGGTGCCTTTCTGCCTCTCTGTTTCCCTCTCACAGCTGCTGACTGGCCCTGTCCCTCAACCTTGTTCAAACTGTCCCCAAAGGACAGTTTGGCCACTGTGCTGGCCAGTCAGTGGAAGACAGCTGTTGCCTGTGGTCTAGGCCCTGGGCCAAGGGGAGGGAGGCAATAATTCCTTTGCAATTCTCCCAGTGCTGTGGCTGGTAGTGGTCATATGGAAGAATAAGAATTAGCCCCCCTCATCCCCCCCATGGTTTATCTGTCAGCTTATTTAATTGCTTGTGTCTTGCCTTGTTCTAAAACCTCAGCTCATTATCCCACAAGTAATGCATGTTCCTTGTAGAAAATTAAAAAACAATAATAATAAAATAAGAAGTAATGGGAACAAATGGTTCCCTGGTACTAAGGGAGTGAGACATCCCACATTCAAATTTCTTTTTTCTGATGTGAAATTCAACTTTCAAGCATAACCCGTCGAGATACATGAGGAGAGCCCATTATCAAGGCCTGTGGGGCAGAGAGAGCCTGGGGTTCGATAACAGGGGGAGAGGAAGGAAAGCTGGGGAGCCCAGAAGGCCCCACAGTAGAGGGGATCACTCTTCTGATGGTATCTATTTTCCATTCCCCTCCAGAGTTCCCACCATTCATATCTCTGCAGGCAGATCTTTGTGCTCTGAGGAGTGAGGCCCCCTTCACCTGAGAGGACAAATATGTACACTTTTTGTCTGCTTCTGTATACTTCTTGCCTGCTTTTTTTTTTTTTTTTTTGACAGTCTTGAGGCTTGAACTCAGGGCCTGAATATCATCTTTGGACTTTCTCAAGGCTAACATTCTTACCACTTGAGCCACAGCACCACCTCTGACCTTTTCTGTTTATGTGGTCCGAGGAATCGAACCCAGGTCTTCATGCATGCTAGACAGGCATTCTACCACTAGGTCACGCTTCCGGGCCCTTCCATTCTTCTATGCTTCTTGCCTGCCTATCTTGCTCATTTGGTATGGCTCACAGATGATGTAATAAATACCCAAATGGCCCTTGGCAGGCCAGAGGTTTCCATCCTCCACAGACACGTCTGTCTCAAGGAGTGCTCAGGCCACCCACGGTCCTGCCATGACACTTTATTAACAGCAGCCCATATTGTATGAGGCAGTCTTTTCTGTGCATCTGAACAAGGGTGTCGCAGAAGGTAGTCGGGTGAGGGGCTGCAAGGGGGGCTTAGCGTCTCACAACCAAGAAATGTTCACAAAAGAAGCCGATATGTGGGAAAAATGCACACCCTAACTGAAAATAAGAACTTGTTCTAGGATTACCTCCTCCCCTTCCTTTCCTTCTCTCCCTTCCACCCCACCCCCCCCAACGCCTTTTCCCTTGCTTCTCCAGTGCCAGAATAGGGTTTCTGAGTCAAAGGCTCTTTTCACAAAGAACTTAAGAGTGAAATCTGGTCCTTGGGTGGCTCTAATTTCCTTTTTCTTTTCTTTTCTTTTTTTAAGTTCCATCCCCCAAGGCCGCCCGAGAGCTCTACTCACCTAGGACCTTGTGTAATTGCTAAACTGCAATTCAAATCAGAGTGTGATTGTGATCAAACCAAGGACTCTCATTACTTCTTTGCCTCCTAAATCAAAACCCCTAGCTCCCATGGTGAGCTGATCTGAGCACCACACAGCTTGTGATTCCTGGCAGGCCAGCTGCCATTGATTTTAATAAGTGGGGTACATAATGGGATGTGTGGCCAGTTTGGGGCCAAGAAGATTCCAGGATGGGGGGGGGCTCTGGTTTGCCCTGTGTGGAGGGGATGGGTGTTACTGAGTGGATCTCTGGGCTTGCATTCTGAGTCTAGATTGCTCTCAGGCCTGGCCATAATTAGAGGAAAGCCTGTCAGTGTTGGTCAAGGGACTGGTCCGAGCTCCTTTTGTGATCTGCATCTATTTTACCTCATGCACCCACCTCTGGAGACAGCCAGAGACAGTTTAACTTCATTCCATGCTTGGGAGAACGCCTTTGAGTTTCTTCTGGGACCTTCTTCAAAGGCATTATGATGCTCCTCTAGTCACCAAGAAAGGAAATCTCCTTCCAAGTCCCTTTGAAGTGGCAGGCAGGGCCTTTGTTCTCTGCAGACCTGTCCTCCTCCAGTCTCATTGTGGCTCTCTCCTGTTGTGTGGGTTAGGGATGGCTGTGCGTGGATGTGTGGGGTGGGGATGGAGGGGGGGAGTCAAGGCACAGCTTTCTGACCTGGGGAAGCATTCAGTTCCTAGAGGCTGATTCCCTTGCTTGAATGTTTTATTGTTGCCGACTTTTTGTTTGGGACTTTCTGAGGTGATAGTCATTTCTTTATTAAACGCAAGAGCTTCTGTCAAAGAACAACTTCTCAGTCTTCAAACAATATTCTGATTTTAATTCCTTCCCTCGCTCTCCCTCCTCTCCCCTCTCTATCTCTCTTTCCTTCCCTCCCTCCTTTCCTTTCTTCCTCCCTTCCTTCTGTTTTCTTCCTTAAAAGGATTTTAATCCCCTTACTTACCTAAAAGTAGATTCCTGGATCAGATAATCCAGTGTCATATTTGTGAATTCTTACTTTACATTTTAATTGAAGTGTAATATATGTATAGAAAAGTACAGAAATCTTAAGTGTATGGCTCAATAAATGTCCACTTCTACAAATATTCATCTATAACTTTATTCTGATTAAGATGTAAAACATTTCCAGCTCCCAAGGGGCCCCTTGGTCTTTGGGTATCCCCTCTGGCACCAGATTCAGTCATGCCTGTTTTTGTATTTGATAGAAAAATCAGTCTATCTAGTATATATTCTGTATCTGTCTTTTTCACTCATTTATCTTAATATCCATTTGTAGCTCATTTTTGTTGCCATGTTGTAGTCCCTTTTGTGTGTTGGTAGTACTCAGAGCCTTTGAACTCTTGTTCATGTTATTTGCTCAAGGCTGGAATGCTACCATTTTGAACCATAGCTCTGCTTCTAGGTTTTTTGTTGGTTAATTTGGAGATCAGTATCTCTTGGATTTGTCTGCATAGGCTTGGTTTGACTCAAAATCCTCAGATCTCAGCCTCCTGAGTAGCTAGGACTAGAAGCATGATTCACCAATGCTTGGCACTTTTTTTTTTTTAAATGTGAATTTGTAAGTGTGATTTCTTTATTCTAACGTGGATAAATATTTTATTAAATCCTGTTTGTTTGTTTTAAACCTGGGTTTATAAACCTTCTTTTGATATTGGACATCATTTATTCCAGTGATTCCAAAAAATTGACAACAGATCTTATTTGTTATCTGAGGAGAGTTTTATATACCATCTGGTCACAGAAAAGTGATCGGATATGAATGGTGACAGCTGAATGGGAGGTGAGTGGCTTGGATTCCCCTACCCCTCAGTCACTTTGCCTCTTTTTTTTTTTTGCACCCATGGGATGGCCCTTGGCTGAGATGGTTTAGCTTGTAGACTCAGAACCTGGCTTCTTGTCTGTACGGTACATCCCTGCTGGACCAATTCCTTAATCTTCCCTGTCAAGAGGAGATTAATACTGTGGTGTTTCTATTAAATGTGTGTAGAAAACACATCAAGGAAGGTAATTCAAGGTAAGTTGTGCACCAGGCTTACCCTCAGCGTGTGTGAAATAAGCAGTCATTCCTGGC
Source organism: Megascapheus bottae (assembly GCF_031878675.1). NCBI lineage: Eukaryota > Metazoa > Chordata > Mammalia > Rodentia > Geomyidae > Megascapheus > Megascapheus bottae. The sequence goes on from NC_143546.1 coordinate 2,557,559, forward strand.
CCCCTTGTACACTGACTTCTCACTCAGCGAGTGTGTACTGAACAGTTTGCTCAGCCTGCTGTCATCACACAGCCAGTGTTGTTTCCATCTCTCAGACCCCAGCTCTCTCTGGGGCACCATCAGCAAGCCCTGGGTCTGTGCCAGTGCAGGCTCTCCCCCTTCGCCCCCCCCCACTGTCCCTGCAGGACTTTTGGGTGGTCCTGCTGCTACTGTGTGAGTGTTACAGGTGGGCACGCTGCCTGACCTGGAGACCGGAATGCTGACGCCAACCTGGGTGGGTGCTCTGTGTCCACAGGGTCCGATTCTCCACACCCATCTTTCATTTCACACCTGCTACATGTACATAGTTTACATCTCATCCATGTGGCTTGAACCTCAAGATTCCAGAAGACAGAAAATGAGGGATCAGAGCGTTTTCTGGCTTCTCCCATGGCTTCCAGCCTAATTGAATAGTTGGAATGGGGCCCAGATGTGAGTGTAGCGGGGAGAATTAGGTATTACCATTGTTACTACATGTAATGACAATAGATAACATTTATTTAGCACACACTGTCTACGTTAGGCCAGTCGTTTAATCTTCAAGGCAGCCCTGCGCCTGAGGTGTGATTATTCTATTTGTCCGTAGGCCTGGAAGTGCCCACTGGACAGCCTGCTTCTAACGAGAATGGGATTTCACAAGGGAGAGATATTCTTCTTTAATGTTATTCTCAGGTGCCAGGCTAGTATGGGCTCAATCCCAACTTGTAAAATGGACGAGCGATTCTCTTGAAGACAGAGAGTTTGGAGCTAAAGAACTCACTCAAGGTAACACTGTGTGTTGGGTTTGGAGTTTTGCTGGCTACTGGTCTCTGTGAGGATGGGGGTGCAGGAGTGGGAGAGAGCTCAGCATTTGTGGGTACCTATCATGCTCTGTGCATGTGGAATTTGCCACCCACCACGGTCGGGGTGAAGGGCGGTCATTTAGAACCCTTACGTGTGTGGGCCCCGGGCTCAGCTTCCTTCACACTGCCCGAGGAGAGGAACTGGCTTGAGCCTTCTCAAGTATCTGGCCCTTCTTTCGGGCACTGCAGTCATAGGAAGCTGATGTTTATTTTCTTTCTCTCAAACCTCTGCCTATTTCTACCACAAAATTGTTGATTATCATGATCTCATGAAAGCTATTTATTTATTTATTTTTTTGCTAGTCCTGGGCTTGAGTTCAGGGTCTGAGCAATGTCCTTGGACTTTCTCAAGGCCAGAGCTCTATCACTTGAGCCCCAGCGCCACTTCCAGCTTTTTTCCACGTATGTGGTATGGAGGAATCGAACCTGGGTCTTTGTGCATGCTAGGCAAGCACTACCCCTAGGCCAGACTCCCACCCCCTCTTTTTTTGTGGGTCATGAGGCTTGAACTTGGCCTGGGCACTGTCCCTAAGCTCTTCAGCTCAAGGCTACCACCCTACCCTTGAGCCAAGCCCCACTTCCCGTTATCTAGAGGTTAGATGGAGATAAGAGTCTCAGGTCCTTTTGTGCCCGGGCTCCTCAGATCTCAGCCTCCTGAGTAGCTAGGATTATAGGCGTGAGCCACCTGCCGGCTCATGAAAGCTCTTTGAGCCATTTTTTCTGTCTCTGTCTCTGTCTCTCTCTCTCTCAGTCTGTCCTCTACCACTAGTAGTACAAGGTCTTCAACCCAGGGGGTGCTGTCTCAGCATTTTTGATCAAAGCTGGCTCTCTGCCACTTGAGCTACAGTTCTGCTTCAGACTTTTGGTAGTTAACTGGAGATAAGAGTCTCATATACTTTCCTGCCTGGCTGGCTTTGAACCGTGATTCTCAGATCCCAGCCTCCTGAGTAGCTAGGATGAAAGGAATGAGCCAGCGCTCCTGGCTCCATCTTGATTCTTGAGTACCCTTCTACTCCAAGTTCAGCACTCTGGATCTCCACGCTACCATCGGACAGTAAATTGTTTGTACAAAATTTCTATTGCTGTGATTTCCCTGTCTGTGAGGAGAAAACTCAAGAGGGGAGACTTGGCCAATTTGAGGCCACTCCATTCAGCGCCTTCCTACACTGTCTTCAGCTAAATATGCTTTTCCCCATTCCCTTTGAAATATAGAGTACCTGTTATTTCATATTGTATTTTTCTGTGCTTAGCATTTTTTTCCTCTCTGGGATTTTTTTTTTTACATCAAAATCCATATCCAATTGCAACAAATCTCCATAAGCATATTCTCTCTCTCTCTCTCTCTCTCTCTCTCTCTCTCTCTCTCTCTCTCTCTCTCTCTCTCTCTCTCTCTCTCTCTCTCCTAATTTCCAACACAAAGTTGAACATCTTATTCTTTTTTTTCCCCCTGACAGATCTGAAACTCTCCTTTGACACATCAGTTGGGTGCTTTAAAAAAGTACTTGTCTCTTTGTACCCTGGGTTCCTTTCTTGCAAGTTTTAGTGATGGTGTTTACCAGAATCTTTTTTTTTTTTTTTTAAAACAGCTACACAGCAGGTGTCTCTTTGTGCCTTTCTCAGCCTGCAAGGTGGGTGGGCCTTCTGTGCTTACAGTGAAGGATGAAGCACTGATTGCTCAGTGGCCTGAAAAGGGTGGAATTTAACACATCCAGCAAACAACAGCCTGCTTTCTTCCTTACACCTCACAGTCCAGCTCGGTAAGGACCGGCTGTGTCAGGCTACGGAATTCTTCTTTTTTTTTAAAAAAAGGCTAGTCTGCGTTAGGATGGTGTACACACACACGCACACACACGCACACACGCACATGTTAAGTAAGCAAGATGTATCGTATTTTTGCATCTTGATGGCATGTGGAAACGAAATTTAGGGGGGTGTTGATTCACTGAATTACTGATATCTCACTCATTTCTTCTGACTTCTTAGTACGGCTTCTAGGAAGTGCAGGGTTCACCTCGGTATCTCCCTGGTGACATATTTCTGTCAGCTGAGTGTTAAAATTGGGAGCTAGGTGACTAGTGTTTAATTTGACACTTGGCATGTAATAGCTTCACCAAAGTATTGGGCCATTTTTTACTACCCCCATTTTCCCATCCAAGATGGTGACCTAAACTAAGAGGAGATAATTTTAGGTGTGGCAAGCCTCTGGGTTTTGGTTCGAGGTGAACTCATCTTCTTTCTCCTCAGAGGCTGTACAAAATTTTTCTTTTCTTTGTGTGTGCGTGGGGTCTCAGGTAGGGCAGGCAGACCTATGGCCTTACCCTTCTGTCTTTGTTTATAATGGAAGATTGTGTTGTTCAGAGTAATTCTTGTTACCTAAAGACGTGACTCCTTCCTGAGTGCTCTGCAGATCTATCTGCCAGCAAGCTATTACATGACCTGAAAAACCAAGTTTGTTTTTTTTTTTAATGAAACCAGTTATAAATAGGTAACCTTTAGTCTGTGCTTACCAAAGCACCATCCTAAGTACTTTCTATATATTACTTTATCTCTTGTACGTGGCAACTTTTCCGGATAAGCTCTGGTCTCTCTCTGATTTACAGTGGAATAAAGTGAGACTTGAGAGTAGGTCGTGTCTCCATAGTTTCCAGAACCAGTATGTCCTGGTGTGCTGAGCCTGGAATTCAAGTTTGTGAGGTTTGATGTTTCTCCTCCATTTATTCCCCCTCGTTCAGTCTCAAAGCAGGTGTCTTCTCATTAGGAAACTTTATACAGTCCACACTGGGTATTTCTGAGATCCTCCAGAGAGCATGAACCTGAACTTGTAGAAGGCCCAGACCATGGCTGAACTGGGTCAGAACCCTGAGTGGAGTCCACAATAGCTAGGGCCTGTGATTTTCTGTGAGTCACACAGTCCTGGTCTTGGCTTTGTCTCAGCTATTAGGTGTGTTTCTTCTAACCCCTAAGATCTCTCCCTTCTGACACTCTACAGAGGTAAAGACACATGATAAACACATTGATTTTGTTTGTGCTGCTTAAAGAAGGTGTTTGATAAAAATGTTTCCAAAGCCCCAATATTTTTATGTGTTGTTTTGTTTTGTCTTTGTGTTGGTATTGGGGCTTGAATTCAGGGCTCAAACATGGTCTAATAGCTCTTTTGCTTGAGGCTCTTATCACTTGAGCCACAGTTCTACTTCTAGTTTTTTGGTGATGAATTGGAAATAACAGTCTCCTGTGCTTTCCAAACCTGGGGGAGGGGGGCTGGCTTTGAACTGAGTTCCTCCGATCTCAGCCTCCAGAGTGGCTAGAATTACAGGCAGGAGCCACTGGTGCCCTCGCTATGTTTTTGGTGGTTGTTGGTGGTGGTTTTAAATCTCACACTAGTTAAAACTCTAATGATTGCATGTGTCAAGAGAAGATCTTCTGTTCCATTCAGGCCTGTTGTAAATTTGCTGGAGAAATACCGTGTTTGCTACCTTTCAGGAAAGATCCATGTCATGGAGCTGGCTGCCTCGTTGTTGCCTGGGGGGGTGGGGGTCACTGCATGGCTTGTTCTTACTGAGTGAGTGCCTGCACTGGAGCAGCTGCCTTTCAGGGAGGCCAGTGCTACTGAATAAAAGATTTCTATTTAGTAATCCTGGTTACTTCCTCTTTGACACATACTCTCCCCCAACCCCCCTTCAGTCAAAATATGCACGGTTTATTCCTCACCTCTTGACATCCCATGGCTGTTAGAGTCCTATTAGCATCTGTTCTCATGGACGCTCAGCGCATTTTAAATCTGGCAGCGACGTGATTAAGAGGTGGAAAATGACCAGACTTGGTTGGCGTGTGACTGTCGGATCATGGCTTGATGATCAGCCTGGCATTTAATCACATCTCTTTATCCTTTCTTTTATTTTAAATTTATTTTATCCTCTGGAGGGGGGAGGAGGAGGGAGCGAGTTGAATTCCATGCCATGATCAGTCCTAGCAGGGGCAAGGAGAGGGGGTGGCGGGAGCCACTGGTTGTATTTGTGTGGAGGAGGCCAGCTGGGGTCTGAGAGG